>NC_136970.1:4191631-4594131 GCF_032717465.1 Coenobita brevimanus
TATGCACCTTAATATCTTCTATGTAACCGATAGATTGATAAAATGATAATAGATAGCATGCATGAGAAGAGTTTGTTGTTGTTGTTGTTGTTCAGGCTCTATATTCATCTCAAACGTGAACCCGGTGGACTGCAGGCTTGAGTTTCCCCTTCTATAGCCCCCATCCTCCTTTTCGGGCAATAAGGAAGTCGTTTAGGGACGTTAGTATAACCAGGCAGTGGAGCCGCCTGGTTATATCAGTGCCACCACGTGAAGGCATCCCTCTTGAGCACTAAGGATAGTAGTGAGGTGTTTGTAGTAGTAGTAGTACTAGTAATAATAATAATAAAAAAAAAATAATAATAATAATATCTAGCCAGCCCCCTTAATCCCGTAAGGGGTGGCCACAAACATATCACCTCCTTGGCGCCCTGTCCCCCGCCATTTCACAGCCCTGCTTCCAGCTCACATCCTTCTCCCTCATATACCTCTCCACTCCATCCCTCCATAATAATAATAATAATAATACTGTAATAATAATAATAATAATAATAATGAAGTCTCCAATACAAGCCAGGGAGACTACAGCAATAATCTATCTATCTATGTATTTGCCAGACGCCATCATCCCATAAGGGGTGGCCATTCGACTCTGAGTTATTTGTTTTACAGGGAGGGGCACCAACCCTCCACCAACCCACTTGTTGACACATAGGGAGCACGTATGGTTTGGTTATATGGTTACCAGCCAGCGTTGTAAATGGTTTCTTGGCTTACAGGAAACCATTTGACTTGTCACTCAATGTAAAGCCACCTGTAAAGACAAGCAATAAGAAGTGACAGGAAAGATGGGAGAAATAGGAAGAGAGGAGGGCAGGCAGAGAAAAAGAATGATAAAGGCTAAGGAAGAAGTAGGCAGCACTGCATCAAGTGAGTGGATGATGGTCGCCACCACCTACCACTTACAACAATAATGCCATCCTAAATATATCGTACGTTCCAACAATGCCTCGAATCTCCAGAGTTATCGCTCCTTTGTGTTTTAAAAATACGGTTGACGGTTACGCCCGCTTTTGTATTTGAATATTCGGTAAAAATAATTTCAAACTAATCTGTTAAAGTAGTTGCGGGACTCTATGTAGGAAGTAACTAAATTTATTAATATATAGACAATTTACTCTCATTTAACCGCCAAAATTTAAACCAAGAAGACCTTAACGTAAAATCAGTTATCTTATTCTCATTTATTCTCAGTTACATTTACCAATTCGCCTTTATTCAGGGTTAACATAGAAAATAAGGACAAGAATTTGCAGTTAATTTGCATGTTTGTTTTTAAAGTAAGGAGTACTGAGAGGAGGAAAGAATGAGTTTTGTATTGTTTATAGTAAAGAAATGGTCGTTTGGGAGATTGGAACTCTCTCTCTCTCACTCTCTTCTTGTCAGTCTCTCATTCTCTTCTTGTCAGTCTCTCATTCTCCATCCTCTCTACGTGATCACACCATCTCAAAGTATTTCCCTTAATGGTGCCTAAATAACAAAAGGATAATATTAAGACTACACAAAATAAATCGCTACGGAAGAAGTGTTACGTAATGTTTAATGCCAAAGGGACGCACTAGACAAACAGGAAATGGTGTCATGTTTCTGTACAATTTTTTGCTTAGGAAGGAATGTTAGTAGAACGTTTGGGTACTCTCTCTCTCTCTCTCTCATACCTGCACACTTTTGCATATTTCTCCTGTGTGTGTGTGTGTGTGTGTGTGTGTTTGTGTGTGTGTGTGTGATACCTGCACACTTTTGCATATTTCTCCTCTCTCTCTCTCTCTCATACCTGCACACTTTTGCATATTTCTCCTGTGTGTGTGTGTGTGTGTGTGTGTGTGTGTGTGTGTGTCATACCAGCACACTTTTGCATATTTCTCCTCTCTCTCTCTCTCTCTCTCTCTCTCTCTCTCTCTCTCTCTCCCGCATAAAAGATACCGGACCACCGTTCAAAGTTTCAAAATTCAAAAACCAACCGTTTAGGAAGATGGCGTCCCCAAGGGCAACGGGAAGCAGGTAGTGTTGGAGTAACCGACGTCTTTTTTGAACTTCCCGCTTCCTCGAGTCAACGGATACACAGCATTTGGAGGACGCCTGGCTTGATGTGTGGCATTTTACTGAGTGTGTGTTGGAGAGAGATTAATATTGCGTGCAGATGATAGACAGAGGGATAGATATGGTTGTGTGTGTGTGTGTGTGAGAGAGAGAGAGAGAGAGAGAGAGTTTTAATACATCCAACTTTGAAATGACTCTCTCTCTCTCTCTCTGCTTTGTATTTTGTATTAATTTTGTTTTCATTGTCGTTCTACAGGTGTCCACAAAAAGCTGTCAAAATACTGTATACCGTCACTTTTATCGTCATGCTCAGTGTCCTTAATTATGCTCGGTGTGTCCTAAATTATGCTCAGTGTCTTAAATCATGCTCAGTGTGTCCTAAATCATGCTCAGTGTGTCCTAAATCATGCTCAATGTCCTAAATCATGCTCAGTGTCCTTAATCATGCTCAGTGTGTCCTAAATCATGCTCAGTGTGTCCTAAATCATGCTCAGTGTCCTTAATCATGCTCAGTGTGTCCTAAATCATGCTCAGTGTGTCCTAAATCATGCTCAGTGTCCTTAATCATGCTCAGTGTGTCCTAAATCATGCTCAGTGTCCTAAATTATGCTCAGTGTGTCCTAAATCATGCTCAGTGTCCTAAATCATGCTCAATGTGTCCTAAATCATGCTCAATGTGTCCTAAATCATGCTCAGTGTCCTAAATCATGCTCAATGTGTCCTAAATCATGCCCAATCTGTCTTAAATCATGCTCAGTGTCCTAAATTATGCTCAGTGTGTCCTAAATCATGCACATTGCGTCCTAGATCATGCTCAGTGTGTCCGTCTTGCCAAAAACTAACGCATATCATTTGTAAGTGTACTGAGTTCTCCCGTACTAATTCTTCCTCTTCCTTTTGGCACCGTGACAAACTTCATTATTGTAGGCTGCAATGTGAATTCCTTGCTCTCTCTCTCTCTCTCTCTCTCTCTCTCTCTCTCTCCAGCATCTATCACCGGACGCCTAATTTCAGTAATTTTACTTTTTCTCCGTTCTCTTCCATTCGGGTGGCTCTGTTGCTGTCTTACTCTGATAAAGCCTTTTTTTTTTTTTTTTTTAACGATATTTTTGTTTCCATTCCTCTTTAGATGATTCCATTTGTGTGCTTTAGTTTTTAGTTTTATTCTATTTTCATTCTTGTTCTGCGGCCGTCCACGAAAAGTTGACTGTCAAAGTACTGTATACCATCACTTCCTTTATCTCCTTTCCCTCTAGTATACCTGTATACCCTCTTTCTCCCCTTCTGACGCCATCGTGCTTGATATTGGTGTTTCTTTAGGAGTGTATATTGTCCTCTCTGGCCTCAGTACTGATATAAATCGCCCTTATAGTTGTTTAAAAGAACTGTGCTGATACAACCCATAGGCAACTTGTTTTCTTTATCTGCCATCCATTCTTTATTGTTGGGAGTGTTATCTTATTCAATCTTACAAATATAATGGCCTTTTCCAGCCCTCAGTCACTCTAGCTCTTTAATTCCCTGCATTTTCAAACATTTTAGGTCTCAACAGTAAGATTTTGATGTACCTTTCTGCTTATAAACCTTTCTGGCCATCGATGTGGGTTTCATGAGGGATGCGCCACACCTGATCTCAGTCCTTTTAAATCCAGGGCGAGAGACCTTTAAAAATGGCTGCTGTGTGAGGGGCGGTGCTGGTGGTGTGAGGTGGGTGTGCGTGTGAGGAGGGGCGAAGAACAAAAAGGGTGGGGTGGGTGGAGAGGGGGAAAGAAAAAGGGTGGTTGGGTGGAGAGGAGGAAGAAAAAGGGTGGGGTGGGTGGAGAGGGCGAAGAATAAGGGTGGGTGGGTGGAGAGGGGAAGAAAAAGGGTGGGATGGGTGGAGAGGAGGAAAGAAAAATGGTGGGGTGGGTGGAGAGAGGGAAAGAAAAAGGGTGGGATGGGTGGAGAGGGGGGAAGAAAAAGGGTGGGTGGGTGGAGACGAGGAAGAAAAAGGGTGGGGTGGGTGGAGAGGGGGGATGAAAAAGGGTGGGTGGGTGGGTGGAGAGGAGGAAGAAAAAGGGTGGGGTGGGTGGAGAGGGGGGAAGAAAAAGGGTGGGTGGGTGGAGAGGGGGAGAAAAAGGGTACGGTGGGTGGGGAGTGTGTGTCGGGTGGGGAGGAGGGAAGAAAAGGTGGGGTGGGTGGGGAGAAGTATGTGCGACGGGTGTGGAGCGCGGAAGAAAAAGGGTGCGGTGGGTTGGGAGGAGTGTGTGTGTGTGTGTGTGTGTGACGCGTGGGGGTGGGGGACGAAGAAGGAAAAAAGTGGGAAGGGTGGGGTGGGGGGGGAGAGTATGTGATAGGTTGGGAAGGTGGAGTCTACTTGGGTTGGTGGGCCTGTCAGAACTGTGGCGTCTCTCTCTCTCTCTCTCCATCCTGTCTACCTACCTACCTACCTTCTAATGATCTATCTACAATATTTATCTATCGGTCTGTCTAACGCCTAAAATAACCATCTCTCCATCTACCGAGTTACGTGAAATAATCTGCAAAAGGACGAAAATCATGGCCAGGTTAATGTGAAATAATAATAACACTGATATGAATAATCCCTCACTCCAGCGCTAATTTCCCATATACAGCACTCGTGTAGCGATATACAAGAGCGGACGTGTTTACAATCTTCTTTTTGTTATGCTAGGAAAGATTTCAACTGAACGCTTTGTACCAGTAAACCTTAAACAGCTTGGTAATTTTGCCCGCGAAATTCGAAAAAGGAAAGTCTGCCATGAAGGTCACACGTGTGGTTTGGCGCGTCTTTCACAGCTCTGAAGAAGAAAAAAAAAAAAAAATGAGCGCTGCCATGCGAGTATGTCGGGCGGACGATAAACAAGTGAAATTATTACTCACGCATAACAAGATTGAAGATATATGGTAGTCCTCCAATATACTTTATAAACAAAGTATTATGTTTTGAAGCGTGAACACCGCTGTGCTGTTGGCAAGAATGAAGTTTATGGCTGAATACATACCAACAACAGTATGGATGTAATGGCGACCTCCCACATCTCATAAGTATGCGTTGTGCTTTCATTATCCAGCATTGTCGATAGATGCGTGCTTTGAAACGGGTTTATAAATCTAACGCTCCATCATACCAGATACCAACATCCTGGGTCATTTTAGCTCGACAGGACTACCAACCTAAGAAACCTTCCTTTCGGGAAAAAAAAAAAAAAAAAAAAAAAAAAACTTCGAAAGGAAGGAAAAGTTTGAGGCGTCATCTTTTATCGGTATATTCCAGCTTCTTTCAGATTATTTTAATCAGCTTAGTAGTCACCTGTAGGGAAGAGGCCTAATGATGACTGCAAAAGCTGAATGAACTCCTCTGTAGATGGGAAGATTTAAAAAGTCATCGTTATGAAAGTTAAAATTCGTTTAATTTGAATGGTGAAAATAGTAAGTCATCGTACTGAAGGGGTTTAGTTCCGTTTCACCATCGGGAGGTTTAAAATAGTAAATGTAATCCTTGCGTCACTGTTAATCCACCTACCAAACCATTACACAACAGCAAAATGTCAACAACCGTCGGAAAGTAACATCATCCAGGACTCACCCACTTTTGAATTCACCCCAGCGCGCCAAACGTTATCCCTTTGAAATCTGCTGACGTCACTTTTAACCCTTTCGGTTCTATGACGCGTGTAAAATTTCGTCCATGCCATCTCGACGTATTCTTATAAACTTTTGAATCTGATGACGTCACGTAACCTTTTAAGTTCCATGACGCCATTTTAGATTTCGTTCATGCCATCTTCTGACGTATTTTTATTATTCTATTTTTACTCTTGTATGGCGCCAAGGACCTCGTTACTTTGCCATCATCTTTTTAATGTATCAGTCAACCAATCACGTGACAATTTTGCTATTTTGGGAAGGTGTTTCGTGCATAATGGATTAATGAAGGCTAGATCTAATCTCTCGATCAGAAAATTCTCTCGCATGCCCAATAAAACCGTCTGAAAGTAACAAGAATATAATAATGTATCAAACCCCTCAGTTCGGAAAATCCCCCTAAATCACTCAAATCGTCTGGAGGCAGCAAGTATAAACAAGGCGTCGCCGTACTGAAGGGGTTAATGGGTGACGCGTGTGCTGTATCTCTTCAAATCCCCGGGTTTACTACCTTCTACACGAAAGAGTTGCAAACGATCAAATATTTGTGATATTTTTAATTGTCCCTATTTTCAAGGATAATAATTGACTAGTAACCATCTTCTGCTCTTAGTTTTTGTATTTGTCCTTCTTTCTCCGTCCTTAAAAAAAAAAGTCACTTAACGGGAGGCAATTGATTACATATGAGTGCAACTCAGGGCTAGCCTTGAATAAAACGTTTGTCATTATCTCTTACAGGGACTTACAGGGATACTCAAGGTGCTTTGTAGCTTATCAGAATCACACAGAGGCCATCCTGCCACGAACGCAAGTCCCCAACAGAAAAGTGAAAATTTAAAGGTTTGTCTGTAGTCAGGACTGAACTGGAATGCTTGATCTTGTGGGTGGATCAGAGCGGACTGGATAGCGTCATATCCGGTTATTTCCGGTACGTGGGATGGCGCGAGCCGCGTACCTGAGGTACGAGAAGTTGCCGTTTTCCTCATTTTTCGTCGCGAGTATTGAGTTGTCAGACATTGAGCTGGTGTACGTTAGGAAAGGGAAGGCTGCAAGAAGTGTGTAGGCGTATTTAGACGTGCGTATGAGGTTTAATATGGTTAGTAAGATACATGGGAGTAATGGCAATACAGTTGCCAATTCCGCACCCACTCCAAGGCCACCTTTGATCTTCCAGGCATTCTTTTGTTGCCACTAGGTGAAGGGAAGGACAGAGCAGGTGTGTGATATAATTGGACCAAGGTAGGAGATAACAGTGTTTTATTTATACCTTGGCGGTAGACGTGACAGGCAACTCAAGCGCGCAGCCAAACCAAAACGTAAGCCAAATCGCGCCGAGGGTGTGACGTCAGTAGCTTGTGAGAAGCCGTGGTGGGTGGACGTGCGATTTTGCTCCCGCTTAGTGACTGAACTCGATATCGTTTCCCAGTCAGACGATTCTTGAACTTTGGGGCTTTATTACATCGAGTGACATGATCGTTACAACTAATGGTACAGTAGAAAGCGATCAGGACGTCAACATGACCATTAGTTCACCAATTGTTCAGTTATTAAGGCGATGCAATTCCTTCTTCACGCAAGGTAATGTTCAGTTGTATGATTTTGTAGTTCGGTGTTCGCTGTATGATTACGTTTTTTTTTTTTTTTTTTTTTTTTTTTTTTAAGAGATTTTGTCAGGAGGGGAATATTATTTTGCAGCGTTACTGTTGATGTTGGGTGATGAAATAGTGCGGAAGGTTTGAGAGAGAGAGAGAGAGAGAGAGAGAGCTTGTTACGTCATGTTCTGGGTTGGGGAGAGCAGGTAGATGAAAGCAGTAGGGCTCTCTCTCTGTTATTTGAAGGCATCGTAATTATCTGTTAACGGAAATTGCTAGTTAATCGCTCATCTTCCATGTCAGTCAATCTATCTACCCACCTATCTATCGTTGTATCTATCTGTCCTAAATAGATCTTATAAAATAGTTTTAATTATTTACAAGTGCTCTTACTAGTGTTGTTCTACCTGTTTTTGTAATATTGTAATTTTATCGAGACTACGTTTTTTATTTTTCGTAAGTCCAACATTAATGAAAAAATTGGAAAATCTAGCGTACCGTAACATTATTATTATTATTATAATTATTTGTTTACATTTGTTTCAGGTTTCTTACAAGATGACTAAAATTACTAAATTATTTAGGTCAGGAATTTAGGCCAGTGTATGACGATACACACAAACACACACACACACACACACACACATACAGTATATGTATGATAAAAATGGTTTAAAACGGGACAGTACGAGCTTGACTCATTCCTGTAAAGATACAATTAGGTAAGAATCTCTCTCTTGGTCAGTAACGTACGATATTGCGTCAGAATTTCGCCAAGGTCATTGTTCGGCTTCGTACATTGCCACGCGATTGAGGTACTGTATTTGATTTTTTAATTCGTTTGTGCTTCACTTAATTATGTTTCTGATTTGCAAGTGTCATTTGCTTATTTATTATTGTTTTTTATATTTTGTTTATTGTATTTATTAGCTTATTTGGGTTTATTAATGTATTCTATTTTTTTTATTGTTTGTTTTTATATAGCTTTATCGTCTGGTTCATTCATTTATTCAGCTTAATTCATTTAGTTAAGTATTTTTTCTTTTTATTCATCAGCATACGTTTGTATGTCATTCATTTATCGATATGGTGCTTGTGTTAATACAGCACCGTGATTCCGTGTATTTATTCCATGATGTATTTTTGTTTACAAGTCTTTCAGCGTGTCCCATATTTTTAGCTTGTAGTGTATTATGTAGCCCAGAGTACCGTATAGCATTGTAGTTCCTTTCATAACACTTCTTTACCAGCTTCATAGTGTAGTGTTAGTCTGTGTTACAATTCACTGCTCAAGATGGAGAGATGGCAGTTTTAGGTCAGGTTTAAGTGAAAGGAGTATAGTTGAAGTGGTAAGTGAGGAAGTATAGGGTTAATCAGTAGAGGTGATAAGATTACTGTGTTGAGGATTAGCGCTATCAGTAATTATGTGGATAATAATATTCTCCTGAGGCTTACTGATAACACACACACACACATACACACACACACACACACACACACACGCACGCACGCACGCGCACACACACATACACACACGCACGCACGCGCGCGCACACACACACACACACACACACACACACACACACACACACACACACACACACACACACCTGAAGAAGAAGAAACTGGGAGCAGGATGTATGTAGAAGGAAGTAGGTGCATGGTGGAGGAGGCTGTGTGTCGTGGTTAGTAGTAGGCATGTGTATGGGTGGGTGTATGCGAGTGGGAGGATTAAATATGTAAGCTAACCTTGTGTGTGTGTGTGTGTGTTCTTACCTAATTGTATCTTCACAGGAACGAGTCAAGCTCGTACTGTCCTGTGTATTAAACCATTTTTATCATACGTATCCTTAAATTTATGAATTGTTTTGACACTATCATTCGGTAGTGCATTCCACTGATCAGTTGGCCTGTTTGGGAAACTGAATTTCCTTACGCCGTGATCACCTCTTTTTATAAAGTTTTTTGCAGTGTCCTCTTGCTGATGCTTCCTCATAGGTCAGTGGTTTCCAACCTTTTCTAATTCTCGCCTCCCCCCCCTTCACTGAATGAAACGTTCCCTGCGCCCCCCTTCCTCAAATACTGTATTTTACTGGCATAGTTGGCACATGTCCATAAATATCTTAATCTTTGAAATTGTTTATATATTCAGATAACTAGATTTCATATGCATATCTGAAATATTTTCTCCATATTTAGAAATTACTGAAGTCCATCATAATTCATAGTTTTCAAATAAATTACCTCTTTATCAAACCTTCGGCCCCCCCCCCCAGGCAGCCCTTCGTGCCCCCCTAAGGGGGCGCGCCCGACAGGTTGGAGACCACTGCCATGGTTAAATATTCATTAGTCTATTTTCTCCTCCCCTGAGATGCATTTTTATAACATAATCATGTTTTTTTTTTCTCTCTCCTGTCGTGTTGGTAGATTCAGTTTCTCTAGTCTTTCTTCGTATCTTAGATCCCTTAAGCTTGCTACCCATCTTGTAGCGGCCGTTTGTACTTTTCAAACTTATCTATGTGCTTTTTGAGATGAGGATTCCAGGCTACTGATGCAAACTCCAGGGTTGGGCTGATGAATAATGTTGTTATCTATTTCAGCATGTCTTCATTTATGTACCATGTGAATGCTGTTCTCATATTTGCTAGCAGTGTACCGTATACATGTTTCTTACCTTCTCACTGATGTGGTCAGCCAGAGATAATCTGTTACTGATAATCACACCGAGGTCCTTCTTCTGTATGTGTAGGGTTTTACTTCCCAACTTATAATCCCAATCTCGTCTTTCTCCACTTTTTCCAATCTTAATTACATGACACTTGTCCACATTGAATTCCATTTGCCATATATTACTCCATTCATAAAGTTTATTTAATTCTTCTTGTAGCTCTCTACACGAGTCTGTGTTAGTAATTCTCCATTGTATTTTTGCATCATCGGGGAACATACTTAGATACCTTTCACATCCAGTGTTACTGTCTTGTCATTTATATACGGTACGCTAAAAACATAATTGGTCCCAGCACTGAGCCCTGTGGAACTCCGGTAGTCACTTCCCTCCATGATGAGTAATGTCCCCTTAGTACTGTTCTCATTTCCCTTTTTCTGAGAAAATCTTGCATCCAGCAGTACCTACAGTTTGTCTCGGATTCCTCCTTGGTGGTACAGTTTCCATGAGAGTCTTTGGTGCGGTACTCTGTCAAATGCTTTCTTGAAATCTAAATAGATACTGTCCACCCACCCTTCTCTTTTTTGTAATGTTTCTGCAACTCTCTCATAGTAGCTTAGTAGCACATGATTTTCCCCTCTCTGAAACCAAACTGCCTTTCTGTTATCATATTGTGTTCTAGATGGTTTACCCAAACTTCATCATTTTTCCAGTATCTTACAATATTGGTTAGTGATACCGTACTGGTCGGTAGTTGAGTGGATTTTTTTCTATTCCCTTTCTTGAAGAGGGGAGCATATGTTTAATTTCTTCCAAATATCATGTAGTTTACCTTGACCTTAGGATTCCTTGAATATTAAAGATATTGGTTTACTTAACTCCTTTGCACACTCGTGTAGCACCCAGCATAAAATTTCGTCAGGACCATTTGCTTTTCCTTTGTCTAATTTACTTAACTCCTCCAGTGTGTGTGTGTGTGTGTGTGTGTGTGAGGGAGGATGTAGGATAACCTATGACTTACGTGTAGGAGAGGGGAGTGGGAGTTGTGTGTGGGTGGGTATATGCGAGTGGGAGGAAGGATGTAGTCTGACCTATGATCTATGTGTGCGTAGGAGGGAGGGAAGTTTGTGTGGGTGTGGGTGTATGCGAGTGGGAGGGAGGATATTGTAGGTTAACTTATGGCCTGTGTTTGTGGGAAGGAAGAGAGGATGAGATGGCGGATGTGTGGAAGGAAGGATGAGAGAGAGAGAGGAACCGATGTTAGAAAGCAAGAAGGTAGTCCCTTCACACGAGGGCCTTTCCTAAGAAAAATAAATAGCGCCAGAATAAGACAAACATCATCATGCTGAAGGGATTAAAGGGCTTTGCTGAGAGAGAGAGAGAGAGAGAGAGAGAGAGAGAGAGAGAGAGCAACATCGAACGGTACCAGACGGCAGTATTGATCACAGGGAGTGCAGCTTCGTCCTCGACAGATTCGGCAAAATCCCTCACCATTTCCTCTATTTCCGCTTAATTAACAGACTTACTCATTAAAACCTGTAATTACTAACCAAGTAATTTAAACACGAACGTAATCATGTGCATTTAAAAGATAGCCGAAATAAGCCGAGAGTGTACCTTTGATGTTGTTACCGTGATGACCTTGAACCGAAAGTTGTTTAATGTTTACACTGACGTTTGACTACAAATCCGTCTAGGTGAGTTTGATATGAATTTCGGATTGTAGGACTGACTGTGTGTGTGTGTGTGTGTGTGTGTGTGTGTGTGTGTCGGTATTTTGACTGATATTACGTACTTTTTTTTTTTTTCAAGCTTGGTGTGGACTTTGATTAGACTGTTGGCTCCCTTTTTTTAAATATATATTTTTCCTACCAGTACAGTCGGTTAATTTGCAGCTCACGAACATCCCCAGCCCCTTTCATCTCAGGACATGGCCAGGTGTAGTCAGATTGGAGGGTTGATTTGACTAGTAACCAAGGAGACTACCTCATAACTAAGGCACAATATATAAAGTACCAAACACCACAAAGGAAAGAAACACAGCAATAAAACTACACACAGTTGAGTTGCACAGTTCCGTTAGATGAAAACAAATCGCCCAGATAAAAGAATTGAATTATAGCTTTAATTATCAACGGACATTCGTGATTGAAAGCTGTTTAAATACCGGTATAGTTCTATTCATTTAACTTGGCCCAGATTTTCGTCCGTTTGCAGCGTATTTCCTGTACGATAATGCTACGGTTGTACCTACTTTTTCCATAACACTTCTTCGTGACTAGTTCTTGGTAACTCTTACAGTTCAGCATTCAAGGTGGAGGGATGGCAGTTTTAGGCCAGGTAAAAGTGAAAGGAGTATAGACAGTGTTGAAAATGTCACAGGGGTAATGTAATTAGAGGTAAACTGGAAAATCAGGTGAAATCAAGTTTTCAAAATAGTGTTGGAATTTGGTGCGCCTTTTTTTTTCCTTTTTCTTTTCTTTTTCTTTTCTTGAAGGGGAAACTTAACAGGATCCTTTGATTCACTATTAGCTGAAAGAAATCGTGCAGCGTTAACTGATATATAATACTAGAGTTGTCCCGAACGTGAAAGGGTTAACGAGCATATTTATTAGGCTCGTATGTTTCACTGTTAGCTGAATTAATTGGTCTGTTGTTAACTGATATAAAATACTAGAGTTGTCCCGAATATGGAAGGGTTAAAGAACATCATTAAGCTCCTATGACTCAGCTGAATATATTGGTCTGTCGTTAACTGATAAAAGTCCTAGAGTTGCCCCGGCATGAAAGGGTTGATGGTGAAAACATCTATCAGGGTGCCATAAATCACTCAGCTAAATAAAATCGTGTGGCTTGGATAGCTTACTAGAGTTGTGCCAGCCATGAAAGGGTTAAATTATACAATTATATACACTATCATTACATTTGTGACACGTTCAGGTGAATAAAACACTGACATTAGCTTAAATGAAAGTGTTAATAGAGTTGGTCTGACCGTGAAGGGAGTTACCCACATTAAAGACTTGCATATAGTGTATTCATTCTGCCTTTCAAACGGTTTTATCCTTTGTGTGTGTGTGTGTGTGAGAGAGAGAGAGAGAGAGAGAGAGAGAGAGAGAGAGAGAGAGAGAAAAAACGAGTTAGGTAGCAAACGAATTAAGCAGCGTTGGAACTTATATATTTTTTTCCTCCAACCGGTTTAACTTAACATAATAGACATCGTGCGTCGAAGTGAATGGAGCCGTGTCCCATCCCATTCATTCTAATTCCGGACGATTTTATGAAGCTTGGGGGTAATCTCAGAGGGTTAGGAAGTCGATTTTTTTATTATTGATGCAGCCTTCAGACAATTTTTTCCCCATCTTGCAGTGGAGGGAATCAATTTTGTGGCTGGGTTGAATGTTAGGTAACCAGTTCTATGTACCATCTGACGATTTTAGCCTTCTTGGGTTAAATCGCATGCAGGTAGGGGTTACGGTACACTTTATATTGATGCTGTAGCGGAGGGAATTAAAATTGTGGCTCCAGACGGTTTTATCTAGGGGTAAATCGCATAGTGGTAGGGGTTAGGGTACATTATATCCTGATGCTGCCCCCAGACGATTTTACTCAGCCGGCATGAGAGACGATTTTTGTGGGTGTGTAGAGGGTTAGGTAAGCGATGGAGGTGGGGAGGAAGGAGTTGGTAGAGTGCAAGGTGTTAGGTAATGCTGACGTCTTAAAGGGACCTTGGGGGAGTAGGGTAAGGGTCACTGTGTAGAGGGGAGTGCTGGTGGAAGAATGATGTTGGTAGTAATGGTGATAGAATGATGTTGGTAGTAATGGTGGTAGAATGATGTTGGTAGTAATGGTGGTAGAATGATGTTGGTAGTAATGGTGGTAGAATGATGTTGGTAGTAATGGTGGTAGAATGATGTTGGTAGTAATGGTGGTGGTAGAATGATGTTGGTAGTAATGGTGGTAGAATGATGTTGGTAGTAATGGTGGTGGTAGAATGATGTTGGTAGTAATGGTGGTGGTAGAATGATGTTGGTAGTAATGGTGGTAGAATGATGTTGGTAGTAATGGTGGTGGTAGAATGATGTTGGTAGTAATGGTGGTGGTAGAATGATGTTGGTAGTAATGGTGGTGGTAGAATGATGTTGGTAGTAATGGTGGTAGAATGATGTTGGTAGTAATGGTGGTGGTAGAATGATGTTGGTAGTAATGGTGGTGGTAGAATGATGTTGGTAGTAATGGTGGTGGTAGAATGATGTTGGTAGGAATGGCGGTGGTAGAATGATGTTGGTAGTAATGGTGGTGGTAGAATGATGTTGGTAGTAATGGTGGTGGTAGAATGATGTTGGTAGTAATGGTGGTGGTAGAATGATGTTGGTAGTAATGGTGGTGGTAGAATGATGTTGGTAGTAATGGTGGTGGTAGAATGATGTTGGTAGTAATGGTGGTGGTAGAATGATGTTGGTAGTAATGGTGATGGTAGAATGATGTTGGTAGTAATGGTGGTGGTAGAATGATGTTGGTAGTAATGGTGGTAGAATGATGTTGGTAGTAATGGTGGTGGTAGAATGATGTTGGTAGTAATGGTGGTGGTAGAATGATGTTGGTAGTAATGGTGGTGGTAGAATGATGTTGGTAGTAATGGTGGTGGTAGAATGATGTTGGTAGTAATGGTGGTAGAATGATGTTGGTAGTAATGGTGGTAGAATGATGTTGGTAGTAATGGTGATGGTAGAATGATGTTGGTAGTAATGGTGATGGTAGAATGATGTTGGTAGTAATGGTGATGGTAGAATGATGTTGGTAGTAATGGTGGTGGTAGAATGATGTTGGTAGTAATGGTGGTAGAATGATGTTGGTAGTAATGGTGGTAGAATGATGTTGGTAGTAATGGTGGTAGAATGATGGTAGTAATGGTGGTGGTAGAATGATACTGGTAGTGGGAATGGTGGTGGTGTCGCTTATGATGGTATGGTAGTAGGGGTAGCTTAGTAATATTCATGGTCGTACCTTACATTAATTGCACCGTAGTATTAAAAACAGTCATGGTAATAGTAGTGGTAGTAACGGTGTAGTAGTAGTAGTAGTAGTAATATTTGTAGTAGTAGTGCGGTAGTAATATTTGTAGTAGTAGTAATATTTGTTATAGTAGTAGTAATAGTATTTGTTGTAGTAGTAGTGATAATATTTGTTACTGCAGTAGTATTTGTTGTAGTGGTAATATTTGTTACAGTAGTAGTAATAGTATTTGTTGTAGTAGTAGTGATAATATTTGTTGCAGTAGTAGAATTTGTTGTAGTACGGTAGTAGTAGTTACGGTGTAGTAGTAGTAAACGGTGTGTGATAGATGCCATAAAACAGGGACCTTGAAGAACAGGATCTCACAAGGATCATTTTTGTGTAGTGTTGGTGGTAATATATTCGGTAGTGACAGGTATTGTGTTTGCTAGGTAGTGACAGGTACCGTATTGTGTTTGCTAGGTAGTGACAGGTACCGTATTGTGTTTGCTAGGTAGTGACAGGTACCGTATTGTGTTTGCTAGGTAGTGACAGGTACCGTATTGTGTTTGCTAGGTAGTGACAGGTACCGTATTGTGTTTGCTAGGTAGTGACAGGTACCGTATTGTGTTTACTAGGTAGTGACAGGTACCGTATTGTGTTTGCTGGGTAGTGACAGGTACCGTATTGTGTTTGCTGGGTAGTGACAGGTACCGTATTGTGTTTGCTGGGTAGTGACAGGTACCGTATTGGGTTTGCTGGGTAGTGACAGGTACCGTATTGGGTTTGCTGGGTAGTGACAGGTACCGTATTGGGTTTGCTGGGTAGTGACAGGTACCGTATTGGGTTTGCTGGGTAGTGACAGGTACCGTATAGGGTTTGCTGGGTAGTGACAGGTACCGTATTGGGTTTGCTGCGGTGACTCTTTTGTCCACCAACACTGTGCCAGAATTGAACCCCGGACAGTCAGATAGCATTCCACTGCGCCATTGTCAAGTAAAATCAACCCCATCTCACCAAGGTTTGCCAAGAAGAGGTTGTAAAAGGTGAATGAAAGAGCTGATATTCCTGCCACATAACAAGTTCATGAAATCACAGGGATAGGTGTAGCAGTATTTTATTTATTTCATTATTACCGAATTACTTGGCGGATGCAGTGGTAGACCTTGTTTTTTTTTTTTGTGTTAAGGTTTTTTGTCTATTACAGAGAACATGAGTAGGCTACCTGGTACAGCTTGGGCTAGGCGTGTGAATTGTTTTAAAAGGTCAGAGGGCATTTCTGGTCTTACTACTGTAGGTTGATTGGAATATTTTACTATTAACATTGTGGTAAAGAATCTAAAGTATCAACAAAACAAAGAACACCACATACCTGGTACCGTAAATCTTCTCATTTAACGATTGGTATCAAAGCCCCAGATAAAACAGCATAGAGGTGCACACAACTTAGAAAACAGCACAAGCAGCTTATATGGTAAAGATTACAGCAACAGACAACGTAAATAGCATGTTGAATTATGTACAGCACAGGGCAAAGCCTACTGAATAGCAGAAGATTGCTGTTGTACCATAACCTTGGTCTCTCTGACCTGCAGCTGCTTCTGTGGGGCCGTCCTACAGGTGGCCTACAGTACAATCAATACATACACTTTACAGGGACCCGGCTCTTCCATGTGGTAGACCGCCCCACTCGGGACGGACCAGGGACCTTCCCACTGCAAGGTGCTGTGAAATTGGTTTGGCGCCCGTGTGAGCGCTGCAGCTGCTCCACCTAGGGTGCGCAACGCCACCATTTGTAGACTCACACTGGGTAGCAGTAGACAGCAGAAAAAACAACAACAACAACAACAACAACAACAAACAGCATACCGGTAGGCTAATGAAAACACTATAGAGGAAAGCACCAACAACCAGTAGGCCTATGCGATTGCACTTCATCATCATCATCATCATCATTATCCGGACCTCCTTTCCCACCCTAGGGCAGGGTGAGGATTAGCAACGTCCAGACAACCCAAGTTTGCCCACTCCATTGGGCCACGCTTCCTTTCATTCATCATTCAAGCCACCATAATCCTGGCTCTATCTGATACGCCAAAAACATTCATCACATTCTGTGGCTTCACATAAACGTATCCGATAGTCAATCCGGACGCTGTCATGTTAAAAAGGGGTGTCAAATCCCTGATCGTGCATTTCTCCTCACAACATTCATCCACCCAGCTTGATCTCTTGTCAGTTCCCTAGTGTCACGATCGTCCGTACCTCTCTTCCTCACACACTCATCCACCATATCTCTCCACCTTCTCCTTGGCCTACCTCGCCTCCTCCCTGCATCAAATTCTCCCAGATATACCTTTTTCACCTCCTTATTGTTATTCATTCCATCCTCAGACCATACCATCTCAGTACACTCACTTCGATTGTGGTGTCCACAGATTTCCTCACTCAGCGCCTTTCACGAATCACATTATTTCGTATCCTATCCAGTCTGTACTCCACATACATTCCTCAGCAGTCCCATCTCCACTGCTCTTACTCTTGACTTTTCATTTTCATGCACACCATAGTCTCAGATGCATATGTTAAAGTTGGCACCAACACTCCTTCATTTAAGCCTTGCGCAGCTGCAACACTCAAGCCTCTGTTTCTTATCAAGGCTTTCATTGCACCAGCTACTTTCCTTCCTTGTGTCAATCTACTTTCCATTTCGTTGACGCATTTTCTTCTCTTCTACGATTGCACCTATATCAGTAAGTACAACACCAGACAAACAAGTCGGAAGAGCACACGGAACAGCAGAGCGTAATACAAAGCTGAACATCACAACAGAACAAGCATACGGCACTGTAGCGCGTAAAACAAGAATTAGTAGACACTGGATAGCACAAGAAAGAACACGAACGGTAGCACCACAAAATATAGCACAAATTGAACACGGAGAAACACGGATTAGTGAAAATGAGGCAGTACAAAGGAGAGCACTGATTCGAGAGTACACACAGCATTAAATAAAGTACCAAACACCACTAGAGAAACAAACACAACAGCAAAGACAAACACAGCAACAAAACTAGACATGAAAACACAGAGAAGCACAGATTAGTACAAAGGAAACATCCAGTAGTACACAGAATAGAACAGGGCAGCACATGGTAACAGAATAAGACTTAACGCCATATAACACACACAACATAATTAGAGAGCGAAAGAGAGCAAGTAGAGAGGAGTGTGTAGTTAGAGAGCAAGTGTGTCAGGGTCTAGCGGCAGCCAAGGTCAGATAGCGGAGGCGTGTGTGTGAGGAGGGGGTGGGGGGTAGCAGGTGTTTTGTGTGTGTGTGTGTGTGAGAGAGAGAGAGAGAGGTAGCAGGTGTTTGTGTGTGTGTGTGTGTGTGTGTGTGAGAGAGAGAGAGAGAGCAGTTTGTGTGTGTGTCTTTAGGAGGGCTGTGTTCGTTGGTTTGTGTGGATAATTCTTGTAAATTAATTACTGACACAATAGCATTTGGTGTGTGTGTGTGTGTGTGTGTGTGTGTGTGTGTGTGTGTGTGTGTGTGTGTTTAGGAGGGCTGTGTTCGTTGATTTGTATGGATAACTCTTGTAAATTAAATACTGACACAATAGCATTTGGTGTGTGTGTGTGTGTGTGTGTGTGTGTGTTAAGGTAATTTATATTGGTGTGTGGATAATCCTTGTTAATTTAATACTGATATAGCGTTTGTTTTTTTTGGTACGATAGCAGTAAATTAAGCAGCATTGCAGTACGTATAACCCTACACTCGGTAGCCACTGCAAAATACCCAACGAACCTGTTTCATAAGGACAATATATGGCTTGCTTGTGGTGCATCCTATCTAGTAGTATCATGTAAACATTTAGGTGGTGGTGAATTAATATATAGGGATATTTACGAAGCTTCAGGGGTCATTTAGGATATACACGATGATCGGTAAATAGAAAAAACTAGAAACTCGTGTGGAAGTGGCTTTTGTGTTGCGTGTACGGCTCGGGTGGCTAGTGTGGACGTGGTTGTGTCATATGCAGCAGGAAATCAATAAAGGCTGCAAGGCTGATACTGAGAACACCGAGCCACCCCCACACCAGGGAGAAATCGCACCCTCTGTTATCACCTCCGTCATACGTTATATTTTTTGTGATTAGGCACGTATTCTTGTAGAGTAAGGAGGTTCCCTAACACCTGTACCTTAGCGACTTATATTTGGATGTGACTGGTTAATATCCTTTTGTATATACGTTATTTACAGCATGCAGTGTATGGCGATATTAGAAGGAATTACGTAACACAGAAGAGGACAGTAAGGTGTTATAAAATAAATCGCTTAGAAAAAGGTGTTTGGGAGCTTCCTCAGCCCACGAGAATACGGGCCCTAGAGTACACTGGCTTGTAACTTATTGTATTTACTGTACCGTATGTCATGAGGGGGTTAAGGGGTGCAATATTAGTACCCTGGCAGTCAGATGTACCTTCTTATAATTACTGTACCGTTTGTCGTGGGGTTGAATTGGTTAAGTGGTACGGAATGAAGAGCTTAACAAGGAGAATGAGATGGCGTGACCTGAACTGAGAATAGCCGCGTTGGACTTGACTTAATTAGGCTTAAAAATGTAGCCCTGTTTACTTTGGCTGCCTGTCACAAGGGATGGATGCTTAGGTGAATATACGGCAAAGGACGCTGTGTATAGTGTCTCTTTGCAAGGCTGGGGTCAGTTCATTTTTGTCAATGCCAGTTCAGAATAAAACTTGAACTAATCGGTTCCAGTTCAATACAGTTCATTCGAAAAAAGAAACCTCCAGTTCAATTCAGTCCATTATGGTCGAAATGAACTTGTAAATCTTAAATACATTTATTTAAAACACATGAATTATGCAGGAAATAGTTTCTCAATTAAATGAAAATTAATATAAATTTAATAGGTTGCTTCACGATATATTTTTAACTTTTTTGTTATAGCAAACTATATTTTACTGTTTATCTGAATATATTGTAAGTTAATTATTGTACAGTAATGAATTCGCATATTACAGTATAAAATATTTGATCAGTTCAGTCATCAGATCATATCATCTCATTGATGTCAGTTCCAATTCAAGTCATTTAATTATATTTTTATGCTTTTCTCATTCCAATTCAATTTAATTCACATTTTTTAACAATCAATTCCAATTCAGTTCAATTCATAATTGACCCCAGCCCTGTTTGTCTGGTTTGGAAGAATGGCAAATTTTATCTTGTCTGATCTTAATTTGCACCTTTCTCTCTCTCTCTCTCTCTCTCTCTCTCTCTCTCTTTGCCTCCAGATGATTTTTAGTCAACTTAGGGAAGACGTCAGGCTTTAAAGGGAACGTCAGCGATTCGACAACTATTTCTTAGATACATAAAACCATTTCAAGATGGGCATAAAATCTAAGGACATTATTGGAGTGAGTGTATTAAAGCGATAAGGATAACTCTAATCTAAGCACTAAACTAATCCAGTCTTCACATACCTCAATCCCGCTTTAAGATAACAAAGAAATTAGATCCGGTACAATTTTCATCTTGTGTCGTACCAGTAAGAGACAAGCTAATCAGTCCTCCTTACCAGTTTATATTTTTCTTGTGGATTTTAAACTGTCTTGCTTATTTATGCAGAGTTTGGGGTTAAAAAATAGGTAAAGACACAAAAAGGTAATCGCACTGAAGAGGTGGGCTTAAATAATACGTAAATAACAGGTAAGGACTCAAAAAGGTAATCGTCCTGAAGAGGTGTGCTTAAATAATACTTAAATAACAGATAGACACAAAAAGGTAATTACACCGAAGGGGATGGACTAAGAATACGTAAATAACAGGTAAAGACAAAAAAGGTAATCGTACTGAAGGTGTGGGCTAAATAATACGTAAATAACAGGTAAAGACAATAAAAGGTAATCGTACTGAAGGGTTGGACTAAAAATACGTAAGTAACAGGTAGACACAAAAAGGTAATCGTACTGAAGGGGATGGACTAAAAATACGTTAATAACAGGTAAAGACACAAAAAGGTAATCGCACTGAAGGGTGAGCTAAAAAAAAAAAAAAAAACGTAAATAACAGGTAGACACAAAAAGGTAATCGTACTGAAGGGGTGGCACTAAAAATGCGTAGATAGCAGGTAAAGACATAAAAAGGTAATCGCACTGAAAGGGTGGGCTAAAAATACGTAAATAACGGGTAGACAAAAAGGTAATCGCGCTGAAGGGGTGGCTAAATAATACGTAAATAACAGGTAAAGACACAAAAAGGTAAGCGTCCTGAAGGGATGGACTAAAAATACGTAAATAACAGGTAAAGACACAAAAAGGTAATCGCACTGAAGGGGTGGGCAAAAAGTACGAAAATAACAGGTAAAGACAAAAAGGTAATCGGACTAAAGGGGATGGAACGTAAATAAGAGGTAAAGACAAAAAAGTAATGGCACTGAAGGGGATGGACTAAAAATACGTAAATATCAGGTAGTAAAGACATAAAAAGATAATCGGGTGTAAGATAGCTAAATCCTAGAGGGAAAAACACGTAAAAAATGGTGGATATTGCGTAACTCTCACCTTATCACCCAGGCTTGATAAAAAACAAAAAAAATAAACTCTGAATGTGTGCCAGGAATGATTACAGTGCTGGTTATTTGAATTTTGTAACAGTCCCGCCTGATGTGATAGTAGTTGGTATAATACTCTGATTACAATTTAAATCTGTAGGCTACTTTGATATTTTAGCTTTTAATGAATTGATAATCAGTGCGTTGTAAAAATCTCGTAATCATGGTTTGAATCATATGCCTCACTTGGTTTTGTTTATCTTTTCGAGTTCAGTGAACGTTAAGGCTGTTTAACTGTCACCGATTTTGTAACAGTTTCGGAGTAATCTTAAGTCGTTTTGTAGTTTTGAAATGATTGAAATATGGTAGTGTATGTCTGTATTGTATGTCTGATGAGAATTTTGGTTGCTCATGTGTACCTGTAGTCAGATTGGATGGTTGATTTGACTAGTAACCAAGGAGGCTCTTTCCTTTATCATAACCAAGGCATATGTAAATTGATGCAACCACGACTTATCACGAAGGTTTTGGCAGTGGCCTAGTTCTGTCAGGTGAAAAACTAACCATATCCTTTCCATGACCTAATAAACCGAGATTGTAACCTTGTTGATAACTGTCGATTAGATTAGCAAGATGTCTGAGTCTTGACACAGTTTTGCGAATATGAAGGAACTCTTGGGCTGATTATTCATTGGTTATATGAAGGAACTCTTGGGCTGATTATTCATTGGTTATATCCAGTGTTCTGTTTATCTGTCTGTCTGTCTATCTATAGTCAGACACCATAATCCCGTAAGGGGTGGCCGTTTGTCTCCGAGTTACCGGTTGTTGTTTTACGGGGAGGGGCACTAACCCTCCGCCAACCCTCTTGCTGACACGTAGGGAACACACATGGATTGGTCATATGGTTACCACCCAGCGTTGTAAATGGTTTTCTGGCTTACAGGATACAATTAGGCTTGTCACTCAATGTAAAGCCACCTGAAAAGGAAAAAAGGAGTAATAAAAAGTGACGGGAAAGATGGGGGAAATAGGAAGAGAGGAGGACAGACAGAAAAAGAATGTTAAAGGTAATTCAGTGTATACATCATCTTAATTCATGATCACTTGTTGATAGTCGTCACATTAATAGATACAGTTGCGTCTTTGATATTTTCTTTAAAGGTTACAACGGCAGACACCTTGAATCATGTCATTTTTCTTGTTACCTCCCGACGCTTTAATTCTGCTCAGGGAAGATTTCTTGTAGTGAGGCAGATCTTCGTTGGATGGGCCCCTCAGAAGGGTTAACATCCGAGAGGTGGGTGGGGAAGAGAGAGAGAGAGAGAGAGACTTTAATGGATGCATGGGCAGAGAAGGCAGTGTCTTTTTCCATTCATAAATTCCAGGGTTGGAAAAAAATCTGAGTAAAAAAAATATGGGTTTTCGTGGGTTTTATTTTTTTTATTTTTATTTTTTTTGGTATTCCTCATATTTATATGTAAATCAGTTAAAATAAGCAATTAAAAAGTACTTTAGAGTGAAACAGAAGGTTTTAATTGTTATCTGAAGAGCAGACTCTTGTTTAAGACATGTTTTTGTTACAAGGTGGTCCTGTTGGACAAAGCCTCTGTTAACTTGTACTGTACAGGAAATGGACGGGTGAGGTAGGCTTGACTACTTCTGACTCAGTACTCAGTATCTCAGTCTCAGTTTCTCCTTGGTAATGAGAGGACGACAGTAACAAAATGTCTGCTGGTAGCGGCAGAAAAAAAGGCAACAGAATGGGGTGAAGTTGATATTTTAGAAAATGATAAAACAGAAAGCAGCCTGCAAATACTGCATCCAAATAATAAGATCTTAATGGGTTTTAAAATTTGAATGTTTACAGTATATATGTATGTAGACCTCATTTATCAATATGATGTAAACCAGCATTTTTGTATGTAAAATTTAACTATATTAAATAAAAACTCAAAAGAACCCCCAAAAAAACCAAAACCCACTTAAGCTGGTTTTTTTTTTTTTTCCGGAGGATTTTTTTTTTTTCCTGCCAACCCTGGTAAAGTCTCCCAAGCTGAGTGAAATGAACTAATGGTAGCTAGAATATAGCATAAAAAATAACCCGTAATTGAAAGGGGTTGATCACAGGCTGTACCGTATTGTCAGTTGAGTAGTAATTGTGCCTGTCTATCCTTCTATTTATCAAACTATCTTGACTAGTACATTCCTTCATTCATTCCCAACTATCGGCTTTGTTGTCACCGTTTGGGGTAGTCAATCAATCTGGCTATCTGATCTATCTATTTTGACTCATTCTAGTTTATCATTGTCTGTCTGCCTGTCTGTCTAGCCTAACTTCATCCTAACTCAACTTCAGTCCATCATTCATTCCTAAACAGTAGCTCTTTTGTCACGTAATTTATCACTAACATTTTGCCCAATCTACCTGTCCCAACTCGGCTGCTAATTATCTGTCTACCCACACTATCTATCTAACATTATCCTGACTCATCGGGTATAAACTGTATATATATATTTGTTTACCTTTTCTTAGTACACTCATTTATCCAATATATCTATCCTGATTCAACTTCCTTTTCACAGTATATCAGCTTTGTCTATCTGTATCACTCTCTACCTGCCTACCTGCCTATCTACCTCAGTCAGGCTATTTATCTGTATGTCTATTTATTTCTACCTGTCTGTCTAACTGTCTAACCTTCAGTCTGCGATATCTGATCCCTGTAGTTGCATTAATGGTGACGCATTTGAGTTTTTGCCAAATCATAAAATCGTAGAACTTGCTGTGTGTGTGTGTGTAGAGAGAGAGAGAAGAGAGGGTGTTCGCACGTGGAATTTGTGTGTGTGTGTGTGTGTGTGTGTGTGTGTGGAGAGAGAGAGAGAGAGAGAAGAGAGGGTGTTCGCACGTGGAATTTGTGTGTGTGTGTGTGTGTGTGTGTGTGTGTAGAGAGAGAGAGAGGAGAGGGTGTTCGCACGTGAAATTTGTGTGTGTGTGTGTGTGTGTGTGTGTGTGTGTGTGTGTGTGGAGAGAAAGAGAGAGGGTGTTCACATGTGGAATGTGTGTGTGTGTGTGTGTGTGTGTGGTGAGAGAAGAGATGGTGTTCGCATGTGGAATTTGTGTGTATGTATGTGTGTGTGTGTGTGTGTGTGTGTGTGTGTGTGTGTGTGTGTGTGTGTTACAAGGACAGCGTAAGTGTATATACAGACCTCAGATATGTTTTCCTGTAATAAAGTTAATGAGAGAGAGAGAGAGAGAGAGGCGAGGGGGAAGGGGTGTTCGCACGTGGAGTACAAAACCAATTTACCTCCTCCAATTTAGACACAGACCAAAATTCACCTCACAGTCCACGCTTACCAATGCTCTCCGAAAAGTTATATAAGTGTACCATGTGTAAGTTAGTAGTAGTGGCGTTAAGTAGTGGAATGTAGTGTAAATGTTGCAGGGACAGTGCTCTCTCTCCCTCTCTCTCTCTCTCTCTCTCTCTCTCTCTCTCTCTCTCTCTCTCTCTCTCTCTCTCTCCTGTTATACGAGTTCTTAGTCCCAATTCAAGGTATCCCATTCATCTTCCTTGTTTGTTTGTTTTTCGCCAGTTATTTTCAGGTAAAGCTTTCCATAGGTTGTCGGTAGTGTATAGTGTGTTATGGTGTAGGTTAAATGTCAATACGGTTTGGGATGATGGTGTTGGCAGTGTATGTGGTAGTTTGTATATGCACACTACCAAATATCACTGTAGGGTAATAATAAGAAGTGTAAATTATAAAAAAATGTTCCGGTAAATTAGGTTGTAGTGGTGTTGGTGTTGGTAGTGTATTTGTGTTTGCAAATGTGTGTATGTATAATGGCTGAAAGTTCTGTATATAAACTGAGTATTGCAGTGGTGATGGTGGTGGTGATTCAGGTGTGTCAGTAATGAAGGGAAGTGACAGCTGTGAATATCAGTGTAAATGTAAGTCGGTATTGCAGTGGTGGTGGTGTAAATAAGTGTTTAGTAATTGTGTATAGTGGCAACAGTAGTGATGGTTGTAGTAGTGTTAGTAGTAGCAGTGGTAGTTTTTTTTAATGCAAGGAAGAAAACTAAAATCCAAAAACCACAAAATTGTTCCAAGAAAAACACAAAATAAGACAAATTCAAGATCCGTTCATTTTGAGATGCATGGACACCGCGTTTGAAAGACTGGAGGTCATAGGCAGTAGGAAATACAGAGGAAGTAGTAGTAGCAGTAGTAATAGTAGTAGCAGTAGTAGGAATAGGCTGGCCAGTGTAAGGTGGTGAAGAGAAGGTTAGATCTATATATAAAGTCTACTGCGTTGTTCTCTTTGCCCTGTCCTACCTCGCCAACATTCCTTTCTATTCACATTATAAGTCACACGCACTCTTAAAATTGTACCTTAAAGTTTACCTAAAATACACACGCTCTGTCTTAAAATCGTGCCTTTAAGTTTACCTAAAATACATGTACACTATCTTTAAACCGTATCTCTAAGTTTACCTAAAATACATATACACTATCTTTAAACCGTATCTCTAAGTTTACCTAAAATACATATACACTATCTTTAAACCGTATCTCTAAGTTTACCTAAAATACACACGCTCTGTCTTAAAACCGTATCTTTAAGTTTACCGTACCTAAAATATACACGCAGTCTGAAAATCGTATCTTTACCTAAAATACTCAAAAAGTCCATGAAATACCCAAAATGTCATGATACTTCCAAAATTTACCTTGATTTCTATAACTCACCCTGCTTGGAACTTCCTTGAATTCCACATAATAAAAAATTTGGCCTATTATTCACACCATCTAAGCTTTTTAAAATTTTGTCTTAATACGATATACCTAAAATACTCAAACGGCAACACCTTCCCTATAAACTTACCTGAATTTTTGAGTCTGCTTTAAATTTCTTAGCTACACTCCCGAAAACTTTTTAGAACTCCTTAAATAGAAGAAAAAGGCCTAAGTTTATTTTTTATCACGCCGTAAACAGAATCTTGAAAAATATTGTTTCGGGAGTAATTTTTTGGGTGGTTATGGGATCTGTAAATAATGAACTCAAATTCCAGTCCTTATTATTATTGTTGGTTATTCATGCACTTTGACTTAAATTTTCGTCCTTTTGCAGCCTGTTTTCCGTAGCTGTGTGTGTGTGTGTGTGTGTGTGTGAGAGAGAGAGAGAGAGAGAGAGAGTACTGCGGCTCCACTTCCTTTCCCCAGCACTTCTTCGTGACTGGTACCATATTCTGAAACAAATCTCTTGTAGCCTAATAGCTCACGATTCAAGAAGGAGGGATGGCAGTTTTACGCGTATATATAAAGTGAACCTAGTCAAGCTCAGTAAGATATACGTTAATATTTTGACACTTTTCAGAAATTAATAACTGTTGAGGTGAATTGCAGTTAGTTTACAGCACCTGCGTATACTACTAGAGGTCTACCTTGAGTAAAATGGTCTGGAGATACGAAGAATAAAATAATGTGTGATTGAAGGGCTACAACATCTCCTCAAACATCACAGCATGCCAGGAATTTTTTTTATAAGCGTATCGTGGCTTCTCTAGTGAAATACCCTACTACTCGTTCATATAATTAAAATACTTGCTTTTATAATCACCTCCAGGTATCATTCCCCATTACTGTTATGTATGTACTGTATGTATGTATTTTCTTTTATGCTGTGATTTGTTTATTATTATTATTATTATTATTTCATGCGGGTAACATGTGGAGAAGATATATTTAGCCTGGAGACAGCCTGTAGCCACGGGGTCAGTACTCTGCCCTTATATAACCCGGCATAGCATGAGTACTTGGGTGATTCTGAGAGAGAGAGAGAGAGAGAGAGTTGGTAATGCTGTAGTACGCTTTTCTCTACTTTGACAACGAGAGAGAGAGAGAGAGAGAGAGAGAGAGAGAGAGAGAGAGAGAGAGAGAGAGAGCGTTGGTAATGCTTTAGTACGCTTTTCTCTACCTTGACGTGTGTGTGTGTGTGTGTGTGTGTGTGTGTGTGTGAGAGAGAGAGAGAGAGAGAGAGAGAGAGAGAGAGAGAGAGAGAGAGATGCTTTAAATCACCTTGAGGCACCTTAATCTGGCATACCTTTATCAGACCCAAACACCTTGACATACAAACACCCACACATTGAATATAAACAAACAGTATATATATCACTGTGAAGGAGTTTGGTGTCGGTAATTGCCCTTGGGAGTAATTTATTAGTACTCTGAAATACCCCTAACCCTTGCAGTACTGACGTGTGTGTGTGTGTGTGTGTGTGTGTGTGTGTGTGTGTGTGTGTGTGTGTGAGAGAGAGAGAGAGAGAGAGAGAGAGGGAGAGAGAGAGACTACACTACTCAGAATTAACCTGCATTTGTTAAATTATAGGTGGAGGACCCATGACAGAATGCACCTCACCACACACACAATGATTCTCTCTCTCACACACACACACACACACACACACACACACACACACACACACACACACACACACACACACACACACACACACACACACACACACACATGATGAGTGCCTAGCAGCATGTAAGGACCAAGCGAAATCAAGGTCTTGGGTACACACGTGTCAATTTGGGTACTTTTTTTTTTCTTTGGTATCCCTTCTTTTGCCCTACGTGAAGGTCAATTTTTTTTTTTTTTTTTAGTTTTTGGCGTTTAAATACCAATATATTTTTTTTAGCACCGCTCCTCACTACATCTAAAGTTATAGTGTCGCCTCCCTTTTTTTATATATATATTTACTTGCTGTGGGTATGGTGTGTGTTACTGTCTAGTTGTATGCACAGTATTTTTGCCATTTTCATCATTGCTCTTACTACATCTTTTACAGTTTTCTACCCCCCTCCCCGTGTGTGTGTGTGTGTGTGTGTGTGTGTGTGTAGTAGTGGTAGTAGTGCCATAGTACAAAAGCATCAGTACGTTGTCTGTTTAACTTATTATTATTATTATTATTATTATTATTATTATTATTATTGGTAGAAACTATGAGCACATTATTTTGTCGTACTTTCATATTTATTACAGAAAGTCGAGTTTTGGTAAGATTGATAAAGACCTTTAATTGAAGCCTAAATCCTTCTTTATTAACACTGACCGATCACACTCCCCCTAGCTAAATAAAGTCGCCTGGATACAGCAAAAATACAACCAGACGCTGTTGTAGTAAAGATGTATTTCAAGGTAACCTATTGTATTTCTTGTGCCGTGGGTGTATTTTTTTTTTTTTTTTTGGGGGGGAGGGGTAAGAATGTGTCCACTAATTTTCTTTTTCTTTTTTTTTTTTTTATCGTTATTTGTTCTTGGGATATAGCTAGGAGGTGGGAAGTAATTTTTGCCCACCCTGTTCTTTGTTCGAAGGGTATAACTTGGGGAACACCTTATAACCACCCTGTCAGATAGCCAAATCATACACCATACCACCTTGTAGCACCGTACCCGTGTGTGTGTGTGTGTGTGTGTGTGTGTGTGTGTGTGTGCCTTGTATCTAAGCTTTACCCCGTCACCATACCACTGTCATCTTCACCGTCGACTTCTTGTACTTCTCACTCTCTCCTTCACCGTACCACCCTGCCACTATCATCAGTTCACCGTCTGAACCTTGTATCTCTCACCTTTGAACAATCCCATATCTTGCCTTACTCCATCGGTTCACCGTCTGAGCCTTGTATCTGTCACCGTTGAACAATCCCATATCTTGCCTTATTCCGCTTCCATTACGGTGACGTCATATACTTCTTTCACTTTAACTTGGACCAGATGTTCGTCCTTTTGTAGCTTATTTCACGTAGCTCAGTAGCAGAAACAGTACTACGGTTTTACATCTTTTCCATAGCACTTCTTTGTGACTAGTATCGTATTCTGGTGTTATTCTATTGTTACACCTCAGCATTGAAGATGGAGAGATGGCAATATTAGGCCAGATTAGAGTGAAAGGAGGATCGTATTTACATTAACCTGACGTAAGCCTTCATAAATAATCATCCAATCCCATTCATATTTCAGATCAGGAATCAGTAACCTCAAATACATGTCCATCAGTCTATATCCATCTGTCTCTGTCTATCTGTCTATTTATCTTTCTATCGCCAGACTCCTAAATCCCATAAGGAGTGGCCACATACGAATCGCCACCGTGTCACCCAGCTCACACATCCCTCTCATATAGCTGCACCCCATCCCTCCATCTCATCTTCGGTCTCCTGTAACATGCCACGCAGCCTTATCGTGCTATCCATCGGTGTCTTCATATTTACAGCATCTAAAAATTCGCCATGCAGTGGAATTAACGATCTTTTTTTTTTAGACCGTTATTTCAGCTTTTCTATTTAAAGTTTGATTTCCGTTCCGTGCACGTCATAACACCCACAAGCATCCCAGAAATAGAAAAAATATCACCCTTCACACGGCAATACTACTGAGAGGGGAATCCTGAAGTACGGTAGGTTGTAATTTGCATACGTGGCCAGAAGTGACTTTAAAATGAATCCATCTCATATGCTTATACCATTTAGTCAGAATAAAAAAAAAAAAAAGGCATTGATAGAATTCCTAAAGCGTATTAACATCAGCTCTAGACCCAGTACTAATTTCGAGGGGAAGCTGACGTCGGTTAGAATTTGAATTATTAGAAGTGACGTGCAAATTTGAATCCCATGCCTCTCCATCTTTACCACCTACGTCAGAATACCAACACACATCCCTAAAAATAGAATCACCTTATCAGACCGCAGTACACTAATTGAGAGGGAAGACATTGACGTGGTTACACACCTCCCGTGACGTGGCAACGTTGATGCTGGTTGTCATGACGACCGGCTAAATGCGGCCCGCCCCCTTGACAGTTGCCAAGACGCGCTTTTTTGCCGATTATGTGGAACCTGAGGAGATCAAGGTACCGCGAAGTTTCGAGAGTAGTATTTTTATTACAAAGGCCTTGAACGTTGATAACGTGATTTGTGTGTGTGTGTGTGTGTGTGTGTGTGTGTGTGTGTGTGTGTGTGTGTGTGTGTGTGTGTGTGTTTCCAGCCACGTATGAGTATAAAAACTTGTGGCCACATCGATATGTAATACGAAATTGTGACTCATTCCTTGCTCGCACACTCTCTTTTACGTCTCTCTGCACTCCTTCCTCCCTCCTTCCCTCCGCACTCTTTCTTTCCTCCGTCCTTCCTTTACTTCTTTTCTTTCACCCCCTCCCTTCTCCCCCATTCCGACCCTCTCATCCTCTCCACAGTTTCTCAGTTTTCTTCCTCCTCCATTGTTACTTTCCTCCCTCCCCCCTTCTTCCATCTTCCTTTATCTCATTCCCTCTTATCTACCCTTCCTTCTCTCTTCTCAGTCCCTTCTTACTTCCCTTCATTCTCCACTCCTTTCCCCTTCCTCTTTTTCCAACTTCCCCTCTTCGTTTACCATGTCCCTTTCCTCTTTCCACCTCTTCTTTTTCCCTCCTCTCCTCCTCCCCATTTCCCTCCTTGTCTACACCCTTTTACGTCTTTTTTTTTTCTCCTCTCCCTCCCCCTGTTCTCCCTTTTCCTCTCTCCTCCCTCCTCTTTCTCCCTCTCCATGTGCTTTTCTCTCCCCCTCCTCATTTCCTCTTCCTCACCTCTTAATGATATAAGTTGGGCACTAAAACTTATAATCAGTTTTGTAGTAGCTAATGACTCTCTCTCTCTCTCTCTCTCTCTCTCTCTCTCTCTCTCTCTCTCTCTCTCTCTCTCTCTCTCTCTCTCTCTCTCTCTCTCTCTCTCTCTCTCTCTCTCTCTCTCTCTCTCTCTCTCTCGTGTGTGTTTGGTCTTATAAGTGTTCTCGCCAAATGATATCGTTTTGGAAGAGATTATAGTGTAGTAATTAACCCCGACATTACTACATTTTTTTTTTTTACACGTGGCACAGATTTTCGTCCTTTTGGAGCATATTACACGGAACTGGAAAAAAAAATGCTATGGCTCTACATCTCTTCCATAGCCCTTTACAAATATCTTCCATAGCACTTTAGAAATCCCTCCCATAGCACTTTACAAATCCTTTCCATGGCACTTAACAAATCCCTTCCATGGCACTTAACAAATCCCTTCCATGGCACTTAACAAATCTCTCCCATAGCACTTTACAAATCCCTTCCATAGCACTTTACAAATCCCTTCCATGGCACTTAACAGACGCCTCCCATATCACTTTACAAATCCCTTCCATGGCACTTTACATATCCCTCCCATAGCACTTTACAAATCCCTTCCATAGCACTTTACAAATCCCTTCCATGGCACTTAACAACTCCCTTCCATAGCACTTTACAAATCCCTTCCATGGCACTTAACAAATGCCTCCCATATCACTTTACAAATCCCTTCCATGGCACTTTACATATCCCTCCCATAGCACTTTACAAATACACTTCCATAGTACTTAACAAATACCTTCCATGGCACTTTACAAATCCCTTCCATAGCACTTTACAAATCCCTTCCATGGCACTTAACAAATACCTTCCATAGCACTTTACAAATACCTTCCATAGCACTTACAAATACCATCCATAGCACTTTATAAATCCCTTCCATAGCACTTAACAAATCCCTTCCATAGCACTTAACAAATACCTTCCATAGCACTTTACACATCCCTTCCATAGCACTTTACAAATCCCTTCCATAGCACTTTACAGATCCCGTCCACAGCACTTCTTTGTGACTAGCTTCAAATTCAAGCGTACTCTTGCTACAACTCAGCTTTCAAGATGGCGTGAGGGAGAATTTAGGCCAAGTTAGAATGAAAAGGGTATAGAAACCTTTCATTTATTCACCTTAGGATAGAATTTTCAAAAGTGATGGGGTTCGTTACTGCCTTTAAAAGCCACTTCAGTAATATATGGCCTCTGTTCTAACCCGACAGAGATTACTAACTCCCTTTCTACTCAGGCGATAACTAGGTGCAGTCATAGTGGAGGGTTGATTTGACTAGTAACCAGGGAGACTCATTGCAGTATCCTAATTTCATGCAGACACAACTTGGCATTACAGGACTATCCTCTGATTATTAACTATGCAACTCAGTCCTTCATCATCTGTAAACATACTTGGGGTTTCATTCTCTCGGGATTTATCTTGCAAAGATCATATTACCTCTCTTATAAAATCTGCCTCTGAGATTAGGTGTGCTAAGTCGACTCCGTACCTAAACATACTTTGGGTTTCATTGTATCGGAATTTATCTTGGAAAGATCATATTCTCAAAATCTGCATCCAAGAGATTAGGTGTACTGAACCGACTCCGTGCCTTTTTTTTTTTTTTTTTTTTTTTTTTTTTTTTTACCTCTGCGCAGTTGTTGACTTTGTGCAGTACACGGGTTTTATTCGCCCTTGTGTAGAGTACAACTCTCATATGTGGGGAGGCTCCCCACATACAGCTGTTCGCAACATTGTGGAGTCAAAGGCATTTCATCTCATTAACTCTCCTCCTCTTATTGGCTCCCTTCAACCTCTGTCTCTTCATCGCAGTGTTGCATCTCTATCTCTTTTATATCACTGCTTCAATGGTCACTGCTCCTCTGAACTGTCTGCTTGTATCCCTCGACCACTACTTCGGGCGCGTAGCACCCATCTAACTACAAACTCCCATCCCTTTTCTATTCAGCTCTCTAATGCAGGAGTTCATCGTTACTCTGTCTTTCATGTATATAACAGGTCAGGTCTGAAATTGTCTCCCTTTGTATTTCCCACTGCCTGTGATCTCCGGTCTTTCAGACGCAGTGTGTCCAGGCATCTCGAAATGAACGGATCTTAAATTTGGCTGTTAGCCTATCTTGTTTTTGTTGTTTTTTGGAGGAACACAATCTTGCGGGCTACTGGCCTTTGGTTACTTCTTTCTTGCATTTAAAAAAAAGTTCAGTGAGTCACCCAGTTCCGTCAGATGATAATAAACCAACCAGAGATCTTTCGTAAGCCAGATAAAACCATCTGGATTTAGATTAAAGGTGAAAAATATATAATTGGACTGAAGGTATGTGTAGGCCTTATGACGCAAGTGACTCATGTGACGCATTTCCTGTGATAACATGTTTGAGTTTGGTACCGTACCTTTACTACGCTCTCTCTCTCTCTCTCTCTCTCTCTATATATATATATATATATATATATATATTTGTTGGAGAGGGAGGCCTTCATGTGGTGGCACTGATATCGTGCGGTGAAGCTACCCATCCATCAGTCCCCTCCCGATCCACCGAGAGGAAGATGGTGGACCGCTGAGAGAGAGAGAGAGCTCCCATATCCTAGCCTCAGATCACTCCATCTTGAAAGGAATAATACTTGATTGGTTTATTTTTTTATTTTTATTCATTTAACTACAACCAAATGGAAGTCTTGCCAATACTCTGACATCACTGCTCTACTCAGTTCACCTTAACTTGGCCCAGATTTTCGTCCTTTCGCAGCTGATTTCACGTGGCTCCGTGGCAGAGAAAGGCAGTGTTTGGTTTTGCATCCTCTTCGTAGCACTTCTTCGTGACTAGCACTATGTTCCTGTTAAGCTGTTGTTACAACTCTGTATTCAAAACGGAGATATCAGTTTTAGTCCAGGTTAGAGGAACAAGTGTATATTTCCAGGTACCGGTAGCAGTGACACGATTCTCTCTCTCTCTCTCTCTCTCTCTCTCTCACACACACACACACACACACACACACACACACACACACACACACACACACACACACACACACCTTACTCTGGGAATATACTGCTTCATCGATGCATAAATATTTTCCTTGATAGCGTATCGTGTGAAATGTTACCCTTTCCCAGAAGCTCATGAAGTTTTTCCTTGGGTACGTCACAGGAAATACATGTACATTTTTTGTGGCCTCATTACCTTGTTTCTCTCTCTGACACACACTCTCTCTCTCTCTCTCTCTCTCTCTCTCTCTCTCTTATTTGGCTCCCATGTTCGAGAGAGATGGGGGGAGGGAAGGAGGGAAAAATGTAGAGTGGAGGGGAAAGAAATGGAAAGGAAAGTGAGCTGGGGGGAAAAGAACAAGGACTGGAGGAGGGAAGGGGAATGAAAGGGAAGGAGGGGAGAGGAGAAAAGAGAGAAGTGAGAAAGGAAGGAGACGAGGGAAGGGAAATGAAAGGAGTGGAGAGAAGAGAGGGGAAAAAGTGAATGAAATGGGAGAGGAGAAGAGAGAGAGAGGAGAGGAGGGTAGGGGAAGGGAAGGGGAGGGAAAATGAATGGAGGTGAATAGAGAATGACTATGAGGAGACGAAAGAAAAGAGAAAAAGGAGAGGGAGTGAAGGTATAAGAAAAAAGAAAGTGAAAAGGAGATGAAATAGGAATGAATATTGACTCCTGAACCCAGTGACTTATTTTCCAGTTCATTCTTAACGCTGCCAAACTATTTTATTCTTTATGACGGCCTCGTACTGAATGGGTTAATGCTGGCCATATTTAACCCTTCCAGTTCCAAGTCACTCCAAATATAGAATAATAAAATCGTTTGAAGAGAGCAAGAACACCTGGTAAATTTGGGGAAAAAAAAAAAAAGGAAGTATGTGCAACTCATTTCATTGGGCATTGTACGTTGATAATGTCTTCTTGCTTGATTTATTTTATTTATTTATTCATGCCACCTTGACCATATACCGAGGTGGTGGTGGTGATGATCGTTCGTTTAACAAGGCCTTGTACTGTATATGCTTGTGTTAGCCGTGTTCATGTGTTGGCAGCTCTCCACGTCGCTACACAATCTCTAGCAGCATCTCTTTTCAATCCCTTAACACCTGAGATAATGTTTGTGTTACCTTGTCTCAAATCTCGTATAGGTACCTGTATGTCTCTGTTCTCGGCCCTCCACATTCCTACTCATACTGTAGATCTCGTCACACTTATAGACCTCATCACATACATTTCTCCATTCTCTGCTCACGTCGGGGCAGCTCAGTGGTAGGGTGTCGGGCTCGTAATCGTGAGGTTGCGAATTCGCACCCCGCCCGGTGGCTGCTGTGCTGGGAGGGGTAGCGCTCTCCTGTAATCCTAGCAGGGCTATATGATCTGATGAGGTCCAGCTCGGGGACTAATCCCATCTCTGCTCACGTCATAATCACGTCAGTCTACCCCAACATATCACGTCACCAGTGCATTCAGTTCCTAATCGATCTCTCAGCTGCTCATTCACATGTTTACCATCCACCTAGCCATCCTCAGCCCTGTGGAGGGATGATGATGATGTGTATTTTGATGATTGATGAGTATTTTGAACGTGATGTTGATGATGAGTGTTTTGATAATGATAACAGTGATGATTATTTTGGTAATGAAAAGGATGATATTTCAATGATGATGATGGTGACGATTATGGTTATATGATGATGATGATGATGATAGTATTTTTATGGTGGTGGTGGTGGTGGTGGTGGTAATGATGTAAGTATATGGCCATCCGTGATTTTGGAGTACAGTACTTTGTGTGTGTGTGTGTGTGTGTGTGTGTGTGTGTGTGTGTGTGTGTGTGTGTGTGTGCTGAGAATCGCATATTCCTTTGTAGGCCTGGTCAGCGTACAAGGGGAGTGTCGCCCCCTGGTGGTGTGTGGCAGGAGGGTAGGCGTAGTGAGACCCGATGTTGCCTGCTGCCTGTTGGATTACCCGCAAGTCTTCACGGCAACACCTGATGCCTTCATTCTCAATCCACAGGTAATGTTTCTTTTATGTTAGTATCTTTTAGCTTGTCTGCTCATCAGCCCACCTGCCTTCCTGTTTGTCTGGCTACTTACCTACCTCTAGTAGCCTGACTACGTACATGCCACATACTTATCTTCCTTCCATCTATCCATCCTTCGTACTTACCTGCCTGACCTTCATCTATCCATCCATCCTTCTTATTGATCTGCCTGACTCTACCCACATGCCTACCATATTGCATGCCTGCCTACTTATCCACTGACTGACCTGCCAGCTAGCCAGCCAACCTACTTTCTGTAGTTACATTCTTGCCTACGTACCGCCTGCCTGTTTACTTTCCTGTCTATCTGTGGTGATACATCTGTACTACTATTGTTTCCTTCATAGTGGTTAATGTCGGATTTGATTACTAGTACCTTCCATCCACAGCCATCACTTTTCTATCCAGAGAAATGCAGATCACAAAACCGCCCCCAGATCACCCCACATTAGCTGTCACTTTCGTATGATAAAAGCCTGATCATTCTGGTGCTGTCACTGGATGCACACATGACCTCTTCTCTGCACTTGATGCATAAAGAGTATGATACCGTACTGTGTTGTTACAAGTTACCGTATTTCAGGTATTACTTCGTGAGCACAGCATCATAATCTGTTCTCATGTACTGCAGCTGCATCATAGCTCACTTCTTCCTTGAAACCGTGGCAGAAGCAGCTGCACACTAGATTGTATTTCCAAGCTTTTCTTACCCATACATTTGTTAATTGATCCCTTTGCCCTTCATTTTCCCAGTTAATTTTTTTATTTTTAACACAAAGATATATAGAAGTTCACAGCTTGCAGACTTGTCCATTTCAAAGAAACTAAAGCAGAACTTACCCAGTATCAAGATATGTTATAGTAAAGTCATGATGCCAGAACTCTTATTAAGCTAGAGATCTTAAGTGTAATATGCTTGGAAATTGTTGTTTCATGTCTCTGTCAATCCAATGTACAGTATATATATATATTCATAGGAGCCTCTGTGGTACAGTGGTAAAGTGTGCGTGTTCGTACACTGAAGAACGAGGGTTCTCACCCCGCCAGGGTAATAAACTTTGGGAGCGTTCTTCTGGCCACATACTGCATTGGCGGACACAAGGGGTGCTGTGGTTGAACCAGTGTCGCATACTATAAAGTGTGCTTGCACCCAGTCGGCTTGTGTGGGCCGATTACACTTGGTTCACAGACTACACACACATCCAAAGCCACTCCAACACTACAATACACTTACAAGCACTTCTCACCCTATATACAGTACAGTCTGTACCAGACAGCCTAAGCCACTTGGTAGAGATACATTGGCTGTATCGTCCCCACTTCGGTCAGGATAGGCCGGTCCTGCAGTGGACACTCAAAGGGCTGATGAGATGAGATATATTCATATACAATAATCACTCATAAAACCATACAGTCTTTTAATTGTTCTGCTTATAATCCCCATTAGCTATACTGTACATGGGTAATTTTAGTACAGTTTGTAATAATGCTGTAATTACCGGTAATAAATAGCAGATACCGTAATATTAAAGATTATCAGATACTGATGCTTATAGATATGAAGGTCAGTATGTTGCTGTTGAATTGTGAGGATGCAAATGTAATCCCTCTACTACCCGACATAGTAGAGCCAAAGGCATGTCCGGAAAGTGGTCCCATCCGGATAGTGGGCCCCAGACTCTTGGACTTGTACCTAACCCCTCAGTGGCCGAAGACCTGGAATTTTCCGTGCACGCCAGGCTGACGCCGGGGCCATTTTTTGAAGTTTCGAAAATTGCTTTTTTTTCTTGCCATATTGAAGAGAAAGTTCAGATGCTTCTAACAGTGCAAATCCCAGCTTCCTAGACACATTTTGTGGCTTGCAATGGAGCGTGGAAGTCTCAGAAATATCAGCAACCCATATCCACTGGCCAGGGGCGCTGCCGCAACGCAACTAGGCAGGTGTTGTTATTTTACCTCCCAAAACAATGCGAATGTTGCTGAAATGTTGCGCATAAATGAGATATGATGATATCGAATGATTTTAGTACATATTATGTTAGGAATGGCTGGAAAAAAAATTGATATGAATACTTTTTCATCTTTTTGATATAAAATATGTTTATGGTAGTTTCGAGTTATTTTTTACATTATCGTTGTGCCCATGCTTGGAAAAGGGAGTGAAAGGGTTGAATTTTTAGTCCTAAATGAGGAAACTGCATGTCCTCCGAGGCTAGGCTTTGCCACAGGAGAATAAAGTGAAGGGTCAAATCCCATTAGCAATACGGAAGTTGAGTCTCAACTTCAAGCTCCCACACCACGAGCATGGCTAAAAATAGAATCGTATTGCAGTTTCAGAACTAAGAATAAGTCTAATTATTATGAATACAGAGACAAAGCAGAAATAAATACGTTTACAGACGGGGGAAAACTTTTTTTTTTTTTTTTTTTTCTGTAATAACATGTTCATCTTTATCATTTTACGTTCTTTATCATTTTACCTTGTTATATTTGCAATATATATTGCTGTCTCGTAAACAGGGTGGTTGTGTGTGTTTTGCAAAGGAGGAAAAAGATTGTATTTTCTGTCTGGGTCGAGATAATGGGTGTAACTATGTGTTTTTAGGCATGGCAATGAGCGAAAAAATCGTACATCCACTCGTCACGACAGCAGGTGGTGAACTGACAGATGATATGTGAATAATGTGAGAGGGTGAAGTCAAGGTCAGTCTCGGCCCAGATTTTCCTTCACTTCCCGAAAGTTTTCACAGTTTTCTACAAGTTGCACTGCATCTAATGATCCAAACCATTACAGCAAACCTGAGCAAATATGTAAAGATACCAAGACAGTAATATATTTTTCACTTCTTATCATGTCTTTTTTGTTTGTGCCTGTATTACTTCATAATCGTAAACAGGTGGTTGTGTGTGTGCTTTGCAAGAGAGGACAAAGATGATATGTTCTGCCTGGGTCGAGATAATGGGTGTAGTTGTGCTTGTTTAGGCATGGCCAGGAGCGAAAAAATCGAAAATCCATGCATCACAGCAGCAGGCTCTGAATTGTTTGATGGGGTGTATGGGAGTGTAGTGTAGGTCAGTGTGAAGACGTTCAGAATGTTCGTTCACTTCTCCAAAATTTTGGCAGTTTTTATAGGCCGCACTCAAATGATGCCTGGGACCATTTATCGGCTAAACGTCATTCGACGCCGGCGGCCACGGAGGGATTAAGGACCCTAACCCAGCCTAACTTTGAATACCACCTAAATAGCTCCTTACCTGACATGCATAGGATGTATTTAAACCTATTTAAGACCCTATTCATACAAATAATGGACATAAAGCATGAAATAAATGAAAAAGAACCAACGAATGAGGAATTAGAAGTGACTGTACCTCAACCAGGATACTTACAGTATGTCTGTGGCCGCCTTCTCTTAGACTTTGGCAGTGGTGAAAATGCTCTTGAAGCATGTACAGTAGTCCAGTGTTGTGCTGCACTTACAGTAATTCTTTACACTGTGAGTTATAATTGTTTAACACTGCACATTCTGATCTTAATTGCACCATGCCAGTTTCAACTGCCAGTTTGCACTCCACAGTTAATCCTTTGCACTCTAAATTCTAATTTCTTAACACTGCACAACACTGTAAATTCCCGTGTGGTTTTGTGGTAAGGTATTACAGTTTATTCACTGTTTATTCACAAAAAAACGAGCATGTGCGGCATCCATTGCGATAAGCATCCACTTGTGGTGACAGTTAGGCGGTAACTGGTCGTGAGGGAGGAGCAGGGTTGCCAGATCGAAACTCGACCACATTGCCAAACTCCTCAATATTCATTGCCAAATTTAACTTTACATCACCAAATTCATAAAGCAAGCATTTATTCTTCACTAATTATATATACAAGTGGAATATTAACTCGAGGCATCTCATCAATGTATGGGTACGTTGCAACATTTTGTCACAGCTAGTCCCATCAACGTACTGGTACATCACGCAATTGCGAGGTTCATAATTTGCACAATTTTCAATTTTTGCGTGTGATTTTTGGTACGTATACACGGGACACCTTCCTCTATTCCTCTACAAGATGCCAGGCAGGGACAATGCCTTACTCCGCATACCCCCCCTCCCCGCACGCCATTGTCTCGGCAATTCACCTGTTACCAGTGACCTGACCAATGAAGACATTCAAGGCCAGAGTGATTCCCCAATTGATGACAATGTGGAGGGCAAAGTTTACACAGCATTAGAGGAAGAAGCAGTCAGAAATGATGATCAGGTAATGTTACCAAAAAAGGTCAGATATGTTGATGAGTTAGTGAGTGAAACAATGCTTATAATGCCTATATTACTGTTTGAAAACCATTATACTCTCGTACTACATATAAGTTCGTACCAAATAAATAAATTAGTACCGTTTATGAGTGGTGTGGAATAGTTACCCTCCCATAGAAATTGTTTTCTTTGGAGCCAGCCTGATAGAAAACCCAGTAAGGTAAGGAGGTACTGCTACCTGTATTGAGTGTTTTAAACTTCAGGTGACTGATTTCTCTATGAATTTTCGATGTTTCTCACCAAGAGCAGAGGTTTTAGCCAAAAAAAAAAATTTCCAAAATAGCTCGGGATTGAGGGGTGTCAGAGGTGCAAAATAGCTCGGGACGTGACGGGTTAATCACTCTCCTTATGATTAACAGCATGTTGATTATTTTCACGCTATATAGGCTAGCAGATTAATCAGAGAGAGCAGACAATCCACCATCTCCATCCTGTGTATCCTCATACATGAGAAAAATCCGTTTGGTAATGCATTATTCTGATTCATTACCAAACAAATTTTTCATTAACAAATTGGCCCACATTTCATAACAAAAAATACCAAATGGCAACCCTGACAGGGGAGGGGGGAGGAGGGAGGAAGGAAGGGGTGAAGGGGCCGTGGTGTAAACAGCCGTTCGGTGCCGTGCAGCAATTTCAAATTGTGGGTGGGGAAAAAATTGAATTTTGGGGGGATTTTTTTCTTTTTTTTGGCCATTTTTGGGTTCTGAAGGTTCAGGCCCACAATGTCCAGAAAGTGGGCATCCGGATAGTTTGGGGATTACTGTATTTGCCAAAGTAAGCACAGTTCTCATGCCTCATTGTTTTGGCTTTGCAGACCCTTTCATTTTGTTTTTGAAGGCTCCAACATGCTTGCATGTGTCGGCCTTGGTCATCTGTCGGCGGCTTTCCGTGCTGCTCGATCTTTGGCAGCCTCCCTGCTCAGTCCCTTAACCCTGAGGTCACACTTATGGCCTCGTCCCACGTCATTTTCAGTCTACCTCTCGCAACCCCACCCCCAATATTAACGCTTCTCTCTCTCTGCACCCAGTTATCATTCCCTATCCTCTCCACATGCCCAAACCATCTCAATCTACCTATCCTCATCACAACACCAATATAATCCAGTCCCATATCCTACCTCTCAACTCTTCCATTGTGAATCCAGCCGCCCCCAGGCCTTGCACGCAGGGACATACTGCAGATCCACCTAATCATTGTCATTTCTGTACATCTGAGCCTGCGAATATCCTCCTCCATTACTGCCCAGGTCTCACTACCATACAGTATTACACTCCTAACACATGCTGCATACAAAGACCCCATAGCACATAGGGAGAGTCCTCTCAATGTCAGGAGAGGCAGCAGCTCCCTGAACTTTTTCCAGCCACTTCTCACCCTGACCACAGAACTAGCTCCAACCTCACCTCCAGCACATAACATGTCTCCCAAATAACAAAATTCTTCCACACACTCAAGAGACTCATCAGCAAGTTCAATCCTTTCATGCCTGACAATCTCCACCTGCTTTCCCGGCACGCTGCACACATAAAACCAGCATTATCTTGCAGTCTACCTCTAATACCACATCTCTTGTGCACCCACTTATCACAAACACTCCACAAGATGGAATTACTTCCCACACCCTTGTGGCAAATTGCACATGGCCACTCTTCCTCTTCTTTGACAGTACTGCTACCAACCCTAGATATCATCGCTTTTGTTTTATCTGCATTTATTGCCGATTTAGCAGTTGGGAATGAGGGTGGGAGGACTGGGTAGAAATTACTCAGATTGTACATTGTTTTTATAAGTTTTGAAAATTACCTAACTTTGCGAAGACAGAATCATTGCCAACGAGGCAGATTCTCCTTTGAAGCACATCTGCACATCTGGCAGTTGATTTGTAGAAGACAGCTTTCCTCTCTTCCTCGTCCTAATCCACCCTGCCTCCACAGTTGGACTCCTATGCCAAGCGATCTGCTGCTATGGACCTTGTGCTGAGGGATCTGCGTGCCAAAAATGTATTGCGAGCACTGCGAGGTTGGCGGGAGGAATGCTTCAATGTATGGGCTGATGAAGGAGCTGAGCCTCTGCTCCAGATGGAGCGTTCTGCTGTCAGTGAGTATATATGAGTCACAGCTCAAAGTACAGTACCATAATATGCAGGTGTAGTGTATGCCTGAAGAGTGCAGTCTGTGAATTAGCAACACAAGGTTTCCTTTGTCCTCTAATTTCTGTGTATAGAGATCAAGAAGCCTTGGTTTAAAGCATCTCGCACAGTAATAACATGGGAAATTGGGGTAGGATGTTTGCATTTTTGGATGCCTTGGTGTTGCATAGTGATATTCAGTAATTTCAAGAGTTCATCATGAACAGTATGGCAATATACTGGAAGAAACATAGTACCAAACATTTAGACAGTTGTATATCACTCCTCAGCTCTGTTTGGTGTGCGAGCATTTGGTGTACACATCACCGGGTACACAAGGGATGAAGACGGGCGCATGAAGATCTGGGTACAGAAGCGTTCACTGGACAAGCCTACATACCCAGGCATGATGGACAACATGGTGGGTGGAGGCATCTCAGCTGGACTACAGCCACAACAGGTCATGCTGAAGGAGGCGTATGAGGAGGCTGCCATACCAGAATACCTGGCCAAAACTGCTCGACCTGCTGGCACAGTCTCGTGAGTATCATAGTTGCACCTTGGGTAGCTGCTGATTGCAGTTTGATTGGGAACAGGTTCATGACTTTCGTGGTTGTAATATGTGGTTGTCGATCAACCCCAATCTGTGTGGTCAAGCAAACCCATCAACTGCAGGCAAGCAACTGCTGCTGCAGGGTTATTCCATGCAGTGAACTGGTGTTCCCATGCAGCTGACAGTGTCTCATCCTAGCATGGCATGGGGAAAATTGTGGAAGTTGGTTTCTGGATGGATGCCGTATTTGTGTCTCTTCACCCACTTAAAGGGCACAATAGCAGGCTTCACTTCACCCCGTAATTTGGTTGTGCGATTACCACCCAGCATTGTATTTGGTTTCCTGGGTTACGCTAAACCATTAGGCTGCACACTCAGTGTGGAGCCACCAAAAGTGAAAAGACAAGTACAGTAGTAAAATGTGATGGGAAGGAAAGGGAGAAGTAGAAAGAGAGGAGTGCAGACAGAGATAGAATGAGGAAGAGGAAGAAAAAAGCAGGCAGCACTGTATCAAGTGACTGGATGACTAGGACAAGGAAAAAGTAGGCACACATCAAAGGAGTGGATGATGGTTGCCACCACCTACCACCAGCACATTTTGTTAAGTTACAGGAGGACTGTGCTGTTAAATGCATTGATGCTAGTCCATAAAACTGATGCTTAGATGTTAACATTTTATGGCAGGGTTGGCAAACGAAACACTTCATTTGAAAAAGCCCAATGCACCCCCCCACACACACAAAATAACCTGAAAAAAAACAGGCGAAGGTGTGTGTGTGTTTTTTTTTTAAGTATACCATAAAACAAATAAAATAATAATGTTTATACCTAATTATGGACAGCCCATTTAAATTATATTTTTACACAGTGAGTGATACGAATGGTAAAGTAGGGAATGTGAAGGTGGATGGAATAGTTGGTGAGTGGGGTGTGCCTGCTGAGATAGATGAGAATGGCAGTGCGTTAGTGGACATTTGTGCTGGGAGGGGGTTGGTGATAGCCAATACCCTCTTCAGGCATAAAATGATCCACAGGTATACATGGCGAGTGATGAGAAGGGTGGGTGGTGAACTGAATGAAAGGAAGGCAATGATTGATTATGTGTGTGTGGATGAAAGGATGCAAAGATGTGTAATGGATGCAAGAGCTTATAGAGGCTGGGGGAGTGGACTTTCTGACCACTACTTGGTGGTGGCCAGAATTAGGATCCAAGTAAGCTGGAGGAATAGAAGAAGGGAAAGATGAGAGGAAGGAGTATTTGCAAGGAGAGTGGAAAGGTTACAAGAGGATGAGAAAAAGGCAGAGTATAAGAGAGAAGTGGAGGAATGATTGGGCAAATATGAATTGGAGCAGATGGGGGATGTGGAAGGTGTGTGCAGGATATTTACAGAAGAAATATGTGCAGCATGTGATGTGGTGTGTGGAAGGAAGAGAAGACGGAGGGGGGTGCAAGGAACAGCGTGGTGGACTGAAGAGGTGAGACAGGCTGTGGCACAAAAGAAGAAAGCATATAATGAATGGATGAGAAATAGGGGCGTGGAAGAAGTTGAGATGCGGAAGAGAGAGTTATATGTAGAAAGAAAGAGAAAGGTGAAAAGATTAGTAAGAAGAGATTGGATGAGGAATTTGAAAGGAACTTGAGTGTAAAGTGGAGAGACTGGAAAGAGGTGAAGAGAGTAAGACAGGGTGGAAGTGAGGTTAGCAGGGGAGTGAAAGATAAAAATGGTAGATTACTAGTGGAGAAAGGAGAAAAAGTGAGCAGATAGAGAGAACAGTTTAAGGAATTGTTGAACATAAAGGATGGAAGTAATGCGAGTATAAGTGGCTGGGGAATGGCTGGGAGAAGGAGGGAGGTGAGAAGACAGGAAGAAATCAGTAGGATAGAAGTTGTGGAAGCAATGAAGAAAGTTAAATTGGGGAAAGCCCCAGGAATTGATGGAGTGTGTGGTGAAATGCTGAAGCATGGGGGAGAGATTGTAGTAGAATGGATGTGGAAGATGTGCAGATTGGCCTGGGAGGAAGGTAGAGTCCCGGAGGATTGGAAGTCAGGTATAATTATTCCCCTGTACAAAGGAAAAGGGGAAAAAGAAGTGTGTGGTAATCATAGGGGCATTTGTCTTCTTAGTATAATAGGAAAAGTGAATGGTAGGATACTTATTGACAGAGTTAGAGAAAGAACAGGAATTAGTTGGAGAAGAACAGGGAGGCTTTAGGAAGGGAAGAGGTTGTGTAGATCAGATATTCATTCTTAGATCTTTAGTGGAAAATTTTCTAGAGAAGAGAAAGAAGTTGTATGTGGCCTTCATGGATTTGGAGAAAGCATATGACAGGGTGGATAGACAAAGATTGTGGAAAGTATTAAGAATATATGGAGTAGATGGGAAGTTGTTGAATGCTGTGAAGAATATGTATGATGGTGCTAAGGCTGCAGTGCGTGTGGATGGTGAACTAAGTGAATTTTTCTCTTTGAAGGTTGGGTTGAAACAGGGATATGTCATGTCTCCATGGTTGTTCAATCTGTACATGGATGGGGTAATAAAAGAGGTACAAGGTAGGTAGTGGATGTTGGCGTGGCCCTGGTGAGAGAGGATAGTGTTTGGAAACTCCCTGTACTGTTGTTTGCAGATGATACTGTGTTGTTGAGTGAAGAAGAAGGGGAGCTGCAAGGCTTGGTGGATGAGGTTGGGAGAGTGTGTAAGAAACGGAATCTAAAGGTGAATGTAAGGAAGAGTAAAGTGATGGTCTTTGAGAGAGGTGAAGGCAGTGAATGTACAGTGAGGTTGGATGGTGAGGAATTGGAAAATGTGAGTATGTTTAAGTACTTGGGTAGTGTGATGAGTAAGGATGGAGGTTTGGAAGGTGAAGTGCTTGAAAGGGTACAGCAGGGAAGAAAGGTTGCTGGTTCTTTGAAAGCAGTGATAAGAAACAGGGAAGTGAGCATGGAAGTGAAAAAGTTACTGCATGACAGTATTGTGATACCAACTCTAACGTATGGAAGTGAAGCTTGGACGTTGTTGGAAGGACACAAGTCAAGAGTGAGAGCAGTGGAAATGAGTTATTTAAGAGGAGCCTGTGGAGTCACATGGAGAGACAGGCTGACAAATGAGGATATAAAGGAGCGTTGTGGTGTGGATGTGGATGTGATAGGAAGCGTTAAGAGGAACACACTGAGGTGGTTTGGCCATGTGGAGAGGATGGAGAGTGAGAGACTGATGAGGAAAGTGTATATGAGTGAGTTGGGGGAGTGAGGGTGAGGGGGAGGCCGAGGATGAGGTGGAGGGATGTAGTGGAGAGGTATATGAGAGAGGAGGATGTGAGTAGGGAACAGGGCAGTGAAATGGCGGGGGACAGGGCGACGAGCAGGCGGTTTGTTTGTGGCCACCCCATGCGGGATTGAGGCATCTGGCAGTAGATAGATAGGCAGATTTTTAAAAACCTAGTAAAGTTTTTTTTTTTTTACCCAGGTTGGCAAAACCGCATCACCCACTTTGTTGAAAACCAATTTGTATGGGCCAGGTTTTTCTCTTAAAATCTTATATCATAATAGTTGCCAGGAAAATAACACACCTGAGGCCCTGCCCTTAAATCTGCAGCTTTCATAAATTATTACATATCTATCTATCTATCTATCTACTGCAAGACGCCCTAATCCCGTAAGGGGTGGCCATTTGACTTTGAGTTAGTTGTTTTACGGGAAGGGGCACTAATCCTCCACCAACCCACTTGTTGACACATAGGGAGCACGTATGGTTTGGTTATATGGTTACCACCCAGCGTTGTAAATGGTTTCTTGGCTTCCAGGAAACCATTTGGCTTGTCACTCAATGTAAAGCCACCTGTAAAGGAAAGAAAAGCAATAAGAAGTGACAGGAAAGATGGGAGAAATAGGAAGAGAGGAGGGCAGGCACAGAAAAAGAATGATAAAGGCTAAGGAAGAAGTAGGCAGCACTACATCGTGAGTGGATGACATATGCACTTGTTTAATTTCGTTTATGATGGCTGCAACATGCTTGCATGCATCAGCTTTGGTCACCTAATTGCAGCTCTCCATGCTGCTTCATCTCTGCCAGTCTCCCTATTCAGTGCCGTATCCCTGAGGTCGTGCCCTATGACCTTGTCCCAGGTCTTTTTTTGGTCTGCCTCTCACACTACCCCCAACATTAACACTTCTCACTTTCTGCACCCGTTTGTCATCCTCAGTCCTTTCCACGTGCCTAAACCATCTCAGACTACCTCTCCTCATCACAGCACCAATACACTCCAGTCTCATCCTTCCTCTTAGAAGTGTAATATTGACATCCAGAACTAGGATTTTCTATGAAGGAAATTTTTATAATGGTGGCTTCTGCATTAAGCTTAACTGTTGTATCATGCCAACAGATTTAATCCTTTGTATGTTTACATTAGTTCTAACAACCTTGTTTCCACACCCAGGTTCTTCACAGAGTCTGAACGAGGACTTCATGCCAACACCGAGTTTGTGTATGACCTGGAGCTGCCCACAGACTTTATCCCTCATAACAATGATGGGGAGGTGGATAGCTTTGAGGCCGTCACTGTGGAGGTTAGTTACTGTCTGTGCTGTGTTAATTTTAAGGTGAAATTTTGGAAGGTGTTTGTGTCACTTATCTTATGTGATGCTTAAATAATGCACCTTTAAAAGCTGATATATTTTGGGGCTGTTTTGAAGGTTCAGAAGCTTTATTAGAAAGGGAATGGCTTATATTTACTAGCCATATAAAAGGCATTTGCCATAGTATACTTCATTAACTATAACTTGGCCCAAATTTTTGTGTGGTTGCAGGAAATTTGATTTTACTCAGTGGCAGAAAAAGACTATGACTGTAAATCCTTTCCACAGCACTTCTTTGTGACTAGTGATTGGATGATGGGTGGATGGATGGATTATATTCTAGTGTTAATCTCTTGTTACAACTCTGCATTCATGATGGAGAGATGGCAATTTTAGACCAGGTTACAGTTGTTTGTGAAAGTGTAATGTGTGTAAGTCTTGGTCACCTTATGGCTCCATGATATTTTCCAACATTTCTGGTTACAGTACTTCCATTATCTTCAGGTTTTTATGCAAGACCACTTTAGTCTTTTCCTTGTCACTTTTCCTTTAACATTTACATCTACAATCCTCCTCAGCCAGTGGCCTAGTTAATCTCTTCCATTCTTTTCATGGAACCATTTCATTTCAGCCATGCTGTTTCCATTGTGTCACTGATAGGTCAGATAGTTCCCTCTGCTGCACTATCCTAATTGTCTCGTAGTGAGTCATTACTTGTCTGTCTCACCTGTCATTATTATCACTCCAACCTGTTAACATCACTCATATTCTCCTCTTTTAATGAAGGGAGTCCTTTGAATTTCTCGAAGTTACTTCAGATTCTGCCATTGGAACTATCCTCTGCTCTACACCCAGCACTGATCATATTACCAGTTAGGGTTGTCAAATTCCATCACACACTGCAGAGAAACTCCACCAAAATCTACACTGTCCATCCAAACAGCCTTTCCATGATTTCCCCTGCATATACCTCACTCAAGTTCACATTTTGCATCCTACCCTCCATACCATTGCACCTCGTGTTAATGTACAGTAATCTCTCACAATGACCATTGGATTTGAGTCACTTAGGTAACTTGATGATAATTTTCACCCTGTAGGAGTACTTGGAAAGGGCGCTGTCATCCAAGTATAAACTGACCTCTGTGCCCGTTGCCATTGACTTCTTGGTGCGCCATGGATTTATTACACCAGACACGGAACCCCAGTATCCCACGATGATGGACCTGCTTCACCTTCCGTTAGACCACCTCATCCGCGCTGGCCCACACCAACCCTCACCATCTTCCTCACCCACCACCACACCTGTCATGCTTGTCAGTGAGGTGTAAATTAATAATAAGGTTTATGGCTGTGTGATGCAACGGGGTTCTGCCTTGGTGATAACTAGTCATTTGACAGACTGACCCCCCGCTGGCCAGGGAGACTGAAGCACAAGTTGGTACTGCAGAGTTTGGTATAGACTGAGCACAAGATGGTAACACAGAGGCTGGTATGTTCTAAGCACAAACTGGTATTGTGTTTTTACCCTCAGACCTTGGCAAGTTTCCCATTGATGAGTAAAGTCATCTGATAGAGTACTGTAAAATGAATCAGTTATCCCTTGAAGGTTAAGGGTTAAAGAGGCTTCTGCAGTCTGTGTTTGTCTTACAGATTTATATCCAGCAGTCAGAGAAATTTGCATTTTATTCTGGTTGCTGTCAGCTGCTTTTCTTCAGTGTAGGAGAGTCTTTCTGGTTGTGAAAGGGTTACTCAAGGCCATATTGAACCCTTCCAGTTCAGAAAGTCTCTAGAGCTGAATAAATCTTTCACCAAGAAAAATAAAATGAAAAAATATCAGTGCAGGTAGGTAGGTAAGTCATCTTCATTTTGTTGATTCTGAAGTTTCAGTTGGTGCCAGATCATATGAATAAAGAATCAACACTGGACTTATTAGTTCAGAAATACAAATTGGACTGCTGACAAACTCAAGGCATGTAGGGGATTCTAAAGTACAAGTAATGATGAATTGACAGGAGAGTAGCCTATACAAAGCACAATTTGCTGCAGTCAAGAGAGTTGGATCTTTGGCCAGGGGACTTTTTTTTTTTTTTTAGTGCTAGTGATACCTCCACATACAGTAATATTATTAAACTCAGGAAATACCTCATACAATGGTGAAGATTATGGAACCTAAACTTTAATCCCATATTTAGTAAAAATCATCAAGGAATAGCAAGAATAAAGTGGAAGATTAGGCCTAAGGGTTTAAACAGGCTGGTAGTGTCTTGAAACATTAAATCAGTGTGTCAGGCATGCTTTCAAACCTGAGTAAAAACATTGAGTGGTAAAAACTGAAATCATCATCCTTGTTAGAATAAACTTGTCCTGTGGTGACCATGATGAGGTTGAAAATATGTCACTGTACTGAAAAGATTTAATGGATTCCAAAGCGATTGGCATCATGGAAAGCTGGGTCATGAGGCTGTACAGTATTTGTCAGCTTAGGAGAGTCCGTGGCACCTCTGTATTATTAATTTATTGCTGCATATTCTTGCTACCTCCAGATTATTTTATTCAACTTAGGAAGAACCTTTACCAATGAAGGCTATATCGAACTCTTTAATTAAGGAAGGATTTAAGTTGGATAAAATGGTTTGGAGTCAGCATGAACAAACTGGAGGACATGACCATATCAGACGGAATTAATGTCATATGCCAAAATAGATTACTAAGGAACAGGTGCCAGAAAACATCCTAGTTCACAAATATACAGCTCATAGTCTGTCAGTCTTAGAGCTACCAGTGTACAGTACTAGCAAGGGGTGAGATTTCTGTGCATCACCCTTTCATCAGTGTATAATGTAACAGACTGGTAGAGTACAGTATTAAAAAATCTCTAAAGAATGCAGTAAGTCCTTGTTATATGGCTCCTTTGATGTCTTTTGGTGTTACTGTAAGTCCAGTATAAATTAGATTGCATTTCAACCTATAAGGTTGATATGCCAATTCCATCAGTTGTGTGAAAAAAAGTTATATTTTGGAACACCTTTTCCCTGACATAATTAGGGCTGGCTGTGTGAGGTTCTGTGATGGGGATTCTAATGTGTTTCCATTATTATTGTAGATGTACAGTTATTCTTAGTATTTTTTCTAATGTTGATTTTATACAGTACTTACATAAGTAGTTTTTCATAAAAGACAAGGTCATTAGAGCCAATAATTTTTGGCAGTGAATTATGACTAGTAACCATTTTTTAACATTTTTCATAAAGAAGGATAGTGTTTGTAGATCTCAGATATATATAAGTTACTGAAAAGTACAATCATGATAAAAAATTCACTGACACTTCCAGGCTGACTATTACTCGCTGACATTAAGGTGGGAATGAGAAGTATGGAAGGTGGGGCAATACCGGTAGGGAAGTGTTGGCGAAATTTTGCTCGTGGTGGTACTGTGCAGCAAAATGTTCTTGTCATTGTAATAAATTCATCACTGTTCTGTGAACAAACATTACCTGTGCAATGGTAAATGTAGTTGTGTTGTAGGCTGTGTATGTACTATATCCCCCCTTCATATTTATTTGTAAGTTACTCTGTTGTCACATATCCTTCTCCATCAGGAGCATTTTAATTTGAACCCCTCAGGTAAAGGATGTCTTTTTAATTTTACTCTTGCTGCTGCCTACCATGCAATTGTATACAGTATAGGAGAGGTGCATAATAGTTAAGGAGTTAATGAAGGCCATGTCTAAATGATTCAGCAAGTCTTTCTTCAGCCAAATAAAATGTAATTGTATTGAATAGGCCCAAGGGAGAGGCAGTAGAGCTTTCCAGCATGATAGGTACAGTATCTGAAAGTGGTGACAGGTGCAAATGGTTTTATTTATAGGTATTCATAATCACATCATCTCCAATCCCTTTCAAATACCTGAAAGCATCCCAGTAAGATGGCCGTGTCTGAAATGTTTCCATTATGTTCTGTAATTCTTCCCGTTTATTTCAACACATGTGGCTGCCATACAGTGAGACCTCACTTTAACAGACCCATTTATACCGAACTTAAGGTATAACAGACCTTTAGACCTTACCAGACAGCTTCCGTTACATACCAAACCAAGGTCCAGACTTGCCAGACAAATGTGTTAAATTTGAAATCCAAGCCTGGTATTTTGTCTTGTTTTCATTCATGTGTATTGAAATGAGGGCTAACAGTTTTGTATTGTTTATTGATCCATTGTATATCGAGAAGGAACACAGGCCACACCCTACAATACTGATTTACCAACATCTTGTAACTTGTCCTATGTGGGGCACCTACTGGACCATATTTCAAATATACCGCCCCAAGTTCTGGATTAGTGGGTCCTCATCGGTTTGTCTTATATAACGAATTATTGGATGTACTGTCTTCCCCCAGTTATAATGAGATCTCACTGTACTTTACCTTCCCAAGTTCTCCTGTGTCGTGCAGCACTTACAGTGCTAGACTTTTTGATGAAAAAAATGTTTCTTCAGAAGTTAGAAGGAAGAACTAGGAAAGAGGAACTAGGAAGAGTTGTGCATCATAGTATAATAGAATTATATGGGTGCTGGAGAGGGACACCGTCATGCAGTATCACTGATATAACCATGCTGCTTCACTGTCTGGTTTATATCCATTGTTCAACTCGTCACATATCTCCCAAAAAGAGAACAGTGGACTGCAGGAGGCTGGCAACTGAGCCAGCAGTCCACTGGATTCACAGATTAACATTAGGTGACAGCAACAACTGTGGACAAAGATCATTTGCATAGCACCCATGACAAGTTTGCCACTGCTTCAGGATGAGAGACACGCACACACACAAACAGAGCGACGGAAACCCACGAGCATAGCACATCCTGTGTATATCACAATTAGGTATATTAGGTAAATACATAAATATTTGGAATGACTTGGACATAGAGATGGTGCAATGAGAAAAACATTCATGTGTGTAAAGGTAGACTTGATGAATGTGGATATGGAGACAGGACAACACGAGCATTGCTCAATTCCTGTATACTACAAATAGGTAAACACACACACACACACACACACACACACACACAGAGTCTAGGTCTTATGGTTGTGCAACACTGAGGCTGTGAAGGGGAAAGCAGGTCTCTATGCTAAGAAACACTTATGTTGGTAAAATATATCTGGCCTTTATCTTATAGCTAAATGCATAAGAACATGGTATGAAGATGCATATGCTATGCCCACAAATTTTAAAACTTCCAGCATTAGGGAGCTCCGTTTTATAAAGATACAGCTATATCAGTCATCATGAGATGTTAACAGTATTGATAACATGGAGACACTGTGCAACTGTACAGTATACTGTAGTTCTAATACCTGGAGTTTATTTGCTAACTTCTGTCCTCTACGGGCCCTCTGTCATTCCATACTTTGTTGCTGTGTAAGTTAACAGCATTAATTTATAACTGCCAGTGTATGCATGTTGAGCAGAGAGAGAGAGAGAGAATGTAATACTGTCTTCCTACCTTGTTTGCATATTTTTAAAATTAATTCTCTGCCATTCTCCTGTGTTATGCTGAGTGTAAATTTGGTTAGTTTGAAAATAGAGAAAGATTGTGGAAGGATTTGTGCATGTACGGTTTAGATGGTAAGCTGCTAAGTGCTGTCAAGAGTTTTTATGATGGTAGTGAGGCATGTGTAAGGGTAAATGGGCAGTTGAGTGAATGGTTTACAATCAGTGTGGGTGTGTGGTAACGTTGTATGATGTCCTCATGGTTGTTCACTATATACAGTATATATGGATAGGGTGATTAGTGAAGTAAAAACACGAGTATCGGAGAGGGGGGTGGCGTTTGTAATGAATGGAATATCTCAAACTTGTATGCTGATGATGCAGTACTACTTCCAAAAACTGGACAAGAACTTGGTAGACTAATGCAGAGTTTAGCCGATGTCTGTGTGAGTGTCATGCCTTGAGAGTAAATGTAGAAAAGAGTAAAGTGATGGTATTGAGAGAGAAGGTGACTCCCAGTCTGATGTTACAGTGAATGGAAAATGACTGGAATTGGTGAAAGAGTTCAAATAGCTGGGTACAGTGACAGAAAAGAGAGGAAAATGTGCAAAAGAAGTGGAAAGTAGAGTGACACAAGGAAGGAAAGTAGCGGGTGCTACAAAAGCCATGATAAGAAACAGAGGCTTGAGCGTTGCAGCTGTGTGAGGCTTACATGAAGGAGTGTTAGTGCCAACTTTAACACACGGATGTGAGACTGTGGTATGGTATGAAAATGAAAAGTCAAGAGTGAGAGCAGTGGAGATGGGACTGCTGAGGAATGTATGGGGAGTACAGAGAGTGAATAGAATAGGAAATAATGTGATTCGTGAAAGATGTGGAGTGAGGAAGTCTGATGTTTATGGTGAAAACAAAATGTGGATAATGTATGTAATTTAGATCTTGCATCTTCAGTTTGAATGTAGGCTTTTGAGGAGATGAATAGGCAGTGCTTAGTTAATGTGGAAAGGTGCAGTGGGATGGACCAAAGGACTACAGTTCTGTGGTTTGTCTTGGCTACCTAGGATAAACTGTTGGAATGTGAGTCAGGCAGTAGATAGACAAGCAGTGAGCAATGGATATGATGTTGAGTAATAGACAGTAGACTTTGGATGAAATTGTATATAATTTTAGACACATGTGGTAGAGCCTGGATAAACATTTGTATATGGTGTCAAGATGCTGGTACACAGTTGCCAGGGTAATTGATATAGCATTGGCTAAACTACTTTGCTCTGCTTTAACTTGATTAGCTGAAATGTATCTGTTGCTTCCACAACTCCCTAGCATTTTTTTCCAATCTGTATATTGTATTTCATGAGTATGTATATGGGAAGATAGAATGGATTTTTACACGGAGGAAGGTGACTTGGAGTGATACGAGGGTAATCCACGGTAACAGGCACATGGAAGCATTAATGTTGTGCCCTTTTCCAATTGAATCTGACTATAGAACTGGGAAGGAACACAATCTTGAAGTATTTTTATCCAGGTGATTGATTTTTCAGTAAATTGTTGCTGTTCTTGTATGTCCTAAGGTAGTTATGGTGAGCATGTTTCTTATGAATTCCTTCCATATGCTGTATATACTGATAAAAACTGCAGGCATACATATACGAGAGAAGTTATTGGAGAATTTTTTTAATGTTTAGACAAAGTAAAGATGCATTTCTGATTTGAGTGTACATGAGGAGGGATGACATGGAGTTGGTTGTGGGAGTATTGATCAGTGATGACTGAGCAGCTGGAAAGCACTATTTGTACAGCCACCCTGGATGAACTGTGTTATTAGGTGTCTGGCATTGGATACTTGTAATTTTATCTGGGTGTCAGCAGTATTACCAGTTTGATAACTTTGATCACTCGGTTTCCCATAATTTCTTACCCATCTCTTTTAAACAGGAATAGCAATTATCATTACTTAATTTCTCATGATTTTTTACATACCCCTTGGAAACAGTTAGGGTTATAATCATCATCATGATAATGATTGTTTTCATCAGCCACCTACGATGATCTGGTTTCCCAATATCTCCTATCCACCCTTTGAGGTAATAATCATAATTACCTGGTTTCCAGTACTTTTATATCCTTTTAACACTGGGTATATGAGCCAGGATGATGATTACAAAAGTTTGGCAGTGCATACTGTATGGTATCATTTGGTTGTGTTGCAGTTATATAACAACCGTCTGTCATTCTAACAGGCTCAGTGCAGTCCCATTTATGTGGATGGTAATTACTGTTACCTGTATTTATTTTCATTTATTGTTATACATTTTCACTGCATTAACACAATATATATTTATCTGTCAGCTGAAAGTGGAGAGATAACACGCACTTTCATGTCGTGTTCATAAAAAGGGTGATGATGAATCGGGTAGTGTCCTTGTAAATTACTGCTAAAAGCTGTCAGATGATTTTACTCAGCTTACGAAAAGCCTCTTGTGTCGAAGGGGTTGATTAAGGCAATACCTAATCCCTCTAGTTCAAAAAAGACTATCCTTTGCTGAGTAAAATTGTCAGATGACAAGAATAAAATTAAAATTAACTTCTCCAGGCTCAGTGAGTTAACTACCTTATCAGTCTTTGCAACTTAGTCCCAAGATAGTCCAGATAAATGAGATGGGATTCCACTTTCAGCCATTGCATGTTCATGATATCATGTTTTTTAATTTTGCTATCTCCACACTTCATTCAGTTTAGAAGGGACCTCTTGTAGTGAAGAGACAAATGAACATTGTCAGAAACCTTGAGTGAAAAAGTTGCTCCAAAACTATCTATCTATATACCTAGGCTGCTTCCCCCAAGGAAAGGTAGGTAGCTGAGACAGGACGACACACTCCCCATTTACTCATCCAATCAAACACATTCATTCGCATCTTAGCCCCAAGGGGGAGAACGGACAGATCCTCACCGCACAAGGGTCAACTGCGCAATGCAATCAGTGACATCCGCAGCAGGGCCCGACAGCAGAACTGGTTTGCCCCTGCCACATCATAACAGACCCATCCCCTTACCCGCACCTGACCTGACTAGCTGAGTCAGTTTTGGAGCAACAATTATTGTTGGTTGCAAGAATAAAAATGATGAGACATCATTCTTACCAAAGGTAAATCAACTGTAGAAATATAATGAAGGATCTGTATTAAACCACATGGCTCATGGAAGCACCTGCATCATGATATGTTTAACACACTTGTAATCACAACACTTACAGACGCAAGAAGTAATGAAACAATCAGGGAATGTCTCAAACCTGCAATACCACCAAATTTGATAAAGCAGCATCTCTCTGTACTTGACTTTATGACTGTTCTACATTTACATGGATATAATATTATGGCTAAACATTAAATTTCATTCAGATATGGGAAAATCTTGAGCAGCCATACCGTAAGTAACTGATAGTACAATATCATCCTCTCAGAAACAGTACCATTTAGCTTGCCTTTGCAATACATTTTCACATATCTCTTTCAGTGTATGCATATATAAACAGTTGCAGTCAATAATCCTGGTATGCATCTGGGTTCCAAATCACTGAAGTGAATTTATAACCCTTTAACCAGCTTGAATATTACTAGCTGACTTAGCAAGGTATTAGGTTTTGAGACAGCATAAAGACTGCAACCATACATCTTTTGAAACAGGTATAAACTCAAACTTCTCACGTTTTACCCAAAGCTTGACAGATCCGAGACATTTTGCTGCATATATATTCATAATTAAAGTGGACAATATAAAGTTGGTGAAGGGACCTTTATGAAAACTTTGCATATTATACGTTATCCTCGCTGTTAGTAGTGAAGGGTCAGGTAATAATATTTCCAATATAAAATACTGCATAGGTATATATTTAAAAACTATATCAAACTATATGTGATGAACACTAGTTGTACATAAAAGTGGTAAAATATCCTGGATTGTTTTATACAGATTATATGTATATAATATAGTACTATTTTATGGAGAATGGATGTTTTTTATTGTCCTTTATGCAACACAATAACATCCCCTTAGTTCAACCTCGTATTCTGTCTGAGACTCTTCCAGTATATAGTCCAGGCATGTCTACTCAAAGCAGAATAAAACTGCTGGTATACAGACATGCCTGACATAAAAGGCATATTATGCTGTAACCTACTGTACTGTTGAGATCCCCTTCTTGAGTAGGAAAAAAAAGGCAGGGTGATGATGAAGATTATGTAAACTGATAATACACTCACTGAACTTGGGAGAAGTCAGTAATGTGGCAACCCATACTGTATAGTCCTAAAAACCTAATATTCAAGCTATTTCATCAGTCCACCAGCACAATAAAAGCTGAATTAGGGGGATCCTAATGCCAATTCCTATAATGTTGACACTAACTCAATATAAAGCTTACACAAAAACCAAACACCACTAGATAAAGCATAGTCTTGGTAACATGAGCAAGAAACTGATAAAATCATACTTTCAAAATTCGTCAGCCAAACTTGCTTCACACCTACTCAGTACTTCTCTTCCTTAATGTAATAAATCACTACCTGTCAGTACAAATAACCATCATGGTGTAACATACAGTATTACCCTTTCATTCAATTTTTTTTTGGAATTATGGCTTTGGCTTTTCCAAACAAATTTCTTTTAATCTCAGTCTTGTGCATATACAGTACAGCACCGTAATTCCTGTGATATGCATTTCCTGTCCAAGCCCAATATGGTACCAATGAATCTGTGGTCAATACTGATTTGTTTAGTATTATACCATGGCTTCAAAATTCCAGTGTTCCATTATATTATAGCCTTACAAAATTGGGAACTAAATAAAAGAGGTGACTCATGTTCCTCTGGCCCCAAGTTCATCAGAATGCAAATCCAGTGGACTGCAGACTGAAGACGCCTGCAGTCCATCATTCTTTTGAGGGACTGGGAAGTAACTGAGGGACTTGTATAACCAGGCAGTTGAGCATTTGGGTTATACTGGTACCATCACACACAGGTGTCCCTCCCCAGCATTAATAAAAGGGGTATTATGGGAGACTGTAATTAAAGCTTGAGATTTTGGAGCTCGAGCTACTACGACACTGGATTCAAAGTAGCTGCACTGTCTAATGCTACCTCTCTATGTATATTGCACTCATGTTGTTAACTCACTCCAATAAAATACCTTTACCCAAATGGTCAGTGGTTTCTAAATGCGTGCTGATGCTGCTCAAGTACTTTCATAAAGCATATTCACTCTTTGTATCTGGATCCTGCCTCACTCGACTCTTAGAAGTGAAAAAAGCTCAGGATGATGATGGTGAGTGTATTATTATATAAACTTCCTTCTTCCCAGTGTATTGTTAAAAACAGTAGCCATACATAAACTGCAAGTTACTGGAGAGAACTCCTAGTATTTATCCACTGTTTCAAAATGGTAAGACAAAACAGTAAAGGTATTTTCTGGAGTGCCTACACCTATATAGCAAAACCCCCAATTTAAGCTGTCTCCTTTATCATGGCTATTTGGCAAATACATACATCACGTCTTATGGAACAACCTTTAAACTGACCTGTACACAACTAGTCTATCACCTAGTGTACTGTACAGTATCCCTCAGTTATCAAGAAAATACACCAACCAGGCTTTGTGCAACAACCTCATTAAGCTGCTAAACTATACATAACTAACCCCTGTCCTCCTGTCTGTCTTGGCTAACTGGTAAAACTGTCTCTCAGACTCCCAAACTAATAAGCCCAAATGAGCCCTTGTCTGTGTACCCTGTCAACAATTAGCTGTCCTTTTTATCTTTACATAATTAATTTGTACATACTCATATGCCAACTCACTGAGCACCAATCATCCACTGTGGGAATATACTGTGACCTTGATTACTGAAATTCCTCATTACAAATTCACTTTTGTGCAATAATGTTGAATACATTCCTAGGTGATTTTTTTTAATAAGTTACACTTCCAGTATCAAGTTTTTCAACTTCCTCAAATTTCTACTTACATTCTGGACAAATAATTTCCCCAAGTTATTTGAATTTTAAGTGTAGTATACAGTAACTATTTACAATTCTTATCTGATTTGTAAAGAGGATTTAAAGTACTGTACCTTCACTGGAACTCTATCCAGCCAATTAAAGGATATGGCTTCTCACTGTGACCTTAATTTCTTTCACTCTGATGATGTATTATTAGGTTTTATTGTTGCTACTGCCAAATAATTTGGTTCACTTTTGTACAGACTTTTTAAACTCTCAGAGTTTCATACAGCCTGCATTAACCCTTTCACCACTATGGAGTTCACTTAAATTGAGGCAAATCATCTGGCAGTAGCAAGACTAAAATAAGATGATCCATCCATCCATCATCCAATCCTGTGTTGCCCCATAAGGAATGTAGGAACCTGCAGCTAGGCAAGGTGGTCCTGACATTTAAGGGATTAAAATAAGCAAATACATCACCAGACTGAAGATAATGATCCCTTTCTGCAAGACAAGACAGTCAGTATTACCCTTTTCTGGAACTCACCTAACCAACACCATACACTGTGGGTTGCTACGAGCGTTTCCGTCGACACTTGATAAGTGGGAGGAGTCTGAATCCCGCATGGAGGATGACAGGCCACAGGAGAAGGAAGAATGTAGAGCGAGGGGACAACTCTGGGAATGGCCACCACGACCGCTCTTTGTTTGTGCCATTCTCACCATTCACATTCACATTCCCGCCCTGCTGAAACAAATTTATCGTCACTGATGCCTTTATAGCTGCAAATGGTCACGTCTCCTGATCCTTTGGTCCTTTCTCAGGATCTTATCTCATTTTCACTGACAGGTTTGCATGGGCTTTTCCTTACATATTCAACACTTCCCCCAAAATCAACAAACATTCTACATATCCAAACCATCTCAACTTTACAAAGTTAGAAATGAACCAATTTACCAAGAGACAGAAGTATGTACATTACTTAAAAATATTTCACTTAAAGTAGCATATCACCTCACACATCCTAAAAGCTATGCACTAAGGGTGGGAGCATGCTTAAGGAACAATCCCTGATGATGATATGGCATAATCCCATATTGAAAAGAGCAACTAAAGGGTGCCAGCAGGGACATGAAAACCCTTCTACTTTGTACTGGTGCAATGGAGTGGTAATGCCATCCCCAGCACTTGTGTACCACCTAAAGGACAGACGAAAAGGAGACTTTCTGAGGTTTTCTTTCATATCTAATTCAGGTTCTCAGTGTGACGAAAGAGCTATGTTCTAGATCTCCCTACCTCTTGTAATGTGAATACATAAGATGGTTTAGAGTCAAAATGAAACTGTGAAAAGTTGACAAAGCAAGGTGAATACTGCTGGGTGAGTGCGATAGTCTCAAGCGTTAAGATGATGCAGGATGCTCACCATGTCAGTCTGGTGGCACAACACAGAACAGGCTTATGAAAAAAACAGAGGAACTTCTAGCCTGGGGTGATGATATAACAAACCTGGCAATGGCGACACACTGAGTGGTGTTGGGAGAGTGTGAGAGTCTCAAGCGTGTTCAGACGATGCAAGACGCTCTCCATGTCAGTCTGCAGACGCTGCAACACCATCACCAGCTGAGCGTTGATCTCCTCCCTCATGCACTCTTCACCACCACCACCACTCCTTCTGCCACCCCCACCCCCACCGCCATCACCACCAATCCCACCAGCACCTTGAGATATTCTGCGGTATGGAGTCGCCATGGAACCTGGCACCACATTGCCCCTTCCCTGGTACATATATCTGGAGGCTGAACACCAAATATATATACAGTACATAGTAGGGCCTCACTGTAAGTTGGTTATGTGCTCCAAAATTTCACAACTGTTTCTACATTACAGATCCTGTAAACTGTGGGAACCTCTTAATTTCAGTTTGTAGATTGCAATGGCTATTTATTGGGCATTTTCCTGTCCAGGCATCTAGAAATGAAAGGATCTTGAATTTGGCTGTTATCTTGTTTTTGTTTTCTCATGGTGGGAATAATTTTGCAGGCTCTTGGCCTTTGGTTCCTTCTTTCTTGCATTAAAAAGTTACATAAACAAGGACTTTCTGTAAGAAGTACATTTGTAATGCAAAAAGAAAGAACTGAAGCCTGGAAGCCAGCAAAACTTTCTTTTTCAGAGGATGCTGAACAAAGCGCTAAAATCAAGATCCACTCATTTAGAGATGCCTACAATCATTGCACTGGATGTCAAAAGCTCAGGGAAATGTACTATGCATGATAACAAGAGTATTCTGAAAGCAGCAGGAAACTTTCTGTATGGTACATTTTTGTGGCTATGGATGAAGTTTTTCTATTCATATAAAAAACAAATAATCTCTGGGGTACAGTATACAGCTGGAGGATATGTCAGCCCGAGAAGGTGAACGCCCCTGCCCCACATAGTCCCAGGTCACCCTTGGGCAATGTGCAGCACCTGTGAGCCCACTAAAAAGGTAGTAGGTGGATTGTAACCACTGTCCTGACCACCATGGGAGTGATGTGGGGCTAAGGCCTGGTCGCTAGCCCCGCACAACACTCCCAGGTGGGGAACTCACCACTTTTACCAAGTAGTCAAAGACTGGACTGAGACTACTACTCATACATTATCTCATATATACAGCTCATCCTCAGGGGGGCTGTGCCTCCTGCATTTTCCCTGCACCTCGCCATGTGGAAGGACTCTGTTCCGGCCTTGGCAAGGTTCTGTCTGCCACAGGAAGATGGCTGCTTACTTGTCAGTGGGCCTGCTCAGACACAGATCGGGCAGCAACAACAACAAATAATTTTTATGGGTGTAGGACAACATGTGTATGATCTGCTTAATGTCACATGCCTTGTTGTGCCTCACCCCATCCTTGGGCTGGAAAAGGGTATGAATGATGAAAATGGTCAAATTACTTTACTGTGACTCTGTATTTGTTTATACTAGTAAGAAGACCAGATCACTTCACCGGGGCAATATGTCTGTGCGATCTATGTATCCTCCATCCCACCCACCTTGTGCTACCTGCCTGGGTGTCATCTGCAGTCCACCAGGGTGACTCAGGTCCCCTCCCCCACACACCACCGGCTCATCCACACACTCATCTACACCCATAGTCTCATTTACGTTCGAGGTCGAGGGATTGCCTGTTACCGAGCTGATCTGCAATACACAAAATTAAACCATTTAGACATACTTATGACTGGTATTATTGCTGGTATTGCTGTATTATCTGCAACATTTGTGGTTGGTATTCCTGTATATATGATTTAGTTCCAGATAGTAATATGTATATTTTTACAGCTCATCATCATGTTTGGCATTTACCAGCATGCTGTACAGTAATCAGTGCTCCCTTTCTTTATGATGATATTTTTACGCCCCCCCACCCTTATTATATCAAATGACTTTACTTCAGACATTTCAAACTACAACACATTTCTACTAACCTGAAGAAGATCCCTAATCCTCTTCAATTCACTTTGATGGTCACATGCAGTCACATTGGAGGTCTGAGTTATCTAATAATCAAAACTAGGCTCACCAAATTTTATGAAACCATAATTATTCAAGTTACGGAGGTGGCCCAGTTCTGTCAAGTGAAAATACACTATACTGGAGGGGGAGGGGGGAGGTTATCCATTTAAAGTTAAATACTGCACAGACACCTGGAGATCACATGACTAAAATAAGAACATCCTTGGGCTAAATGGGTAGGATCTACATCTATGTGCAATACAGATGCAAATCTGTGCAATTCTGGTGAAATAATGTGCAGTTCCCTTCTGAATGAAAAGGTTTATTAGACATTAAAATACCTGTGACTCTTGCCAATGAAACGCATTTCTTTTTTAACTGGTTTGTTTGTCTGTCTCTATGTTTGATAGCCACATTATGGAAAAGATTTTGGATGGAACTGCACCAACATTTGGATATATAACAGGGAACTATCAGAGGAACAAGTAATTAAAGTTTTGGCCAAAAAAAAAAGGTGAAGGTAAAAAAAATGGGGGATGGTGCTGACTTGGCAGAGGTATTTGCTCTTTGAGTGCCCTACTTATTATGATTATTAGTAACATCAGACAGGATGTTACCATTTTGTACTAGTGATTCAAAGCTTAACTTCACTGCTCATGATGTCAATAGAAGAAATAAGTGCAAGCATGGTGCAGTATGATTTGTTGTGCAATGTTGAGGGAACACTGACTACCATAATTATACTCTTTCACTACTCATCTACATCTCTACAATAGTTTATCTATTAAAACATGCACACTGTATTCCACTTACTCATGAAGTACAGAAATATGGAGCATCTACAATACTAAAATTCATCAACCTTTACCACCACATGCAAGACGACTATGGATTTATGCTGAAGTGCATTATTATTCACTATTTCTATTTCCCATCTAAAATTTTAAAACAAGTCAACAGTAAGTGATACATGTAAGTATTATTAGTCTAAAAACACATGCCACACTTAAAAAACATAACTTTACACAATACTGTAACTGATGGAAACACTGGTGAAGCTCTGTTGACGCTGGTTTGGAAGTGTGGTACAGTCACAGGCATTTGTTTCTTTATTCAGTAGAACTCCATATATCTACATGGACTTCAATAATGAGACCTGGATGAACATTTTCCAAGTCAAATATTAAAGAATTTCCAGCACAATTTTATGAACGTACAAACTACACAGAATTGGTTTTCAGTCTGGTGCTTTTAGTAACAGATAAAACATACTACAAAATTTAGGTTTCCATTTGTGTGCTAGGCTACTGTTACCCATTCACTCATAAGCAGGGTAGCTGTACTAACTATAAACTTATAACAGCAATAAGTTTCAAATGCAATACTATACATCAATTGTTACTAACGAAACCATTGCCTAATTAGCTCTCTACAGGCACTGGATGCTCTGTTTAATGACCACCTAATTTACTATTAACACCACTGGATTGAGAGGATTCCATGATTTTATTAACATATTCATTATTATTAAATCATGGTTGTTCATCTATGAACTGTTAACCACACAGGGTTTGCTGCTGCCGTGGTTCATGTACAGTAGTCATGCGCGAAAAGGTCTGCAGTTACCTTCTGCCATTTCAACTGGGGCTTCTCATAAATGTTTTAAAGAAATAGTGTTTTGCTGAAATTCTATCTCTGCTGTGAGAGGGAGCTCATGTACTGTGTTACATTGTGAGATGCGGCACTTAAGGGCAAATAGGGTTGTTTGTGTTGGTCTTCGGTCACATCCACACTAAATGCTAGCTGGCCTGGGCTGGTGAGGGCGGAAGCTTTGCATCACTGTCACCCAGATGTGTGGTCCCACTGGATGTGGGTGGATGCACACGAGACCGTCCATGGGTTACAGTGATGCAGAACTCCTGCCCGCACCAGCGAGCATTTGGTGTGGTTGTAATCTCTGTGTAAAGAACAATGATGTCCACAATGAATTATGGCAAAATGGAATTTATTTTGTGTGGAAGTGAAACATCTGTAACAAGTAGAGCTGGATGTGGCTGTAGTAGAATACTGTAAAATTCTGGATGGCTGTGGTGCCATGTCTGTGTATGCTTTTTAGTAGTATTAGATAACGATGGAAAGACATTTCCAAGGCATTCTTTATATGCTCCTATGTTTATATGCTTGATCAGTTGTACTTTTGTTTTCAAGTGAAGGTGGTCTTTGTGCATCCTGCAGTTCTGAGAGCTTTTTTTTTTTTTTTTTTTTTTTTTTTTTGTCTGATGTGGCAAGAACCTAATTTAGCATCTATACAGTAATGCTAAGTTTGTACAATGTTCTATGTCATTCTTTCTGCTGACCAACAGATATGTTTGTAAGTGTCCAAAACTTTGAGATGGTCAAACAGATCCCACTTTACTGAACATCAATTATGCAACTTACTTCATTAGGCTCATTAAAAAAAGAAAAAAAAAATCTAACACCTGCTGGTGCAGGTACACTAAGAATGTTGAGCAATATTGTAACAGTCGGGATAACTGGAATTCTACTGTGTTCCATTAACTGTATCAAATCAGGCTGAACAACAATAGAGTAACCATGAGGACACAGACAGGTTACAGTTGTGTCTGGGTTGCCTGAAGGATAGAATACTGTGTTTTTGGCCTTGACTGCACAACCCATCTACCACTAGATGGACTTGTGTTGCGTGATGGTGAGGGGTGTGGGTACCTGGATGGGATGAGTGAGGTTGAAGGTGTGTGGGGAAGAGAATGGCACCTCAGGCTGCCCACAGTCCGCTTGCCTCAGGTGTTCCGGCGACTGGGGTAGCCAGCAGGTCAGGAGGAGAGCAGAGCACAGTTGGGGGCACGTCACACTACACCACACTACACTACTGCCTCAACACCCTTACTAAAACATTCTAACAACCCAGCTCCGTTCCTATTCCCATTCTGTCTGACAGGTCTACCACTGCCAGAATCAAAGCCTAACATTATCCACAATATAGTTCATTACTAGTGGGGTCCACTAAAATATTTTTAACCCCTTGGCTTTGAGGAATTTCCCTCCACTGAATAAAAGTGTCTGTATTAGCTAAAACATAATTCCAAAAAATATCATAAAAAAGGGTTAAGAACTGAATGCAGCTTTGCACTGACAGTCCCTGTTATAAACATCAGGGATGAAATGATTCTGCAAATAATTATTCGTCTAAAATTAGTTTCACATTGGAATGAGAAGTTTTTCATGGATGCAAAGAAGATTTCTGTAAGGGTTTAGTTAACTGCTGATTTAGCAGAGACCACAAATGACAGGACAAACAAGCTTCACAAGAGGAAAGAAAGTTTTAAAAACAAGTCTTGGAGATTGTAAACTAGCTACAGCACAAGTACTACAAGAAGGCACTGGAGAATGATAAGTATGTTAGAGGTGAGACTCTGATTATCTTCACTGTTTACAACTGTTATACAGGCATTTTACATTAGATGAACTGTGGACAGTCAGGCACTGTCACTTTCAACATCTCTGCTACGCTGAATAAAATATGAAGGTGTTTGCCACAATGAAATATAAAGATGTCCTTGGACTGAAGGAGTTAATGTAGACTGTTTCTAACCTCTCTGAGTTACTGAAGATCCGTTATCTACGTTATCAAAGCATCTTACATGTTTATTATGTGTGTGTGTGTATATATATATATATATATATATATATATATATATATGTATAAAGGGTTAATACTGTATTCATAAAGTCTACGTTATAGTACAGTTGTCGGCTCATATGATCTTAACATTTAAGCACCTCCTTTTGATATATGATTGCTATGATCCCCCATGAAGCGCCACTTTTAGATAAACAGTCACCAATTTCACTTACACAGTCACTACAATCCTTATGTTTGATATTATGATCAACTGTTATCTGATCAGTTTTCCATTAATATAACCTGATCATGTAGTGAGGATGACCTGCAATCAGTTTCAAAATACAGCAGGCTAATTATGATACACAGGTTGCTACTCTAAATGTTCAAATTCTGGATGGCATCATAATCATGAAGAGTATAGAAAACTGTGGCTTCCCCATCATGAATTAAGCCTTGCTAAAGGCAGATAGATGGATAGGTAGATATAATCCCACTCTACAAAACTATAAATGAGCTTCACTTGTGCTACCAATGAACCCAGCCTTGGACACCAATCATTCACCCTAAAGATATTCAAACTGCTAGTAAGGTCACAGCCTAATGATGTCATGCACTGTTTACTTCCAAGGAGTCACTATGCTCAATTCACAAAGCACTAAAGTGAAACTTTGTAGCTACCTTAAGTATTAATTATGACACCAATACTGTATGTATTAAAAAATACACATGTAATTTTACCACCATGATCTGGAGGACTTTCAATAAATGATTACTTTACTCAGTTTCTAAAAACTGTTCTTCAAATTTTCATGAGATAACAGCTGGGAAAAAAAAAAAAAAAAAAAAAGGTATTTTTCTCCTGTAACTTCACTTAGACTTAGTGTTACTTGTGCTACATGTCTAATCTTGGAATGTATTGCACTTTTAAAACCAACAGAAGTGAAATTAATGTTTTTCAGACAATGTAAACATAAAATTAATAAATAACTTTAATCACTTCACTACAGAAAGTATCACTTAACAGTTTTATGTGTTAACAATGTGTCTGGTTCTCCTCTCTGAACCTAACACTAAGAAGGTAAACTCTGCATGACTATCATGAATGCAATGTTGGAAACCTCAGCACCCTTACTATGCATGCAAAGGAAACAAAACATAGGGAAAAAAAAAAAAAATCATGCACACTCTCAACCACCTGACATAATCACCCAGTAGTATGGCATAGTACTTTAGTCACCAAGGATGAAAAATGGGACATGAGAGTATAAAATTATCAAATGCTCACATCCAGTGTACCGGTTGCTCTTAATTGAACATTCTCATTAACTGCTTGAAGTTTTGCATGCAAGTTTATCACTGGCTTGCCAGTGAGTCTGGCAACTCAGATGCTGCACTCTCACAGTCACACACACTAATTATGTTCGAAATCAATGGCTGTGTTTTATCTACAACCATATACAGTACTGTACCTCAATTCTCCCACCCAGTCTTTCTGCAAGTGCTGAGGTATGGTATTGTACTGTAGGCTAATATCATATATCTGATGATGGTAAAAGCTCAAGCAACACATAAGCTACATCACTTGCTAATTAATGACACACAGAAATGATGCAGTTAGTTAAGTCAATCTCACTTATCCCATAATCTTGAACACAAAATCTTCAGAGGAGGTAGGTTATCGTGAGTTATTTTACAAATCATTTTAAATCATTAATGAGCATGTAGACTACACACCATCTGGTTTAGTCAGACTGCACTCAGACACCAGCATTACCATCATCATTAGTTAGTACTAAAAATTTTTTCCCACATTCATATGGGAAAAAGTTAGATAGAAGTCACTTTAATGATTTGTGATAGTACCTGACAGTGTAATGTGAACTGATAAATATGCTTACAATGTCACTACATCACAGACACACTAAAATTACTCTTTGTGTTTTGACATTTTTCCTATTCTAATGCTTTTCCATCCACCATCCAAGCCAAAGCTCCTATCAAAATTACTGTGGTCCAAGGTTAGGTTCCTCAGTTCAGACATTTAAGGTGATTGTGACTATCTGCTCACTCTGAAGTCGCATTATGTGAGCAATAAACAAGAATCCTTCAGATTCAAACCCTTAAACCATGAACTGTGATGTGTTGCCATGGCGATTCCAAGGTGCAAATTGACACAGCTCCATTGTTGGAATGAAAATTTAAATCTCTGTGATTTGTTTTTGTACAGACTGTTGATAAATGACTTGAAATATGTCATATGAAAGAATCTGGGGCCCTTTCAGCCATGCACAGCCTATCCTACAGGAGCCTCATTAGTCATTCTGTAGTATGATGGAAGGTCAAAGTCCACCACACCAAACTTCAAAAGTCCACCATGGCTACACCAGGGCAGATACTGGGCTGATTTTGTGGTCCATTTTACTTATGCATGCACTCTTCATGTGGTAGGTGGGGGCACCCATCATCTACCCACTTAGTGTTTAGGGTAGCTCTACATTGAAAGGCAAGCCAAATGATTTCCTGTAAACCAGGAAATCATTTACAACACTGGGTGGTAACCTCATAACCAACCGACACGTGTTCCCTATGTGACAGCAAGTGGGTTGGCGGAGGGTTAGTGCCCCTCCCCAGAAAACAACTACCTAAAAATTCGAACAAGAGGCCTCAGACCAGGACTGACCAAAAGATGACGACTAAGCACCAAACAAAGGACATGATACAGATGGCGACGTGAAATGTAAGAGGTGCAAATGATGAGGTGAAAGAGAGATTGTTCAAGTGCTTGAGGGTGCAAAAGTGGATGTATGTGGATTAACTGAAACTAAATGGAGATGTGAGAGTGTGAGAGAATGGGAGTATGGAAGCGGTATATGTGCAGGAGTGGGTGAGAATGAGAGGGCAAAAGAAGGAGTGTGTATTGTTGTAACAGATGGAAGGAGAATATAAGAGAGTATAGATCAGTTGGCTCAAGGATTGTGTGGGTAAGACTGAAAGTTGGACTATAAATGTGGGCGATTGTGTGCATGTATGTGCCAATGCAAGATTGTGGAAGCAGAGTGAGAGAAGAGTTCTGGACAAATGTGGAAGTTGTGCATGGAAAAGTTTGAAAGGAATAAGTGAGTGTTTCTGGTTGGTGATATGAATGGTAAAGTAGGGAATGTGAAGGTGGATGGAGTAGTTGGTGAGAGGGGTGTGCCTGCTGCAATAGATGAGAATTGCAGTGCTTTAGTGGACATTTGTGCCGGAAGGGGGTTGGTGGTAGCCAATACCCTCTACCACCACACAATGATCCACAGGTATACATGGCAAGTGATGAGAAGGGTGGATGGTGAACTGAATGAAAGAAAGGCAATGACTGATTATGTGTGTGTGTGGATGAATGGATGCGAAGATGTGTAATGGGTGCAAGAGTATATAGAGGCTGAGGGAGTGGACTTTCTGACCACCACTTGGTGGTGGTCAGAATCAAGGTCCAAGTTAAATGGAGAAATAGAAGAAGGGAAGGATGGGAGGAAAGAGTATATGTAAGGAGAGTGGAAAGGTTACAAGAGGATGAGAAAAAGGCAGAATATAAGAGACAAGTGGAGGAACGACTGAGCAAATATGAATTGGAGCAGATGGGGCATGTAGAAGGTGTGTGCAGGATATTCACAGATGAAATATGTGCAGCATGTGAAGTGGTGTGTGCAGCATGTGAAGTGGAAAGGGGGTGCAAGGAACAGCATGGTGGAATGAAGAGGTGAGACAGGCTGTGGCACAGAAGAAAAAAGCATATAATGAATGGATGAGAAATAGGGGCGTGGAAGAAGTTGAGAGATGCAAAAGAAAGTTATATGTAGAAAGGAAGAGAGAGGTGAAAAGAATAGCAAGAGAGAGTAGGAAGAGAGTGGATGAGGAATTTGGAAGGAATTTAATTGTTAAGTGGAGGGAATGTAAGAAAATGTACTGGAAAGAAAATGTACTGGAAAGAGGTAAAGAGAGTCAGACAGGGTGACAATGAAGTTAGTAGGGGAGTGAAAAATAAAAACGGTGGATTACTAGTGGAGAAGGGAGAAAAGTGAGCAGATGGAGAGAACACTTTAATGAATTGTTGGACATAGAGAATGAAAGGAATGCGAGTATAAGTGGCTGGGGAATGGCTGGGAGAAGGAGGGAGGTGAGAAGACAGGAAGAAATCAGTAGGATGGAAGTTGGGGAAGCAATGAAGAAAGTCAAAATGGGGAAAGCCCCAGGAATTGATGAATTGTGTGGACAAATGCTGAAGCAAGGGGGAGAGACAGTAGCAGACTGGATGTGAAAGATGTGAAGATTGGCCTGGGAGGAAGGTAGAGTCCCGGAGGATTGGAAGTCAGGTATAATTATTCCCTCGTACAAAGGGAAAGGGGAATAAGAAGTGTGTGGTAATCATAGGGGCATCTGTCTTCTTAGTGTAATAGGAAACGTGTATGGTAGGATACTTATTGACAGAGTTAGGGAAATAACAGAGGATTTAGTTGGAGAAGAAAAGGGAGGCTTTAGGAAGGGAAGAGGTTGTGTAGATCAGATATTCATTCGTAGATCTTTTGTGGAAAATTTCTAGAGAAGGGAAAGAAGTTGTATGTGGCCTTCATGGATTTGGAGAAAGCATATGACAGGGTGGATGCACAAGGATTGTGGAAAGTATTATGAATATATGGAGTAGATGGGAAACTGTTGAATGCTGTGAAGAGTATGTATGAGGGTGCTAAGGCTGCAGTGCATGTGGATAGTGAACTAAGTGAGTTTTTCTATTTGAAGGTTGGGTTGAAACAGAGATGTGTCATGTCTCCATGGCTGTTCAATCTGTACATGGATGCGGTTACAAAAGAGATACAAGGTAGGGCAGTGGATGTTCGAGTGGCCGTAATGAGAGAGGGCAGTGTTTGGCAACTCCCTGTACTACTGTTTGCATATGATACTGTGTTGTTGAGTGAAGACGAAGGGGAGCTGCAAGGCTTAGTGGATGCGTTTGGGAGAGTGTGTAAGAAACGGAATCTAAAGGGGAATTTAGGGAAGAGTAAAGTGATGGTTTCTGAGAGAGGTGATGTCAGTGAATGTACAGTGAGGCTGGATGATGAGGAAATGGAAAATGTGAGTGCGTTTAAGTACTTGGGTAATGTGATGAATAAGGATGGAAGTTTGGAGGGTGAAGTGCTTGAAAGGGTACAACAAGGAAGAAAGTTTGCTGGTTCCTTGAAGGCAGTGATAAGAAAGAGGGAAGTGAGCATGGAAGTGAAAAAGTTATTACATGACAGTATTGTGATACCAATTCTAATGTATGGAAGTGAAGCTTGGACCTTGTTGGAGGGACACAAATCAAGAGTGAGAGCAGTGGAAATGAGTGATTTGAGAGGAGCCTGTGGAGTCACATGGAGAGACAGACTGACAAATGAGGATGTGAAGCAATGTTGTGGTGTGGATGTGGATATGATAGGAAACGTTAGGAGAAACACACTGAGATGGTTTGGCCATGTGGATAGGATGGAGAGTGAGAGACTGATGAGGAGAGTGTATGTGAGTGAGGTGGAGAGGGCGAGAGGGAGGGGAAGGCCAAGGATGAGCTGGAGGGATGGAGTGGAGAGGTATATGAGAAAGGGGTGTGTGAATTGGGAGCAGGGCAGCGAAATGGGGGGGGGACAGGGTGACCTGGAGGTGATTTGTTTGTGGCCACCCCGTACAAGGAATTAAGGTGTCTGGCAATAGATAGATGGACTCTTCATGTGGTACTCATACAGATTTTTTATAATGAACATTCCAGACAGCTGCATTTTAGCATAAGTCCCATCATTATCACCATCCAAACTCAAAATATCGAAATATCCAAGGTCTTTACATTTTAATGAGGGAAGATACTGACATGAAAAAACTGCACACCTATACAGCCACATGCTCTCTTTAACCCTCTCGCACACAGCAAGTTTCAGTAAGTTTTCTGGCGCACGACTTTATCTGCGAAGCCGCCCGGCCCGGCTGCCCGCACGCGGCAAATAACACGTATTCTCTCCTTATTTTCGCCACCCAAACATCAATATACTGCCATGAAACCTATGTCATCTTATTCATTGATGTTTGTTCTAGTTGATAAGTACCACAAAAAAACAGGAAAACACGAATAAAACAACATTACGCGGCCATGAATAAACATTTCGCTACGTCACGTTCACTTCCCAACATCACCATTCGAATGTTTTCCATCATACAGGAAAATGTTATTAGAAGTTTTGATAGAGAATTTCATCAGCTTTCTAAAGAGACAAATCTGGTGTTGATATGATTCATAGTTTTCAAGAAAACAGCCAAAAACTGAAAGCCATTTTTGAAAAAAATCAAGGAGCTCTAATTCTAAACGTTTCTCGCACGTTATGTTTTTATTGCATAATATTATCCAGAATTTCACCAGCTTTCTAATGACCTAAAAATGGTTTCGATATGCCTCATAGTTCTCGAGTAAATCGCCAAAAACGACTGGGAACACGTCCGTACATCACTTTCATGATGTGTGCACAGCATACGCAATATTCCCACCTACGTAACAACGAATTCTTATCACAGATATTACATTGTTGTCTTGTACATACGTAAAATTTACTGCTCTTTATCATGGTTCTTACAGGAAATCGATACGTCCAATAGTTTTCGAGCAATTGGCTGACAAAGTGAGATTACTCCTCCGAGCGCTTTCGACTTTACGGAAACAGTCTGTTCCCCCAACTTTTCCAACAGAAAATGCTCCCAGAGGCTTATATTCTGCAAATGAACATACGTAGAGTTTACTGCTCTTTATCATGGTTCTTACGGGAAATCGATACATCCAATAGTTTTGGAGTAACTGGACGACAAACGTAAAATACTGTACTCCTCCTCACCCGCACGCGAGATAAAAAACATTCTTTCCCTGTCTCACCCACGGCTACGTATTTTCGCTCGTTACATTTTATTATTTTCTTTTTTTACTCAAAGTATACACGTAAAATAGCATAAGATTTTTGATAGAGCTGTCAGAAACTCGACATGGCCACTAGTCTTGTTGCTAGGTGCTGATACTAAAGCTGATCAACAAAATACGGATAACTCACTTCCTCCAGAGGTGTTGAGATGCTGGCAGTAGCTTGAAGATAAGGAGTTACGTAGTGTCTGAGCATGTGCGTGTGTGGGTGAGTGTGTGTATGTGGGTGGGTGTGGGTGTGGGTGAGTGTGTGTCTGTGGCTGTGGCGTATTTTCTTCTCTCCTTGCGATACATTTGTCTAAAACACATGCGATGCAAACAATAGATTTCTCCATGAACATTTGCTGCACAACATACGTATGTATATGTGGCTGTGGCATATTTCTTGTCTCTGACACTTGCGTTATGTTTTAGCTAAGTCAGTCAATGTATGAAATATTTCTCTGTGAACACTCGCTGCACTATTTTATATATATATTTCACACTAAACCATATGCAATATAAAACACTATCACATGATTCCATCCCAACCTCGTCTATTATTCCCGACTCTATGGCGTACGTGATCGCCTGTTTCCTTAGCGACTGTTGCATATCTCTATGGCGTGCATAATGCCTGCTATGGTAAGTCAGTTATTTCACCAATCCAAATATCGCTCACCTACGCTACGCACCTAAACGAACACTCGCAGCATGTTTGACGTACATTTCACACAATTCCATACGCATTTTCACTATCAGAATCACAATAATTCCATCCCTAAACACCTCTAATTCTCCCTTCCCGACTATAAAAACTGTATGTGATGCCTGCCCCATTCCACACTATGGTTTATGGCATCCATAACACTAACTAGTTCCATAATTTCACCAAGCCAGCCACAATATCTTTCACACAAAATACAGTTTAGGCATTGGTTTCATTATATACGTATTTGTAATCACAGCATAGGGCCTTGGGGGGGGCAAGAGGCGAAACCCCGCAACAGTGAACACGCATATTGCCTCTAAGCCTAACGATTGCTAACGGACACAATTCCTTTTCGTGACATATATCTATGTTCCATCGACAATATCATATACAAATATGCTCACAAATATTGGATTATCACACTAAGTCCACAGGGGCTTCAGCTCGGCAAGAAGTGGCAGAATTAGTAGGAGTTTAAAGGGACAGTACACGCAACACAACCTAACCGCCTGGCTGCTTGGAAGAGACTGGGGTTTATCACTATGTGCTGGACCCCGTGAGGCAGCTCAGTGTTGCCAATGCCTTACAATGGGAAAGCGTTGCACTCGCTACGAAGTGTCAAAATTTGACGCAAATCGGCCAGAAACTTAATTTTTGGCAATTTTTTTTTGTGCTTCGAAACGCGATTCGAGTGACTGAACATCTTTAGAACAATCCACATGAAATGCGAATTGCGTGAGTGACCCTGAGAGGGTTAATGTTAAATCCATAAAACTGGCCTTTGGAAAAATAACAAACAGTATATGCATATATTTTCTGGCAGTCCACAATTACCAAACTTCAACACAATGTAGGGAATAAACTATGGCATACAACGATCTGAAAATTGATATGCCTGTACTTTATCACATCCTCTACCAATCGGCAACTCCCCCCCCCCCCACACACCTGGAAAACAATTTGGATTTCCAGACGACCACAGTTTACAGGTTGAGTAGTATCTTTGTGACGCATCTAAGCCCATCAAACCACCAGGCATCCATATGTTGGTTACACATTTACTTCCACACAGTCATTGGTTTCCTGAACTACTGGAAACCATTTGGCTTGTCACTTAGCACAATGTAACTTAACATGGCACCACACTGACTGAGTGGATGGTGGGTGCCCTTGCCATACTGTGGGTAAGCTATCCAAAATATCAGCATTATAAACTACATCATCTTCATCCATCAACAGAAACACAATGCAAGCATGTCTGCGCCTTTATAAATGACACAACATCACTATCATTATCAACTTCCTAACTTTATATCTAACATAAAAGGGGTGACTAAGCAATCCATTCCACTTCCACAACCTGTGCCTCACCTCAGCAGGTTCAGAGTACTCCTCATCTGAATCTGAGTCAGAGCATACATTGTGTGCAACAGAGACCTGATGATTCACTACCCCAGACTGATGGCTGGTCACCTCCACCACCACCAATTCGTCGTCACCACTTGAGTTTGCACCAGCATCGACTTCTTTCAGTTCCTGTGCCTGAGGATAAAAACTGGTATCACTGTTGCAGGCTGAAGAGTAGCTGTAACTGTACATAGGGTCTTGAACTCACATGCAGGTTCTACAGTATATTAGATGGCAATATGTAGTACATGCTAATAACAGTTGTTGCCCCAAGTTCATCCTAAATGTGAACCCAGTGGACTGCTGGCTGAAATGCCCTCTTCCTAAAGTCCACCATCCTCCATTCAGGGGATAGAAAAGGAGGTGAGGGGCATTTACTGGTATAATGTATAGCCAGGTAGTCGAGCCACATAGTTAAAGTGGTGCCACAAAATGAAGGTGTCCCTCTCAAGCACAAGGCAATGGGTAAAGCACAAATTATGTAAGTAATATAATAATAATAATAATAACAATAATAATAATAATAATAATAATAACAGTAATAATCCATCCATCATCTAATCCTACGTTGCCCCATGAGGAGCGTAGGAGCCTGGGGCTAGGAAAGTTGGTCCTGGCATTTAACCCTTTAACCGCGGGTATTGTTTTGCCCCGACTGTCCTCTCCCGCGGGGGTTTCAGCCAAAATGTAAACAAACTTTAAACCTTTAAAACTCTGCACAGAATTAATCTAGAACAAAAAATAAGGTACCATTAGAAAGTACTAACCTTCGGCTTTGCAATGGTGTAGGTTTCATGATTTCGTTGACTATCACTGGATGGGCAGTGCCGTTAGAAGTGAGCGATCTAAAATCACTATTTTTCGCTCACACACCATCACCTTCGCTCACACATCATTACCAAATGCCAACCTCATTCTGATAATAATACTATAAACATATATGAACACTGCACATACGATAAACACCCACTCTGTGTTCACTGAGGCAGGTAAAAGGCACTGTAATTGCCCGCACTTCTCTGCCACATCAGCGGTGTTGTAATCACTATTTTTCGTTCACACACCATTACCAAATGCCAACCTCATTCTGATAATAATACTATAAGCATATATGAACACTGCACATACGATAAACACCCACCCTGTGTTCACTGAGGCAGGTAAAAGGCACTGTAATTGCCCGCACTTCACTGCCACATCAGCGGTGTTGTAATCACTATTTTTCGCTCACACACCATTACCAAATGCCAACCTCATTCTGATAATAATACTATAAACATATATGAACACTGCACATACGATAAACACCCACTCTGTGTTCACTGAGGCAGGTAAAAGGCACTGTAATTGCCTGCACTTCACTGCCACATCAGCGGTGTTGTCACTCACACAGCTGGACAGATACTGATGCGTGTTGGTCAGGGGTGGGGTGGGGGGACCGGGGGGTGGGAGGTGGGGGCCCAGGGGGTGGGAGGAGGGAGGTGGGGGTCGGCTGGAGTGAAAGAACTTAATAGCTACTCTCCCTTGAAACAATTGGTGCACGGAAAAAACGCGGGGTATTCAAAATATTCACAAACATTCGAGAATGACACCCGCGGTTTGGTCCAGTTTTTGCAGTGTCATTCTGAGATGACACCCGCAGTTAAAGGGTTAAGATGATAGTGACCAGCCTCACTCATCCCTGAGTGGCATTACGTGAGCAATAAACCCCAACTACCCCTTGGATATAAACCTTCACCGGCTCAATCCGATTGGAGCACCGTTATTACCCACTAAACCACCAGGCGCCAAAATTTGGTTATATGATTACCACCCAGCGTAGTAAATGGTTTCCTGGTGTACAGGAAACCATTTGGCTTGTCACTCAGTGTAGAGTCACCCATAGGCAGAAGGAAGAGGAAAGAATGAAGGAAAGAAAGACAGAAGAGGGAGTGTAAAGTCACCCACAGGCAGAAGGACAAGGAAAGAATGAAGGAAAGAAAGACAGAAGAGGATGGATTGAAAGAAGGATGGAGGACAGGAAAGTGCAGACACCCGAGAGCAGCACTACATCAAGTGCGTGGATGGTGAATGCCTCCACCTACCTCTAATAATAATAATAATAATAACAACAATCATCTTCATCATCTGGACCTCCTTTCCCACCCTAGGGCAGGGTGAGGAGTGGCAATGTTCAAACAGCCCAAATTTGCCCAATCCAATGGACAATGCTTCCATTCACTCATCATTCAAGCCCCTGGAATCCTGGCTCTGTCGATACGCCAAAAACATTCACCATGATCTGTAGCTTCACATAAGTGTATCCGATTGAGTCAATCGGACGCTGCAACATTAAAAAAGGGTGCCAAATCCCTGATCATGCACTTCTCCTCACAACATTCATCCAGCCAGCTCGATCTCTTGTCAGTTCCCTAGCCTCACCGACTTCCAAACCTCTCTTCCTCATAAACTCTCTCCACCTTCTCCTTGGCCTACCTCACCTCCTCCCTCCTTCAAATTCACTCAGATATACCTTTTTCACCACTCTGTTGTTATCCATTCTCTCCACATGACCATACCATCTCAGTACACTCTCTTCCATTCTGGTGTCCGACTTCCTCACTCCACATCTTTCACGAATCACATTATTTCGCATCCTATCCACCCTCTGTACTCCTCATACATTCCTCAGCAGTCCCACCTCCACTGCTCTTACTCCTGACTTTTTACCTTCATCCCACACCATAGTCTCACATCCATATGTTAAAGTTGGCACTAACGCTCCTTCATGTAAGTCTCGTGCAGCTGCAACACTCGGGCCTCTGTTTCTTATCAAGGCCTTCATTGCACCAGCTACTTTTCTTCCTTGTGTCACTCTACTTTCCACTTCTTTTGCACATTTTCCTCTCTTTTCTATCACTGTACCCAAGTATTTGAACTCTCACCAATTCGTCTCTCTCCATTCACTGTAACACTGCACTGGGAGTCACCTTCTCTCTCAATAACCATCACTTTACTCTTTTCTACATTTACTCTCAAGGAACGATGCTCACAGACATTAGCACAACTCTGCACCAGTCTACCAAATACTTCTGTGGTATTTGCAAGTAGTAGTGCATCATCAACATACAACAAATCTGAGATTCTCTATCCATCACCATTCCCTACCAACGCCATCCCTCTCTCCGTTACTCGTGTTTTTATGTCTCATCATCCCATCCATATATATATTGAACCGTGGGGACATCACACAAGCTTGTTGCACGCCCACACTGATCATGAACCATTCACCCAGATGCCCATTTACCCTTACACATGCTTCACTACCATTATAAAAACTCGACGGCACCTAGCAGCTCACCATCTACACCATACAAGTGCAAAACCTTCCACAACCCTCCCTGTCTACTCTGCCCTATGCTTTTTCCAGATCTACGAATGCCATAAACACCTTATCGTCCTTCTCACAGGCCTTCTCCACTTTCTGTCTTACCGCAAATATTTGATCCACACATCCTCTGCCACTCCTAAAACCACCCTGTTTATCACTCACTAGGACTTTTGATATCTCTCTTACTTTCTCTATAACAATTCTTCCATATACTTTCCCTACCACACTCAATAAACTTATGCCACGATAATTCTTGCACTCACTTCGCTCACCTCTATTTTTGTACAGGGGTACAATCACAGCCTTTTTTCACTCTGCTGGCACAGTTGCACTCATCCATTTTTACATATCTCCAACAAGCACTTCATTCCACTCTCTCCACTAGCCTTAATCATCTCTACATACACCTCCATCAAATCCAGCTGCTTTCCCATTTCTCATCCGCTTCACAGCATTCTTCACCTGAGTGAGTGTCACATCTCCTGGACCTGCATTCCTTCTCTGCTCACCCCCAAAACCAATCATGTTTACAGCTGCTCTGCTCTCTCTATTCCCATTCATCAGGCTTTCAAAATATTCTTTCCATCTAGTCCTTACTTCATCTCCATGGGTTAATAATCTACCACTTTAATCCTTCACACTTTCACATTTCTTAACGCTGTCACTTCTACATTTCGCACCTCTTTCCTGAACAGCTTCCTATTTTCAGAGTAATTTGCATTCATTTTTCTTCCTAGATCATCATTTACCTCCTTCCTTTTCCTCTTCACTGGTCTCTTTACGTATTTCTTGCTCTAAAAACATTCAGTTCTCATTTCAATTGAACCCCTGTCCTGTAACCACTTCAGCCACGTCTTTTCCTCTACTGCTTTCTTAACCTCTTCATCCCACCATGTTGTACCTTTCTTCTTTGTTGTTGTTCTTGCCACAACACACACTGCTTTACCATTCTTAACTGGGTAATCCCTACATGCATTCCACAGGCAGTCCAGATCCATTTCATTCCAATTTGCTGATTCTAAATTCCTCTCCTACTCTGGTCCTGTATCCATCTGCCATTTCTTTGATCTTCAGCTTCTCCACTTTCAGTCTTTCTTCCTGACTGTTCCTCTTTCTTCTGGTCCACATCATTCCTCTCAGCTTGATCTTGCATACCACAATCATATGATCTGACAGACCTCCACATCACCCTCTCATGGCCCTCGTACCAGCAATCATTCCTAGCATCGACCTCTCTATGAGCATGTAATCAATCAGGCTCCTTTCAACATGATCCCTGTTCCCTCTATACCATGTACATTTATGTGCATCTTATGTTTGAAATAAGAGTTATTATCGTACAACCTCCTTTCCTGACGCATATCCTTCAGTCACTTCCCATTACCATTTTCTCCTTGTACTCCATTACAACCTATTAGGTCATCTTCAGGACCAGTGCCTACTCTTCAATTCATATCGCCCATTACGATCACTTTATAGCTCCTGGGCATTTCCCCCACTGCTATATTTAGCTCATCCCAAAACCTGTCTTTCTCCCTCTCACTCCTGTCCTCACACAATAATAATAATAATAATAATAATAATGTCCTGTAATAAAGGTAGGCGGGGACACACACCATCCACTCACTCGATGTAGTGCTGCTCTTGGGTGCCTGCCCTTTCCTCTCTTCCTTCATTCCTTCCTCTTCTATCTTTCCTCTTTCCTTCTGTCTATGGGTGGCTCAACACTGAGTGACATGCCATATGGTTTCCTGTACACCAGGTACCCATTTGCCATGCTGGGTGATAACCATTTAACCAAATTATGGCACCTGGTGGTTTTGTGGGTAATTAAGGCACTCCAATTGGATTAAGCCAGAGCAATTGCTCACATAATGCCAATCATGGATGAGTGAGGCTGATCACTCTCATTTTAAATAACAGGACCAACTTGCCTAACCCTGGACTCCTACACTCCTCATGAGGCAACACTGGATTAGATGATGATGAATGAATGAATGAATAATAACCATCATCATCATCCAAACCTCCTTTCCCACCCTAAGGAAGGGTGAGGAGTAGCAACGTCCAGACAGCCAAAGTTTGCCCAATTCAGTGGGCCAAGCTTCCTCTCACTCATCACTCATGCCCTGGAAATCCTGGCTCCATCAGATTGCCCCCCCCCCCCCCAATCACATTCTGGAGTTTCACACATACCTATCTGATAAATCCAATCTGAAAGCTGTCACGTTAAAAAGAGGTGCTAAATCCCTGGTTATGTGCTTCTCCACACACAATTCATCCATCCAGCTCAGTCTCATCAGTCCCTTAGCCTCACCAACGTCCAAACCTCGCTTCCTCACACACTCATCCACCATATCCCCATATCCCTCCACCTTCTTCTTGGACTACATCGCCTCCTCCCTCCTTCAAATTCGCTCAGATACACCTTTCTCACAACTCTAGTCATCCATTCTCTCCACATGACCAAACCATCGCACTACACTCTTCGACCCTTGTGTCCACAGAGTTCCTCAGTCTGCATCTTTCACGTATCACATTTTTCCTTATCTTATCCACTCTCTGTACTCCACATACAATCCTCAGCAGTCCAATTTCCACTGCTCTTACTCTTGACTTTTCATTTTCATATCACACCATAGTCTCACATCGATGTGTTAAAGTTGGCAATAACACTCCTTCATGTAAGCCTCGTGCAGCAGCAATAATGAACCTCTAATTCGTATCAAGGCCTTCACAGCACCAGCTACTTTCCTTCCTTATATCACTCTATTTTCCACTTCTTTTGCACATTTTCCTCTCTTTCCTATGACTGTATCAAGGTATTTGAACTCTCTCACCGATTCCAGTCACTTTCCATTCACTGTAAAATCTCACTATGAGTCACCTTCTCTCTACAGTGCTCGTCAGAAGTATGGGGCGCCCTGCGTCCCTCCTGAGAAACAAACCTTTCAACATTGAAAAAACATATAAATAATGCATTTTATTTACCTTTAGTGCTTCGTAGGGTAGCCTTTACGTTTCTTCACGGACCTGAGACGTCTTGGAAGTGAAAGGGCGAGGCTCCTGAGGTGCTGGAGGGGTATTTTGTCCCAGGAGTCACGAATGGCGGCTTCCAGCTTAGGCAGAGAGCTCACGTCCTTCCCTTGGAGACTCTTCTTTACGAGGTACCAGAGGTTTTCAATCGGGTTGAGGTCTGGGCTATTTCCTGGCCAGTCTGTCATGAATGATACCTCGCAGTCACGAAGCCAATTGGTGACCGATTTGGCCTTGTGAGCAGGTGCACCATCCTGCTGAAACACTCGTGCACCTGTTAGCTCGAAGGAGTCTGGTAAATGATCACACAGAAGCTCCAGGTAAACATCCTGATTCACTCTGAGGTTCTTGGGAAGTACAACAAGCTTCCCCAAACCCTTCCCTGAAAAACAACCCCATACCATGAGTGAATCAGGATGTTTAACTGTGCTTTCTACATACCGTGGGTCAAGTGGGTCACTACCTTTGCATGCTCCTCTGTTACAGGTAACACTAAACGTTGCCTCATCAGACCACAACACTGACAACCATTGCTCCTCACCCCAATTTAGATATTTATTAGCAAAGGCAAGCCTACGAATTCTCTGGCTGCTAGAGAGAAGAGGCTTTTTCACAGCCCTGTGACTTGTGTAACCAAGCTCATGCACCCTACGAGACACTGTTCTCACTGACACCTCATCAAACACTTCTGGGTTGCTCTCCTTAATTTTCCTTGCACTCACACAAGGATTAAACTCCACTGCACGTTTTAAAACATTAACAGACCTTGGGGAAGTTTTCCTAGGCCTACCAGACCTCGGTTTCTTTGTGGGAACTTCACCACTGTTTTCCTCCCGAAACCGCGCACACCAACGACGCACTGTCGATCGTCCCACACCAACCAATTCACTAATTTCCTTTGTCTGGTGGCCTGCCTCCTTTAGAGCAATGATCTGGGATATGATTTCACTCGATAGTTCACGGATAGGTGCCATAACAAAGTTTTGAAGGCCAAAACACTGCGGGACACTCGGTAAAAAATGGCGCAATTTGAGAGGGACACTCGGCGGAGTTCCTCTCTCTCAGGCAGCCCGTGGGCAACTGAGGCGGGAACCAACCAGCGCGTCAGAAGGCCTCAGGCTACCGTGACGTCATGCTCGGAGCTCAAACTTGTGGCTCAATTCTTACCCCCAAAAATGGGGTGATTCTTTTTGGGCCATAAGTATTGCGCGCCCGGCGGACATCGCTGAATACTTCTGACGAGCACTGTAAGTAACACTTTAGTCTTTTCTATGTTTACTCTTGAGGCACAACGCTCACAGACGTCAACAAATCTCTGCACTACTCTACCAAACTCTCGTCCGGTATCTATAAACAGAACTGCATAATCAGCATGCAAAAAACTTGAAATATTCCACCCATCACAATTCATTACCAATGCCATCCCTCTCTTCATTACTTGTGTTTATACTTCTCTCATCACCCCGTCCACATATACTGTATATTGAACAACCATGGGGACATCACACAACCCTGCTGCACGCCTACAATGATGGTGAATCAATTACTTAGATGCCCATTTACCTTTACACATGCCTCACTCCCATCATAAACACTCCTGACGGCACCTAGCAGCTTACCATCTACACCGTACATGTGCCAAACATTTCACAATCCTTATCTGTCTACTCTGTCCTATGCTTTTTCCAGATACATAAATGTCATAACCACCTTACTGTCCTTCTCACATGCCTTCTCCACTACTTGTCTCATTGCAAATATTTGATCCACACATCCTCTGCCACTCCTAAAGCCACCCTGTTCATCAATCACTATGACTTCTGATATCTCTCTTACTGTCTCTGTAATGATTCTTCCATATACCTTCCTTACAACACTCTATTGACTTCGTTTCATTTAGTTTTTGAAGGCTCCAACATGCTTTCATTCAACGGCCTTGGTCATCTAATGGCAGCTCTAAATGCTGCTTGATCTCAGGCAGCTTCCCTATTCAGTTCCTTAGCCCTGAGGTCACACGCAATGAGCTCGTCCCAGGTCTTTTGCAATCTACCTCTCATAAGCCTACCCCCAACATTAACACTTCTCACTTTCTGCAGCCAATTATCATCCCCCATCCTTTCTACATGTCTAAACCATCTCAATCTACCTCTTCTCATCACAACACCAATACACTCGAGTCCCAACCTACCCCTCAACTCTTGCATCATAAACTTAGTCTCCCCAAGCCTTGCACTCAGGGGCACACTGCACATCCACCTAATCATTCTTGTTTCTGTACGTTTGAGCTTGCGAATATCCTCTTCCTTTACTGCCCAAGTCTCACTATCGTACACCAATGCACTTCTAACACATTCTGCATACAAAGATCCCTTAGCATGAAGGGAGAGTCCTTTCAATGTCAGGAGAAGCAGCAGCTCCCTGAACTTCTTCCAACCACTCCTCACTCTAGCCACAGAGTCTAGCCCCACCTATGGCACATAACACGTCTCCCAAATAACAAAACTTTTCCACACATTCAAGAGACTCACTAGCAAGATCAATCCTTTCACACCTGGCAATCTCCACCTGCTCTCCAGAACACACTACACATATGCAATCAGCATTATCTCAGTCTGCCTCTAATACCACTACATCTCTTATGCGACGATAATTCTTGCACTCACTTTGCTCACCTTTATTTTTGTACAGGGGTATGATCACTGCCTTTTTTTACTCTGCTAGCACAGTTTCACTCATGCATGCCTTCTTACTCTACTGGCACAGTTTCACTCATCCATGCCTTCTTACATTAGCACTTCATGCCATTCTCCCCACTAAACTTAATCATCTCTGCATATACCTCATCAACACTAGCTGCTTTCCCATTTTTCAGCCACTTCACAGCATTTTTCACCTCTGTGAGTGTCACGTTTCCTGGCACTGCATTCCTTTTTTGTACACCCCCAAAACCAATCATGTTAACAGACACTTTGCTCTCTCCATTCTCATTCATCAGACTTTCAAAATATTCTTTCCATCTAGTCCTTACTTCATCGCCATGGATTAATAATCTACAACTTACATCCTTCACAGTCACATTTCTTTCCATGATCACTTCTACATTTCTGCACCTCTTTCCTGAATACCTTCCTATTTTCTGAGTAATTTGCATTCATTTTTCTTCCTATATCATCATTTACCTCCTCATTTTTCCTCTTCACTAGACTCTATGTGCTTCTTGCCCTCAATATATTCAGTTCTTATTTCAATGAACCCCTGTCCTGTAACCACTCTAGCCACTTCTTTTCCTCCACTGCTCTCTTAACCTCTTCATCCCACCATGCCATACCCCTCTTCTTTGTTGTTACTCTTGCCACACCACACACAGCTATAGTATTCCTAACTAAGCAATCCCTATATGTATTCCACAGGCTGTCCAAATCCATTTCATTCCAATTCACTTATTCTAACTCCTCCAGTACTTTGGTCCTGTATTCATCTACCATTTCTTTGATCCTCAGCTTCTCGACTTTCAGTCTCTCTCTCTCTGAATGCTCCTCTCTCTTCTGGTCCACCTCACTCCTCTCAGCTTGATCTTGCATACCACAATATGATCTGGCAAACCTCCACACTGTCCTCTAACTGCCCTAGTATCAGCAACACTACCCAGCATCTATTTCTCTATAAACATGTAATCAATCACGGTCCTTTTAACACGATTGCCATTCCCTCTATACCATCTACGGTTGGTGGCGGTACTGTTAAAGATGAGGGAGAGTGGTCATATGCAGTTTGCCACAAGGGAGTAGGAAGTAATTCCATCTTGAGCAATGTTTGTGATAAATGGGTGCACAAGAGATGTAGTGGTATCAGAGGTAGACTGCAAGGTAATGCGGATTTTATGTGTACGGTGTGTTGGGGTGAGCAGGTGAAGATTGTCAGGCATGAAAGGATTGAACTTGCTGGTCTCTTGAGTGTGTGGAAGAGTTTTGTTATTTGGGAGACATGTTGTGTGCTGGAAGTGGGGCTGGAGCTAGCTCTATGGCTAGGGTGAGAAGTGGTTGGAAGAAGTTCAGGGAGCTCTTGCCTCTCCTGACATTGAGAGGACTCTCCCAACATGCTAAGGGGTCTTTGTATGCAGCAATTGTTAGGAGTGTAATCCTGTATGGTAGTGAGACCTTGGCAGTACGGGAGGATGATATTCGCAGGCTCAGATGTACAGAAATGACAATGATTAGGTGGATGTGCAGTGCGTCCCTGCATGCAAGGTCTGGGGGGACTGGGTTTACGATGGAAGAGTTGAGAGGTAGGATACGACTGCAGTGTATTGGTGTTGTGATGAGGAGAGGTAGATTGAGATGGTTTGGGCATGTGGAGAGGATGGGGGATTATACTTGGGTGCAGAAGGAGAAGTGTTAATATTGGGGGTGGGTTTATGAGGGGTAGACCGAGAAAGACATGGGACGAAGTCATTAAGTGTGACCTCAGGGTTAAGGGACTGAACAGGGGGGCTGCAATGGACCAGACAGCATGGAAACCCGCCATTAGGTGACCGAGGCTGACGCATGCAATAATGTTGGAGCCTTCAAAAAAGAAAACAACAACGAAAATGACCATGTAAATTTATGTGCATCTCTGTGAATAAAAATAATCCATCCATCCATCCATCATCCAATCCTATGGTGGCCCCATAAGAAGCAGTAGAGTCGGCGATTAGGAAAGTTGGTCCTGGCATTTAAGATGAGACTAACCAGCCTCACTCATCCTAAGTGGCATTACGTAAGCAATAAACCCTTATCATTACAGTATTGGGTTTACAGAAAATGTGCAGCCGTATCATTATCGCAACAGGAGTGCTGTGTCCCAGTCACTTTAAGCTTTAGTTAAATACTAGCCCCATCATGCCATGCCCCTAGTCATCGAGGTACACAGCGCTCCTGTTGTGATCATGATACGGCTGCTAATTGGTGCACTGTTAAAAAAGTTCAGTTTCTTTTTGGACAGACTTCATATATGTATCCTCCATAAAGATACCATATGGTTATATAAAAGTGAACATACATTATAAACAAAACTGCACTTTACCTTTTACTGTAAAGTGCTTTTCTTCAGAAGACTATGTAAGGCTGGAAGTACTGGCAGTCTTCACTTAAATAAGATGCATTACATGAGATATATTTCCAAATAATGTACAAACAGAAAAATCAACATCTGATTTCAAAACAACTGTTTAATGGATCATGAACAACTTTACATGAAAAATAAATTGTTCAAGACCCACATTACAGTGAGAGAATTTAACGTTAAATAATGACTAAATGTACATATCTTGGACACACATATAACAAATCAGAAGTCCCTTGTCGTAGAACCTGCAACCTCTGGCTTGTCCGGACATGAACCTAGTATATTAAAGTTACCATTTTCCTGCAATACACCATCCTCCTTCAATGGGATATGGGGGTAGTTGAAGAGTGTTTGACTAAGCAGGCAGTTACCATTCTCCTGGAATCCACCATCTTTCTTTAACCCCTAGGCAGTGGCGGCCATAACCATTTCCTATGTCCAAGTTGCAGGAAAACTGGTTTAAAAACCATGTTTTCATTGAGTGTTTTGACCCACTTATACCTGATCAAACATACTAACATTTTAGTCAGATAAAGATTACACTCCACACTGATGATTCACGACCCACTCATCAACCATAGGCATGCAGTGGGCGCGAAAAATGACCGAAAAGTTCACAATATTTCACACTGCTCTTCCGAAATGTACGAAGCAGTCTACTGATCGACATTTTCGGAATGTACAATACAAAGCAGTTGAGTGGTTTAAGGGATAAGGGGAAAGCTGAAACGTGTTTGACTAAGCAGGCAATTACTATCTTCCTGCAATCCACCATCCTCTTTTAAGGGGATAAGGGGAGAGCAGAAGGGTGTTTGGTTATGCAGGCAGCAGAGACAACCAGACATATTGGTGTTACCAGGAAAGAATGTCCCTCTCTGACAATTAGGTTCCTGTATATAATCTGTGCAAGCTATGTGCAAATAAACCACTACTCACAAGTGACACTGGAAGATCTTGAGTTTGTGTTGGTGAGGGAGGCTGAGGGGACGACTCCTCACTGGCCGACTCAGAAGACCTCGAGTCACAGCCGTTCACCCGATGCACCGCATTGCCGTTTATGATGGGCGGCATCACGTTAATCCCGGTGTTACCCTCGGTGTCTGATGCATCATCATCACCAGGCAGGCCCTTGGTGTTGTTGTTTAGCTTCTTCTTGCCTGGCACCTCAATGAACTCATAAAATGGGCCCAGAGCATCTATGAAGTTTGCCACGTTTTCGGTGTAAGCCATCGTTTCTATGATCTGCAAATAAGATAGTAATTATACTCCCTTTGCTTTACTTCTCAAGGTATGGACAACTCTAATACAGAATTCTTTTTCAGCTACTGGCAAACAAAATACATTCTTTGGACACCAGGTCACACAAGTCTGAGTGTTAACTTGGCATAGATTTTGATATTATGCAGCTTATTTCCTGTACAGGCATACCCCAGTTTAATGATACAATTGGTTAAGTAAAAACCCATCATTAGGCGGGGTATCATATCTCGGGTAGATTTAACATGTAAAGTACAGAGATGCAGTTTTAACCCTTGGGTTCCCCCCCCCCAACCAAGTCCTAACCCCCCCCACCCCAAAAAAAAAAAGTTTAAAGCCAACCTAAATAGCCTAACAGCTGTAAAAGAAGCTAACCTAAGCCTAAAACCAGTGCCTCTCTCGCTTGTGCCCAGTCAAAGTCATTGGACGATGTGATCTACTTGTATTCAAATTTGGCAGAGAAGAAGCAGAAGCACTGTATACAATCCCACCATCAGATGGTCCCTGAATAATTAAATAAACATCTGTTATGCATAATAATAATGTACGAATGACGCAGAATCATCCAAGGTGTGAATGGTTGTGACAGAGAATCAATGATGTTCTAACAGGGAATTCGATGATGCAATCAGGAAAGCCTTTTCAATGGCCCCTCTTTAAGTCGTCTTTGTTCTGTTCTGGTTGCTGAACCCCCACATTTTCTTCTCTCTTATTATCCGACATTTATTTAGAAATTCCTTGGTATTTTCAAAGCATTTTCCCATGAAACACTCAAATGTAAATACATGATTTATCAACTGATGATGCAATTGGGACAGCCTGTTCAAAAGCCCCTTTTCATGTCATTTTATTTACTGTTCTGGTTGCTGAGCTCCTTTATTTTCTTCTCCCTTATTTTTCAACATATATTTAGAAATTCCTTTGTATTATCAAAGCATTTTCCCGTGAACAACCCAAATGTAAACACATGATTTATTGGTCAATGTTGTGGTCGGGATAGGCTTTTCAACGGCCCTATTTACAATGTTTTAGCTACCGGTACTGTTTTGGCTGCTGAGCTCCTTTATTTTCTTCTCTCTTATTTTCTAACATTTATTTAGAAATTCCTTTGCATTTCCAAGCATTTTTCCTTGAACAGCCCAAATGTAAACACATGATTTATTGGTCACAGTTTTCATCTATCTATCTATCTACTGCCAGACACCACAATCCCGTAAAGGGTGGCCATTTGACACTGAGTTAGTTGTTTTACAGGGAGGGGCACCAACCCTCCACCAACCCACTTGTTGACACGTAGGGAGCAGGTATGGTTTGGTTATATGGTTACCACTCAGCGTTGTAAATGGTTTCTTGGCTAACAGGAAACCATTTGGCTTGTCACTCAATGTAAAGCCACCTGTAAAGGAAAGAAAAGGAATAAGAAGTGACAGGAAAGATAGGAGAAATAAGAAGAGAGGAGGGCAGGCACGGAAAAAGAATGATAAAAGCTAAGGAAGTAGGCAGCACTACATCAAGTGAGTGGATGATGGTTGCCACCACCTCAATGCATGAAATATTTACTCTCTAAGGTTTTCAAAATTTTTACTATTTAAAATTATTAATATGTATTCCATGATAGGTTAGATGACGGTTCAATGTCAAACACGAAATATTCTTTGTTGAGTCGCCTAGTTGTCCACACCATTTTGTACCTCATCTAATACATGAGAATCGGTACCTCACATGACAGCATTCACTCCACCTATGACTAAAACACATTGTCAAAAAACAGTTTATAAATCAACCTAAACACAAAATTTAAGTCTAAAATATAATCAAAATCAGTATTTAAAATCACAAAACTGGGGGTAGGCCTAGGATGGGCGGGGTAGGGTGGTATTTCTACCCCCATCACTATTCGGGTGTTGCATCTAGGGGTATCGTAAATTGGGGTTTGCCTGTATCAGAATGGCTGAGTAGCACAATATTACAGATCTACAACCTTCTCGCAGCATGTCTTTGTGACTACCAGCACATTCTATGCCTGTGAAGTTAAGCCACAATTTTTAAAGACCTGAATGATATGTGGAACATTCCACTAGGGATGCCATTTTAACAATTTTCTTACTTTTAAGATTCCTTTATTTTTGTATTTGGATCCTACCTCATTTCATCTTTTAGGTGGAACATCAGGGTTGAGAAGATGATATACATTTTCATACACTTCCCCAAACCTTATCTGCCTGATCCAACTCACCCTCACCAGCACAATTCATTAGTATACTGTACTGTATTGTCATGTGGAACTGCTAGGGGGTTCCCAGGAGGCAAGGCACAGATGATTTTTTTTTTTTTTTTTTTAATGCGAGGAAGGAGGAACCAAAGGCCACGAGCCCGCAATACCTGTTCCTTACATGAGAAAAACAAAATACAAGAGAGAGCCAAATTCAAGACTCAATCATTTTGAGATGCCTGGACACACTGCATTTAAAAGACTGGAGATCATAGGAAGCAGGAAATATAGACAGAGGTGGACAGTTCCAGAGCTGACTTGTTGCATAAATGAAGGACTGGGAGTAACGGTTAACTCTTGCATTAGAGAGTTGGACAGAAAAGGGATGAGAGTTTGTTGCTAGACGGGTGCTATGTGCCCATTGTAAAGGTGGAGGAATGCATGCAGACAGTTCAGAGGAGCAGTGACCATTGAAGCAGCGATAGAAAAAAATTAAAGATGCAACACTGCGGCAAAGAGACAGAGGTTGAAGGGAGTCAGTAGGAGGAGGAGAGTTAATGAGATGAAAAGCCTTTGACTCCAACCTATTGAGAAGAACTGTATGTGGGGAACCTCCCCACACATGAGAGTTGTACTCCACACTGGGGCAGATAAAACCCCTGTATAGAGTCAACAATTGTGCAGGGCTAAAGAAGGAATGGAGTCAGGTTAGCACACCTAATCTCTTGGAAGCAGATTGTACAAGAGATATAATATGATCTTTCCAAGACAAGTCCTGAGTAAATGAAACCCCTAGCAGGTTCAAGGATGATGCAGGATTAAGCTGAATATCATTAAACATTAGTGGGTACACCTGTGGAAGATTTTGTCAGGTTGATAGGTGTAAGAACTGAGTCTTTGATGCATTAAAAACAACAAGATTATTTTTACCCCAGTCAGAGATATGAGCCAAGTCAGACACTAGGTGTGCCATAGCCTCATCCCTTGTTTGGTGAAGTAACTGCTGAGATGGGTGTTGACGGAACCGAATGGAAAGGTGAAGGGTGGAGTCATCAGCGTATGAGTGGATAGGGTTAGATGTACAGCTTAGATCATTGATGAATAAAAAGAAGAGAGTTGGTGATAGGACAGAGCCCTGAGGAACACCACTGTTGACAGATCTAGAAGAACGATGGCCATCTACAACAGCGGCTATAGAATGACCAGAAAGGAAGCTAGAGATGTTGGGACAGATAGAAGGATAGAAACCATAAGAGGGCAGTTTGGAAATTACAGATTTATGCCAGACTCGATCGAAAGCCTTTGAGATGTCAAGTGCAATGGCAAAGCTTTCGCCAAAGTCCCAAAAGGAGGATGGCCGGGAGTCTGAAAGGTAGGTGAGAAGATCGCCAGTGGAGCATCCCTGACGGAACCCATACTGACGATCTGAAAGAAGGTTGTGATAGGAAAGATGCTTTAAAATTTTTCCCTTAGGAATTGACTCGAAAACTTTTGAGATACAGGATGATAAAGCAATTGGACGATAGTTAGAGGATTGGGAATGGTCACCCTTCTTCGGGACTGGCTGAATGAAAGCAATCTTTCAGCAAGAAGGAAAGGTACAAGTTGATAGACAAAGGCGAAAGAGTTTGCCTAGGCAGGGTGTAAGCACAGAAGCACAGTTCTTGAGAACAAAAGGAGGGACTTCATCAGGCCCATATGCCTTGTTAGTATTGAGGCCTGTGATGGCAGAAAATACATCAGCTGAAGAAATTTTAATGTCAGCCATGAGTAAGTCAGAGGGGGGAAGTGATGGAGGAACAGCACCGGAATCGCCTAAGGTGGAATTGTAGGACAAAGTCTGAGTGAAGAGATCTGCTTTATCAGTAGATTAAATAGCTACAGAACCATCACAGTAGAAAAGAGAAGGGAAGGATGATGAGGTAAAGTCGTTAGAAAGGTTTCTGGCAAGGTGCCAGAAGGAGCGTGAAGAATTCGAGTTGGAGAGATGAGAGCATTTAGTCATCATCATCATCATCACCATCTGGACCTCCTTTCCCACCCAAGGGCACGATGAGGAGTAGCAATGTCCAGACAGCACAAACTTGCCCAATCCAAATAGGCCACACTTCCATTCACTCACCATTCAAGCCTCCACAATCCTGGCTCCACCAGATAAGCCAAAAACATTCACCACATTCTGCAGCTTCACACAATGTATCCAATTGAGTCAATTCGGACATTGCCATGCTCACAAGGGGTGCCAAAATCCCTGATCATGCACTTCTCACAAAATTCAGCCAGCCAGCTCGATCTCTTGTCAGTTCCCTAGCCTCACCGACTTCCAAACCTCTCTTCCTCACACATTCATCCACCATATCTTTCCACCTTCTCCTTGGCCTACCTCACCTCCTCCCTCCTTCAAATTCACTCAGGTATACCTTTTTTACCACTCTGTTGTTATCCATTCTTTCCACATGACCATACCATTTCAGAACACTCTCTTCGATTCAAGTATCCACTGACTTCCTCACTCCACACCTTTCACGAATCACATTATTTCGTATCCTATCCACCCTCTGTACTCCACATACATTCCTCAGCAGTCCCATCTCCACTGCTCTTACTCCTGACTTCATTTTCATGCCACACCATAGTCTCACACTCATATGTTAGAGCTGGCACTAACACTCTCTCATGTAAGCCTCGTGCAGCTGCAACACTCAAGCCTCTGTTTCTTGTCAAGGCCTTCATTGCAACAGCCACTTTTCATCCTTGTGTCACTCTACTTTCAACTTCTTTTGCACATTTTCCTCTCTTTTCTGTCACTGTACCCAAGTATTTAAACTCTCTCACCAATTCCAGTCTCTCTCCATTCACTGTGACATCACATTGGGAGTCACCTTCTCTCTCAATAACCATCACTTTACTCTTATCTACATTTACCCTCAAGGCAGGACGCTCACAGACATCAGCAAAACTCTGCACTAGCCTACTGAGTTCTTGTCCGGCACTTGCAAGCAGTACTGCATCATCAGCATACAACAAATTTGAGATATTCCATCTATCACCATTCATTACCAGCACCATCCCTCTCTCCATTACTCGTGTTTTTACTTCTCCCATCATCCCATCCATATATATACTGAACAACCAAGGGGACACCACACAACCTTGTCGCACACCCACACCGATCGTGAACCACTCAGTTAGATGCCCATTAACCCTTACACATGCTTTGCTACCATCATAAAAACTCTTGACAGCACCTAACAGCTTACCATCTACACCATACATGCGCAAAACTTTCCACAATCCCTCTCTGTCTACTTTGTTGTATGCTTTTTCTAGATCCATGAATGCCATGAACACCTTATGGTCCTTCTCACAAGCCTTCTCTGCTACCTGTCTCACTGCAAATACTTGATCCACACATCCTCTGCCACTCCTAAAGCCACCCTGTTCATCGCTCACTAGGACTTCTGATATCTCTCTTACTTTCTCTATAATAATTCTTCCATATACCTTTCCTACCACACTCAATAAACTTATGCCACAATAATTCTTGCACTTACTTCGCTCACCTTTATTTCTGTACAGGGGTACAATCACAGCCTTTTCCCACTCTGCAGGCACAGCTTAACTCATCCATGCCTTCTTACGTATCTCCTACAAGCACTTCATTCCACTCTCTCCACTACACTTAAGCATCTCTGCATACACCTCATCAACTCCAGCTGCTTTCCCATTTTTCAGCCGTTTCACAGCGCTCTTCACCTGTGCGAGTGTCATGTCTCCTTGCACTGCATTCCTTCTCCACAAACCCCCAAAACCAATCACGTTGACAGCCGCTCTGCTCTCTCTATTCCCATTCATCAGGCTTTCAAAATATTCTTTCCATCTGGTCCTTACTTCATCTCCATGGGTTAGTAACCTACCACCTGCATCCTTCACACCATCATATTTCTTTCCACTTTCACTTCTACATTTCCGCACCTCTTTCCAGAATAACTTCCTATTTTCAGAGTAGTTCGCATTCATTTTTCTTCCTAGATCATCATTTACCTCCTTCTTTTTCCTCTTCACTAGTCTCTTTACATGCTTCTTGCTCTCGATATACTCAGTTCTTATTTCAACTGAACCCCTATCCTGTAACCACTTTAGCCACTTCTTCCTCTTTTCCTCCACTGCTCTCTCAACCTCCTCATCCCACCATGCCATACCCTTCTTTTTTGTTGATACTCGTGTCACACCACACACCACTTTAGCATTCCTAACTAAGTACTCCCTATATGCATCCCACAGGCTGTTCAGATCCATTTCATTCCAGTTCACTGACTCTAACTCATCCTCTGCTTTGGTCCTGTAATCATCTGCCATTGCTTTGATCCTCAGCTTCTCAACTTTCAGTCTTTCTCCCTGACTACTCCTCTCTCCTGATCCACCTCACTCCTCTCAGCCTGATCTTGCATATGACATTATTTTTAGCAGAGTGAAGAACAGACTTTGCACGATTCCGGGCAGAAATGTATAAAAGATGTGATTCAGGGGTGCGTTGGCTCCGGTACCTTTTATAGGCCCTCTTCTTGCTGCGGACAGCATTAAAACAAGCGTGATTAAACCAAGGCTTTCTTGCATTAGTCAAAGGATATGAGAAAGGAATGCATGCTTCCATGCCCGAGAGAATAACCTCCGTAATGTGCAAAGCACACTCAGATGGTTCCCGGCCTTGGAAGCAATAATCATTCCACGGAAAATCAAAGTACTGCCTGAGGGCCTCCTAATTTGCAGCTCCAAAGTGCCACAGAAAACGTTTCTTTGCAGGGTCCACAAGTCGTACCGGAGCAATAGGACAGGTTAAGGTGATAAGGTTGTGATCAGAGGAGTCCAACGGAAAGAAAAGATTAACAGTGTAAGCAGGATTAGTTGTAAGGAAGAGGTCAAGTATGATGGAGCTCTCTACGAGGCAGTCAGGGATACAGGTAGGGTACTGTACAAGCTGCTCTAGTTCATTAAGGATAGAAAAGGTGTAGGCTTGTTCACCAGGTGGATCAGTGAAAGGACAGGAGAGCCAAAGGTGGTGGTGAACATTGAAATCTCCTAGAATGGAGATTTCAGAGAAAGGAGAAATGGATAGAATGTGTTCCATCGTAGAAGTAAGACAGTTGAAGTATTTTTGATGGTCAGTAAAATTAGGGGATAAGTAAACAGCGCAGATATATTTAGTCAGAGAATGACAGGAAAGCCGAAGCCAGAGTGTAGAGAACTCAGAAGAATCAAGTTCAGGAACACGAGAGCAAGATAAGTCATTGTGTATATATACACAACAGCCACCTTTGGCTTTGAAATGAGTATAGAGAAAGTAGGAGGATACAGAAAAGGGTTTGCTGTCAGTTGCCTCAGACAGCTGGGTCTCAGTCAGGAATTGAAGGTGAGGTTTAGAGGAGGAGAGGTGGTGCTCTACAGAGGGAAAGTTGGAGGAAAGGGCACGAATGTTGCAGATATGAAGAAGTGAGTCAGACAGTGGTTCCAGGCAACTTGAGTCATCGCCGGGAGAGGGGCAGAAGGTGGGGGCATTTATGGTCCCCCCCCCCCCAGGGACTCCGAGGCTATGTAGTTTAAAGCCATGATTACATTTTTTGAATTTTGGAAAAGGAAGTGTAGTGTGTACTATGCATGTAGTTTGGTGTTGACAGTTACAGAAACTTGTATTGGAGAGCATGCTGGCCTACTCTCTGTGTTACTGAGTCACTGAAAAAGTTCAGCAAAGGGGGATGGTTGGGAACTAGTCCCAAGGGCTGGTGAAACAGGAGCTCCAGCTCTCCCTGTCATCTGCTTTCCATCCACCTTGGGAGTACGGCCCTGCTCGACTGGTACTACAGTCTACTTGTATGTATACTGCATATGAACTGACTTTGCATTTTAATTTATAAAATGGCAGACATCATGACATGTGAATGGAAAAATGAATTTACACTGATAATATGAATAAGAAAACTGTGGGTTAAGCACCATACGAAGCTCCATCCTAAGACGTATACAACTTACAAACCTTCTTAAGCTCTTCCACATATGCATTTTTGGCCTCGTCTTGTGTCATATTCCCAAGGCTGCTCCAGGCCCTCCATTTATAGCCTTTGACTACCTCATAGAAGGCTGGCTTGGGCTCCGAACATGGCCCTTCGACTGCCTGCTTGTACAGCCCATAGAACTTAAGCATCATGTCATGTGATGGCTGGTATGGGCCTGTGGAGAGGAATGATTGTACTATATTTAATCTGTGACAAGCCATACAGATGCTATGGATACATATAGATAGATACATCCCTCCCACTGCTTTCTTGTATCCACTGTTCTTGTACAATGATTAAACCTGAGCATCATGTTGTGTGACGACAGGTAAGGGCCCATAGAAGTGAGTTAAATTTTTTCATGAGAATGTGCAAATAAAAATACCATTGACAAATACAGATAGATCCCTTCCACTTCATTCTTGTACAACCCATAAAACTTGAGTACAGTAATCCCTTTAATATCCGGATGCCCAATAACCAGACACTCCACTACCCGGACATTTGGCAGCCTTCGGAAGCCCCAAATGGCCAAAAAACAAAAAGAAATCCCCCCAAAATCCGATTTTTTTCCCACCCGTAATTTGAACTTAGTGCACAGCATGGACCAATTGTATTTTGCCGCATAGTTTCGCCGACATCCAGCAGGGCGATGCTGCCTCCTCCCCATTTCCCACTCATTTATCGTCGAGAGTGTACAATCTTCACCATGGCCGCCCACGTGCTCGCCTTTGTGGTGGTCCCCTACCTCCTGCAGGCCCTGTTGTTCCTCTGCTGCCTCTTCCTCATGTGCACCTGTCTTCAGAGTTGTCTGCAGGAGGTAGTCCATCACCACATCCCTGCAACACGCCCTTTGGCCACCTGCAACACCTACTTTCAGACTCTGAGAGTGAATAAACAGCAAAACCTCATCACAAGACCACACAGGAATTTACAGTGTTGTGCAAAGAACATAATGTGCAGTGTTAAGAAATTAGTATTCAGAGTGCAAAGGCTTCAGTTCACAGTGCAACACTGATGAGAGTCAAGTTCAGTAGAGAGCAAGTGAGAAAAGAATGCACAGTGTTAAGAAATTAGAATTTAGAGTGCAATGGCTTCAGAGCAGAGTGCAACAGTGACGAGAGTCAAGTACAGCAGAGCGTGTGAGAATAGAATGCGCAGTGTTAAGAAATTAAAATTCTGAGTGCAAATGGTGCACTGCAACACTGGATTACTGTAGGTGCTTCAGGTGCACCTTATTACTGTCAGAGTCTGAGAGGAGGCGGGTTATTCATTGCAACAACCAAGGACTTGTTGTAAGTACCCTGAATACTGATAAATATTTTCCATACTCACCTCTAAATCCTCATTCTCTGGTTCCTTTTCATTCATTTCATGCTTTCTGTCCCTTATTTGTGTGAATAGCACCTCAAACAGGTGCTACAGATGTCCAGTAAGGAGTTATGTTGGTGGTTTTCTGAGTTAGTCTGCGTTAGGGTCCATAAGTACCAGTACAGGAGGCAGGGTCCCAGTAACCGGACAAACCCACTTCCCGGACATGCTTTTGGCTGAATTACATCGGATATTGGGATGGTTACTGTATCATGTTGTGTATGGCTACAAGGGGCATTTGGAACTGAGCCTGTTTATACTGACTTTATCAAAGAAGGCAAATACATACACTGCCTTCATTTCTTCACTAAGCTGCTGATGAATTAACACCTATTTTTCACTTAATTAAACCAAGCCTCACTACACAACTGTTCCATTTAACATTATGCCTGTACACATCCTAGGCTTTTAGTAAGGATTATTGCACAGTGGGGTACATGCACCTACCTCTCCTCCCTTTCCTACCCTTACCCCAGCTGCATCTCCCCCCCCCCCACTGTCTCTCTGTCCCCCTTACTATGTTATCTATCTAAAGCAAATGTTGTTCCTGTTTAAACCTAAAGAATGTCTGAGTTGGACCATACCTATTGCATCCTCATGATAAAACAACAAGATCAGGACTGGTACATGGTATTCAGCTACATATCCCACACACACAGACAGATAAATAGGAGAGAGAGAGAGAGAGAATGAATTACAGTATAACCAATCCAATCATTCTACATACTCTAAGAAAAAAAAAGTGGAGATAAAAGGCAAGAGCACTGTACTAATATATGGATGAATGGAGCTTACAATGTCTATCTATCTATCTATCTATAGCCCGACGCCCTAATCCCGCAAAGGGTGGCCGCAGACAAAACGCCTCCAAGTCGCTCTGTCACCCACCATTTGACTACCTTCCCCCCAACTCACCCCCCCCTCCCTCATATACCTCTCAACTCCATCCCTCCACCTCATCCTTGGTCTACCTCTCCCTCTCCCTCCTCCCACCTCACCCACATACACCCTCTTAGTCAGTCTTTCATTCTCCATTCTCTCCACATGTATTACAATGTAATATAGCTAAATCAGCAGGTACTTCAAGGTATAGTTGAATGGTGATATAAGAACAGTTCTCATTGGAAGTCTGGGTTGTCTTCCATAAAATCACTTTCTTCCATGTACCGGTATGTTACAGGGCACTTTAAGTTTGCGAAAAATGGCAATCAATTTCACTTATACGTATGAGGCAGTTAAGGCTCAACAGACTAATTTTCGGTTAATAAACTACAGCTTACCGTAATGTTTTCTGTTGCTGCTTTTCTGTGGATTCAACTAACAGCCAAGTTTCCTGTAAGCCAAGAAACCATTTACAACGCTGGATGGCAACCATATAACCAAACCATACGTGCTCCCTACGTGTGACACAAGTGGGTTGGTGGAGGGTTAGTGCCCCTCCCCGTCCAAAAAATACAGTAATCCCTGTACTTTCCGGATGCCCACTTTCCGGACATTGTGGGCCTGGACCTTCGGAACCCAAAAATGGCCAAAAAAAGAAAAAAATCCCCCCAAAATCCAAATTTTCTCCCACCCGTAATTTGAAATTGCCGTGCGGCGCCGAACAGCTGTTACACCATGGATCCTTCATCCCTTCCTTCCTCCCCCCTTCCCCCTCCCCTGTCAGGGTTGCCATTTGGTATTTTTCATTACCAAATGTGGGCCAATTGGGTAATGAAAAATTCGTTTGGTAATGAATCAGAATAATGCATTACCAAAAGGATTTTTCACATGTGTGAGGATACACAGGATGGAGATGGTGGATTGTTTGCTCTCTCTGATTAATCTGCTAGCCTATATAGCATGAAAATAATCAACATGCTGTTAATTATAAGAAGAGTGATTACATGAATTTCCACTTGTATATATACTGTAATTAGTGAAGAATAAATGCTAGCTTTACGACTTTGGTAGTGAAAAGTTAAATTTTGTAATGAAAATTGAGGAGTTTGATAATGTGGCCATTGCGATCTGGCAACTCTGTTACCCCGTCATCAACTGTCACAGCCTAACTCCGATCGAGAGCAGATGCTTATCGTAATAGAAGCCACATGTGCTTGTTTTTTGTGAATAAACAGTGAATAAACTGCAATATCTCGACACTAGACCACACAGGAATTTACAGTGTTGTGCAGTGTTAAGAAAATAGAATTTAGAGTGCAAAGGATTAACTGTGGAGTGCACACTGGCGGTTGAAACTGGTGTGGTGCAATTAACAATGTGCAGTGTTAAACAATTATAACTCAAAGTGCAAAGAATTACTGTAAGTGCAGCACAACACTGGATTACTGTACGTGTTTCAAGAGCATTTTCACCACAGCCAAAGCCAGAGAAGGCAGCTGTAAGTACCCTGGCTGAGGTACAGCCACTTCTAATTCCTCATTCTTTGGTTCCTTTTCATTTATTTCATGCTTTATGTCCATTATTGGTGTGAATAGGGTCTTAAATAGGTTTAAATATGTGCTATGCATGTCCAGTAAGGAGTTATTTAGATGGCTTTCAAAGTTAGGCTGAGTTAGGGTCCTTAAGTACAAGTCCATGAGCCAGGGCCTTGTTGAAGTACCCAGAGTGTTTAATATTGTATAAACTCACCTCTAAAACCTCATTCTCAGGTTCTTTTGCATTTATTTCAGTCTTTTATATCCCTTATTGGTGTGATTTGGGTCTTAAATAGGTGCTATGCATGTCCAGCAGGGAGTTGTATAGGTGTTTTTCTGGGTCAGGGTAGGTTAGGGTCCATAAGTACAAGTCCAGGAGGCTTGGGCCCACTTTCCAGACATGCTTTTGGCTCTATTACATCGGAAAGTGGAGGGATTACTGTAACTCAAAGTCAAGTGGCCACCCCATACGGGATTATGACGTTTGGCGATAGATAGATAGACATTAAAATGAGCTTACTGTTTTCTGTTGCTATCATGGATAAACACTCAGAATATGATGTTAGGAAGTACAGCACCCATCAGCAGCAGTTTCTAATGTCAGACAACAAATACAAACCTAAAATCTTTAAAATCAAAATGCTGGATGTTTCCCAAGGCTTACTGTACCATTGCTATATATCAAGTTGCATGACCAAAGGTGTCCCAGTTCCTGAGGTATGGTACAGGGGAGGGGGAGGGGGATGCAGGAAGGTGGCAGGATCTTAGAACACTGAAAATTAATAGACCTGGGATTTACCGTAGACCTATTATCTGTGTAAGCTATTCGGCCACACGTGACATGATTAAGAGATGCTGAATCTTCAAGCTGCGATGTTTGTGGGGGGCGACTCATACTCCATTAATTTAAATTACACGGAGCTTTCCATCACTTTGCAATTTAATTCTCCTAGCTCAATGGCAGAATAGGACAATACTATGACTACATTCTTTCCATAACACTTTTTGTAACTGACAGCACATTCTAGTGTTAACCTCTTGCAATAGTTCAGTATTTACAACAGAGATGTGGCAATTTTATGCCTAATTTAAGCGAAAAGAATAGAGGTTTCTGAAATGCATGAGTTCCCATATACTGTACCTATCGAGTGCGTAAAACTGAAAAATGGCATCCACAAAATAATGTTGATGTGCCATAGATGATGGGGCCCTACAACCTTGACAATCAGTAGAGTTTGCCTTCATGATGGGCTTATCATGGTTTTAAAATAGCACAACCAATGATGGTCCACTTACTGAGACATTGTCCAAAAACTGTGCTGCACAGGTAAGGGGATGGGGGTTAGTGACCCAGTGACTGAGGACATCATATATAAATGGAAACTATCTATCTATTGCCAGACGCCTCAATCCAGTTTGGGGTGGCCACAAACAAATCGCCTCCACGTCGTCCTGTCCAACGCCATTTCACTGCCCTGCTCCCAACTCACACCCCCCTCTCTCATATACCTCTCCACCCCATCCCTCCATCTCATCCTTGGCCTCCCCCTCCCTCTTCCCCCCTCCACCTCACTCACATACACTCTCTTCGTCAGTCTTTCACCCTCCATCCTCTCCACATGGCCAAACCACCTCAGTGTGTTCCTCATAACACTTCCTATCACATCTACATCAACACCACAATGCTCCTTTATAATCTCATTCGTCAGCCTGTCTCTCCATGTGACTCCACAGGCTCCTCTTAAATAACTCATTTCCATTGCTCTCACTCTTGACTCGTGTCCTTCCAACAATGTCCAAGCTTCACTTCCATACGTTAGAGTTGGTATCACAATACTGTCATGTAGTAACTTTTTCACTTCCATGCTCACTCCCCTGTTTCTTATCACTGCTTTCAAAGAACCAGCAACCCTTCTTCCCTGCTGTACCCTTTCAAGCACTTCACCCTCCAAACCTCCATCCTTACTCATCACACTACCCAAGTACTTAAACGTACTCACATGTCCCAATTCCTCACCATCCAACCTCGCTGTACATTCAATGCCTTCACCTCTCTCAAAAACCATCACTTTACTCTTCCCTACATTCACCTTTAGATTCCGTTTCTTGCACACTCTCCCAAACTCATCCACCAAGCCTTGCAGCTCCCCTTCGTCTTCACTCAACAACACAGTATCATCTGCAAACAACAGTACAGGGAGTTTCCAAACACTATCCTCTCTCACCAGGGCCACTCCAACATCCACTACCCTACCTTGTACCTCTTTTATTACCCCATCCATGTACAGATTGAACAACCATGGAGACATGACACATCCCTGTTTCAACCCAACCTCCAAAGAGAAAAATTCACTTAGTTCACCATCCACATGCACTGCAGCCTTAGCGCCATCATACATACTCTTCACAGCATTCAACAACTTTCCAACTACTCCATATATTCTTAATACTTTCCACAATCCTTGTCTATCCACCCTGTCATATGCTTTCTCCAAATCCATGAAAGCCGCATACAACTTCTTTCCCTTCTCTAGAAACTTTTCCACTAAAGATCTAAGAATGAATATCTGATCTACACAACCTCTTCCCTTCCTAAAGCCTCCCTGTTCTTCTCCAACTAATTTCTCTGTTCTTTCTCTAACTCTGTCAATAAGTATCCTACCATACACTTTTCCTAATATACTAAGAAGACAAATGCCCCTATGATTACCACACACTTCTTTTTCCCCTTTTCCTTTGTACAAGGGAATAATTATACCTGACTTCCAATCCCGGGACTCTACCTTCCTCCCAGGCCAATCTGCACATCTTCCACATCCATTCTACTACTATCTCTCCCCCATGCTTCAGCATTTCACCACACACTCCATCAATTCCTGGGGCTTTCCCCATTTTGACTTTCTTCATTGCTTCCACAACTTCTATCCTACTGATTTCTTCCTGTCTTCTCACCTCCCTCCTTCTCCCAGCCATTCCCCAGCCACTTATACTCGCATTACTTCCATCCTGTATGTTCAACAATTCCTTAAACTGTTCTCTCCATCTGCTCACTTTTTCTCCTTTCTCCACTTGTAATCTACCATTTTTATCTTTCACTCCCCTGCTAACCTCACTTCCACCCTGTCTTACTCTTTTCACCTCTTTCCAGAACATCTTCTTACAGTCCCTCCACTTTACACTCAAATTCCTTCCAAATTCCTCATCCACTCTCTTCTTACTCGCTCTTACTAATCTTTTCACCTCTCTCTTTCTTTCTACATATAACTCTCTCTTCCGCCTCTCAACTTCTTCTATGCCCCTACTTCTCATCCATTCATTGTATGCTTTCTTCTTTTGTGCCACAGCCTGTCTCACCTCTTCAGTCCACCATGCTGTTCCTTGCACCCCCCTCCGTCTTCTCTTCCTCCCACACACCACATCACATGCTGCACATATTGTTTCTGTAAATATCCCGCACACACCTCCCACATCCCCCATCTGCTCCAATTCATATTCGCCCAATCGTTCCTCCACTTCTCTCTTATACTCTGCCTTTTTTCTCATCCTCTTGTAAACTTTTAAACAATTTATCTATATGGGCTTAATTTTTTCCACTGAATATGCCACTGTAATACCAATGGGCACTCACGGCACTTACTGTCACATAATGGTCTCCAAATCATAGCAGTTACTTAAAGTTATTTTCTGCTATAAACTTGGCTACATGACCTCCGTATCACATCACTGTTCTCTGGCAAACCCAGCAGGCTACACTCACTTGCCTTATCACAGTACACAGCTGTACTGCTCTTCCAAACTTTTCATATTTTCTCAACAATTTTTTGTCTTTAAAAATCATTAACCATACTTTTACTATTTCAGGCACTACATTTATTAGCTCACATTCAATAATTTCCATACACTTACTTTGACACTTCCCTCATTCAACCATTCGTAAAAATATGAACCAACAAAAATCAGCCACCCGATACATGCTACACTTATTTATGATAAGGGATGGATGAAGAGAGGAAGAGAGACTGAGGGATAGTGTGGAGGGAGGGAAGAGAGGTGGAAAGGGGTGATAAGCAGGGTAGGGGAATAAAGGAATGAGAAAAGGATGGTTGCGGGGCAAGTAAGACGCGATGAGATGGGGGGGGGGGGAAGAGGCTAAAGCCCTGTCACACACAAATGACTCAAGGGCCAACCGTGGCACAACTCAAGGTCATAATGCATTTTTTCATTGATCGTCCCTTGATTCGCCGACAAAGCCTAGACTCTTTAGGGCACTTGTGAGCCGCTGGGACGACTCGTCGGGCCTCACGATTTTCTAATGCAGGCGTTAAAAAATAGTGGCCACCTCACGACTTGCCAAAGTCATGTCACAGTTGTGTTGCAGTCGGAAGTGTTGTATGTCGGTCGTGATGCTGTCTTAGCTCAATTGGATGTGTCATGATGCAGTCAGTGTGTGCCAAGAAGCTGTTGCCGACAAAAAAAAAATGTTATGACTGTGTGTCCCTCATCAACTGACTAGACACAGGAGAGGTCCATGGTGATGCTCTGGGTGTCACTGGTGGTCCAGGTGTGATGCCCCACCCCACACTGGGTGTCATTGGTGGTCTAGGTGTGATGTCCCCGCCCCACACTGGGTGTCATTGGTGGTCTAGGTGTGATGTCCCCGCCCCACACTGGGTGTCATTGGTGGTCTAGGTGTGATGTCCCCGCCCCACACTGGGTGTCATTGGTGGTCTAGGTGTGATGTCCCCGCCCCACACTGGGTGTCATTGGTGGTCTAGGTGTGATGCCCCACTCCACTCTGGGTGTCATTGGTGGTCTAGGTGTGATGCCCCACCCCACACTCGATGTCATGGGTGATTCAGGTGTAATACCCCACCCCATGGGTCGGTCGTGGGGGTGTCCTAGGGGGGTCGGGGTGCATTCCCCAAACGCGTCACGAAGTCGTCTTGCGTTCGTGGGCAGTCACGTCACGGTCATGGCTGACAAAAATTTAAATTTCATATTTGAAGACTCATAGCTCCGTCGCCTCGTGATCTTGTTGCGTTCTTGAGGACGTCAAGACCGGTTGTGAGGCAGTCCTGACGCGGTTGTTAGGCAGTCACGAGCAGAGCAGATTCGGGACCAGTCGGGAGGTGTGGGAGCCAACTAGGACATGACCTTGAGTCGCGCCACGGTCGGCCCTTGAGTCGCATATGTGTGACGGGCTTAAGGGAGGAGACATATTTGCGGGGGAAAGTGAGGAGAGAGAAATGATAACATGGCCATCCATAAAAGTAAACAAAACGTAACAATATTATATGGATACTTATATGGCCAGCATCACTGGCGGATTTTTGGCACGAGGCAGCCCATGCTTTAGACACGGGCTTATTTTTCCTCGGGTGATTCAATTTTGTCCTGCCACACCTTTTGCTGCTATCTTGGTATAATGAATAACCTGGAAAAGGGCGTATTCTTGGCATATAAGAGTTCGTAGTAGCTTCCTCTGCGATTTTCTCTGCATACTACAACATAACGTATGGTTTTTATCCTGTAGCAATTTGATGTTGACATGGTCTGCGTCAGTAACAATGAATGGTTTATACGTGTAATACATATGCAAATCGAGAGGAAAAGGCGTTATGAAATCTAAGGCGAAGGACAGGCAGCACAGGCTACGTGATCTACGTCCATTTAAGCCACAGGAAACTTACGGAGTTATGGCTTTTTTTGTTTGTTTTTGTTTTGATTGGGGTGGATTTTGAACTCGGACTCATTGATGGTTCTCACTTGATAATTAAATGTAACAAACAAAATCATTACCAATTTACCATGAGAGAGACTGCGGTATCATTCAAAATACTCGTATCTACCATCGTCGTGGCACTGATGGACGAAATTTCCCTCCAAGGTTTGAAATACAAAGAAACACTGGGGCTAAAATGCGAGATAACTTATACCGCCTACAAACACTAGAGCAGCTGGATACGTGCTACTACTGAGCTATATTTTGTCCCTCACAACTACGGTGACACGTGGACGTATTCATAAACTCTCCTACGCTTAAGCTGTATTTATGTATAGGTGTTTGGCTTCACATTTAACTACTAAACATTTTACAGTCAAATTATAGTGAAAACCGAAGTGCCAAAATGCGAAAAACGAACTGTGATAATAGTTATCTGTTATGGGGAAAATTTTTTCTTATAAACAAGTTAGAATTACAAATCCAGCCCACCGGCCAGTCCCGCGCGGAATGAGATGAGCAAACTATATCTGAGGCGGAATATCTAAGGCGGTCAGTCACTAAACCAAATTTACTTAAATCTGGCCAAAAATTAACATCTCGCCATCTGGGATGCTGAAATATAACAAGAGATTAACACCAGAATACAATGCTACTCACCAAGTGTTATGGAAACGAGTCGTAGGATTGTATTTTCTACCATTAAGCTACACGAAAAAAGTTCGAACAGGACAAAAATGAAATTCCCTTGTAAATTCTTTCCCATGTGAGGGGAAGACTAAAAGAGACCATTTTGTCTCCAATCATTCTCTCCTTATTGCCTTCCTTCTTCACTTCTGTCCTTCCTCTCTTGATACTTCCGTATTTCTTCCGGCCTTTATTTTCTCTCTACCCCTATCAGGTTTGACATTTGGTTTCATGGTATGAATAGTTTAAGGACCTCCCACTGACTCTAACCCATACATAAAAGCTGAACCATCTCAGACATGCATTAGCCCAGTACGACTCTGGTTACGTTGGGCTGGTTTTGAAAGTTCTTCTGACAAACTGGTATTATAACTGCTACGAACAAGTCACACCATACCACCAATCGTGCCTGATCCTTACCATACAGAAGTACCTTCATTTACAGATCACCAAGAAACACAGCTCACAAGGTCAGACAAGGCAGATATGGCCGTGGACACTTTCCACTTCTACTCTACTCTCATACACCCAAAGATTAGATAATACTACAGACACGTGTAAACCATGTGAGAATAGACTCAACATAATTAGTAAATAGTAATGCCACACCATGCAGTATTCAAGCAACTAGGACAGCAACACAAAATTTCATGTAACTTATGCTGAACCAATGATGTCCTGAAGATGTTAACCTTCCCCCCACCACCTGACTACAGGCATCGAGTCAGATCCCAAGGCCCAGGAGTCCTCCTCCCTATTACACTCCTTTACATGTCACCCCTTCAGTGCTAATACCCACCATCCATGCTGAATACATGCTAGGGCTGTCTCATTCAGAACTGGCGTGACGGTTACAGGCATTGAGGGTGTTTTTATAACATCTCAGTGGGTCTTGTTGAAGATTCAAGTCCGCTACAGTGAAATTTAAACATTCAACATATTCCCTCCCCCAACTCATTTTTTGAGAGAGCAGACTACAGTTTGCAAGCATTTAAGGGTGTTTCATTACTAAGCTGCTGATGAATTTAATTTACTGTACTTAGAGTTGCTTTGTGATTAATTATATAACTGAGGTCAGATTTTCTTTTTTACCCCTGAATCAAAAACTAGTGTTTCATAATCATAATTTGCCTGCACACATCCTAGTGATGCTCGAGAGGATCACCTTCATGAGGTGGCACAAAGATGAGTGGGCTCAGTCATACAAGCATCCCTCTCCAGTAATGGGGTCCAGTGATTTCTCATTACAAATAACTTTTTTTTTTTTTCCAGTAAGGTCATACTAAATTACCAAAAACTGCCTGCAATGACTCCAAAACTACCTATACAGCTGATTTATCATTTTCATCCAAATTGCAGCATCAGTTGTATGGTGAAAGTTGTGATGTTTTGGAAACCATCTATTTAAAACAAGAATTCCCTATACGACATGTGTACACCAAAATTCCTGATAAATGTAGATTACAAACTGATAGTGTATGTAACCTGGTGACACATCATGTTTGAGCTTTGTTATTCTTAAGACCCAAGCTTTCCTAAACACATAATGATCATCATCAATACCACCTTCATCTTCGTTATGACCATCATCAGTAACCTTATTTCCTTGTAATAAATGGAGTGGGTAAGGTATATTATATATATATACATATGAAATACCTAACCGACGAAATGACCCTAGGGAGGGCGCAACACCCACCCCAAAAGGAGGTCACTGGGAGGTTCACAGGGGCCCGAGCCACACCGGCCCATGTCCCCAGCTACCATATGCCCCTCTTCCACCCAGCCAGACCAATGGGAAGTGCACTGCTCAAGTGCATTACCCTCTGACCCGGACAGCACTCATCAGACTCGGGGTGGGGCTTGTTTTCATACAGTCCCATGTAGGCCCTCATGGCAGAGTCCACCGGACCTGCCATCACAAGAGGAGGAAAGACCACTGGTCTTCCTAGACCTACATACCCCAAGGGGAGCAGCAGCGCAGTAGAGTCCACCAGATTTGCTGCAGAGGGAGATTCCATCGGACCTTCCTCTTCTGCCAACCACCTTCGGGAGCAGGGGTATCAGAACATCCATCGGACCCCCCCCACCTGTAGTCCCAGGGAAGGGAGCAGAGCCATGGTAGAGTCCACCGGACCTGCCGCAGAGGGGAAATCCACCGGATACCCCTCGGCTGTGACTTTCTCCTAGCAGCAGGACAATGGTAGAGTCCACCAGACCTGCCACAGGAGTCAGAAAGTCCATCGGACTTCCTTCTTCTGCCGTCCCCGGGACGGGTGGTGCCCCGGCAAAGTCCACCGGACTTGTCGGGCAGAGGGAGAGTCCACCAGACCTCCTTCCTCCACCACCCCAGGAGGGAGCCTTGGTAGAGTCCACCAGACCTACCAGAAGGAAGAAGAGTCCACTGGATCTCCTTCCACTGCCCCGGAGTGAAGTTCCAGCAGAGTCACCGGACCTGCCAAGCTGAGGGAAATACCACCGGTCTTCCCTCCTCCACTACCCCGGAGACTCCCAGCAAGGGCGACATCCCTGGCTCGGCCCACCTCTTCAGAGGCCGAGTGAGACGCCCCTCATGCTCCCCCTGTACCACTAACAGTAGAGATTTCTCCCCTACAGGACTCCTGTTGGAGAGTGTCTGGAGCAGAACTGTTGTGAGCCTGGGTGTCCTGTCCCTGCAGCCAAGCCCCCGATGCCTCCAGCAGCTGTCGGACTCCCCGAGAGCGAGCGGCTGCAGACGACCCCTGATGGCCTCCCCCTCCCAACGAGACAGCAGCCCCCAGACCTCAAGGAGTGCCCTGACGACCCTGGGCCCGGACCAGCCAGGATCCTCCACCAGGACTCCCACCCCAGCCAAGGGCAGGCGTCGAGCAGCGCGCCTACTGGCCCTATTTGGCCCCAGTCCCGAGGGCCACCACACCGCTAAGGCCCCCACCAGGAAAGGGCCTCCCACGACGCCACCCTCCCACCTACACCGGACACCTGAGTGTCCAGTGTAGGTGGGAGGGTATACTGTGGTGGGTGGGGGTGCCCATCATTTACCCACTTAGTGCAGTGTAGTGGTATTCTGTTTTTAGGGTAGCTCTACACTGAGTGACAAGCTAAATTATTTCCTGTAAACCAGGAATGCATTTACAGTGCTGGGTGGTAACCTTATAACCAACCAAAACATGTTCCCAATGTGACAATAAGTGGGTTGGCAGAGGGTTAGTGCCCCTCCCCGGAAAACAAATAACTAAAAATACGAACAAAACGCCTCGGACCAGGACTGACCACAAGGCGCCGACTAAGAACTGTACAAAGGACATGGTAAGGATTGCGACGTGGAATATAAGGGGAGCAAATGATGAGGTGAAAGAAAGAGAGATTGTCCAGGTGCTTGAGGGTGCGAAAGTGGATGTATGTGAATTAACTGTCTATCTGTCTATCTATTGCAAGACGACATAATCCCATAAGGGGTGGCCATTCGACTCTGAGTTATTTGTTTTACAGGGAGGGGCACTAACCCTCCACCAACCCACTTGTTGATATGTAAGGAGCACGTATGGTTTGGTTATATGGTTACCACCCATCATTGTAAATGGTTTCTTGGCTTACAGGAAACCATTTGGCTTGTCACTCAATGTAAAGCCACCTGTAATGGAAAGAAAAGCAATAAGAAGTGACAGGAAAGCTGGGAGAAATAGGAAGAGAGGAGGACAGGCACAGAAAAAGAATGATAAAGGCTAAGCAAGAAGTAGGCAGCACTACATCAAGTGAGTGGATGATGGTCGCCACCACCTACCACTAATAATAATAATAATAATGATAATAATAATAATAATAATAATAATAATAATAATAACAGTAATAATAATACAAATAATAAAACAAGCAATCACAAACTAATTCTTACCTTTTTTCCTCATATCAACAGCATCTCAGCTTCATGATGTGAATTAACTGAAACTAAATGGAGAGGTGAGAGTGTGAGAGAATGGGAGTATGGATGGGGTATATGCATGGAAGTATGTGAGAATGAGAGGGCAAGAGAAGGAGTGTGAATTGTTGTGAGTAACAGATGGAAGGAGAATATAAGAGAGTACAGATCGGTTGGCTCAAGGACTGTCTGGAAATATTGAAAGTTGGACTACCAATGTGGGCGATTGTGTGCGTGTATGCACCAACACAAGATTGTGCAAGCAGAGTGAGAGAAGAGTTCTGGATAAATGTGGAAGTGTGCATGGAAAAGTTTGAAAGGAAGAGAGAGTGTTTTTGATTGGAGATATGAATGGAAAAGTAGGGAATATGAAGGTGGATGGAGTAGTTGGTGAGAGGGGTGTGCTTGCAGAGATGGATGAGAATGGCAGTGCTTTAGTGGACATTTGTGCCAGGAGGGGGGTTGGTAATAACCAATACCCTCTTCAGGCACAAAATGATCCATAGGTATATGTGGCGAGTGATGAGAAGGGTGGGTGGTGAACTGAATGAATGGAAGGCAGTGATTGATTATGTGTGTGTGGATGAAAGGATGAGAATGTGTGTAATGGATGCAAAAGCATTATAGAGGTTGCGGGAGTGGACTTTCTTAACACCACCTGAATCTAGGTCCAAATGAAAAAGAGAAATAGAAGAAGGGAAGGACAGGAGGAAGTAATTCATGCAAGGAGAGTGGAAGGGTTGCAAGAGCATGGAAAAAAGGCAGAATATAAGAGGGAAGTGGAGGAGCGACTGGGTAAATATGAATTGGAGCAGATGGGGGACGTGGAAGATGTGTGCAAGATATTCACAGAAGAAATCTATGCAGCATGTGAGGTGGTGTGTGGGTTGAAGAGAAGACGCAACGGGGTGCAGGGAACAGCATGGTGGAATGAAGAGGTGAGACAGGCTGTGGCACAATAGAAAGCATATAGTGAGTGAATGAAAAACGGGTGTGGAAGAAGTTGAGAGACGGAAGAGAGAGTTATATGTTGAAGGGACAAGAGAAGTGAAAATATTAGTAAGAGAGAGTAGGAAGAGAGTGGATGAGGAATTTAGAAGGAATTTGAGTGTAAAGTGAAGGATATGTAAGAAAATGTTCTGGAAAGAGGTAAAGAGAGTTAGACAGGGTGGCAATGAAGTTAGTTGGGGAGTGAAAGATAAAATGGTAGATTACTAGTAGGGAAGAGAGAAAAAGTGAGCAGATGGAAAGAACACTTTAAGGAACTGTTGAACATAGAGAATGAAAGCAATCCGAATGTCAGTGACTAGGGAATTGCTGGGAGACGGAGGGATGTGAGAAGAGAGGAAGAAATCAGTAGGATGGAAGTTGTGGAAGCAATGATGAAAGTTAAAATGGGGAAAGCCCTAGGAATGGATGGAGTGTGTGGTGAAATAATGAAGTATGGGGGAGAGATAGTAGTAGAATGGATGTGGAAGATGTGCAGATTGGCCTGGGATGAGGGTAGAGTCCCGGAGGATTGGAAGTCAGATATAATTACTCCCCTGTACAAAGGAAAAGGGGAAAAAGAAGTATGTGGTAATCACAGAGGCATTTGTCTTCTTAGTGCAATAGGAAAAGTATATGGTAGGATACTTACTGACAGAGAAATAACAGAGGAATTAGTTGGAGAAGAACACGGAGGTTCTAGGAAGGGAAGAGGTTGTGTAGATCAGATATTCATTCTAAGATTTTAAGTGGAAAAGTTTCTAGAGACGGGAAAGAAGTTGTATGCAGCCTTCATGGATTTGGAGAAAGCATATGACAGGGTGGATAGACAAGGACTGTGAAATGTATTAAGAATATATGGAGTAGATGGGAAGTTGCTGAATGCCGTGAAGAGTATGTATGAGGGTGCTAACGCTGCAGTGCGTGTGGATAGTGAACTGAGTGAATTCTTCTATTTGAAGGTTGGATTGAATCAAGGATGAGTCATGTCTCAATGGTTGTTCAATCTGAACATGGATGGGGTAATAAAAGAGATACAAGGTAGGGCAGTGGATGTTGGAGTGGCCCTAATGAGAGAGGGCAGTGATTGGAAACTCCCTGTACTGTTGTTTCCAGGTGATACTGTGTTGTCGAGTGAAGACAAAGGGGAGCTGCAAGGCTTAGTGGATGAGTCTGGAAGAATGTGTAAGAGATGTCATCTAAAGGTGAATGTAGGGAAGAGTAAAGTTACTGTTTTTGAATGATGTGATGTCAGTGAATGCACAGTGAGGTTAGATGAAAAGGAAATGGAAAATGTGAGTGCATTTAAGTACCTGGGTAGTGTGATGAGTAAGGATGGAAGTTTAGAGGGTGAAGTGCTTGAAAGGGTACAGCAAGGAAGAAAGGTTGCTGGTTCATTGAAGGCAGTGATAAGAAACAGGGAAGTGAGCATGGAAGTGAAAAAGTTACTATATGACAGTATTGTGATACCAACTCTAACGTATGGAAGTGAAGCTTGGACCTTGCTGGAGAAACAGAAGTCAGGAGTGAGAGAAGTGGAAATGAGTTATCTGAGAGGAGCGGAGTCACGTGGAGAGACAGACTGACAAATGAGGAAGTGAAGGAGCATTGTGGTGTGGATGTGGATGTGATAGGAGGTGTTAGGAGAAACACACTGAGGTGGTTTGCCCATGTGGTGAGGATAGAGAGTGAGAGACTGATGAGGAAAGTGTATGTTAGTGAGGTGGAGGGGGGGAGAGGGAGGGGGAGGCCAAGGATGAGATGGAGGGATGGAGTAGAGAGGTATATGAGAGACGGGGGTGTGAGCTGGGAGCTGGGCAGTGAAATGGCGTTGGACAGGACGACATGGAGGCGATTTGTTGGTGACCACCCCTTACTGGATTAAAGCATCTGGGAATGGACAGATAGATATATGTACGGTATATCTATATCTATATCCATATCTATATCTATCTATCTATCTATCTATATACAGTATATATATATATTATATAGACAGATAGATATATAGATAGATAAATATATATATAAATATCTATCTATCTATCTATCTATCTATAGCCCGACGCCCTAATCCCGCAAAGGGTGGCCGCAGACAAAACGCCTCCAAGTCACTCTGTCACCCACCATTTGACTACCCTCCCCCCAGCTCACCCCCCCCTCCCTCATATATCTCTCAACTCCATCCCTCCATCTCATCCTCGGTCTACCCCTCCCTCTCCCTCCCTCCACCTCACCTACATACACCCTCTTAGTCAGTCTTTCATTCTCCATTCTCTCCACATGTCCAAACCACCTCAGTGTATTTCTCCTAATCTTCTCAACCACATCCACATCTACCCCACAACGTTCCTTCACTTCTTCATTCGTCAACCTGTCCCTCCACGTCACTCCACATGCTCCTCTCAAGTAACTCATTTCCACTGCTCTCACTCTTGACTTGTTCCCCTCTTGCAAGGTCCACGCCTCGCTTCCATACGTCAGGGTAGGGATCACAATACCATCATGCAGTGACTTCTTAACTTCCATACTCACCTCCCTATTTCTCATCACTGCTTTCAGTGTACCAACAACCTTCCTTCCCTGCTGTACCCTTTCACGTACTTCATCCCCCAAAGTTCCATCCTTACTCATCACACTACCCAAGTACTTGAATGCACTCACATTCTCCATATCCTCACCATCCAATCTCACTGCACACTCTGTGACTTCATTCCTCTCAAACACCATAACTTTACTTTTGTTTACATTAACTTTCAGCTTCCTCCTCCTACACACTGTCCCAAATTCATTCACCAAACCTTGCAACTCCCATTCATCTTCACTCAACAATACTGTATCATCAGCAAACAGCAACACCGGAAGCTTCCAAATCTCACCCTCATTCATTAGGGCCAGCCCCACATCCACTGCCCTACCTTGCACCTCCTTTACAACCCCATCCATATATATATTAAACAGCCATGGAGACATCACACACCCCTGTTTCAGTCCCACATTGAGATCAAAGAACTCACTCAGCTCACCATCCACTCGCACCGTAGCCCTAGCTCCCTCGTACATACTCTTCACAGCACTCAACAATTTCCCCTCCACTCCATATATTCTTAATACCTTCCACATACCTTGCCTATCTATTCTGTCATAAGCTTTCTCCAAGTCCATGAAGGCAGCATACACTTTCCTTCCCTTCTCTAGATACTTCTCTACTAAACATCTTAGAACAAATATCTGATCTACACACCCTTTTCCCTTCCTAAATCCCCCTTGTTCTTCTCCAACTAGCTCCTCTGTCATATGCCTAACCCTATCAATGAGTATTCTACCATATATTTTACCAGTCACACTAAGAAGGCAAATACCCCTATGGTTACCACATACTTCTCTCTCCCCTTTTCCTTTGTACAGAGGAACAATTATACCTGATTTCCAGTCCTCTGGAACCCTTCCCTCTTCCCAAGCCAATCTACACAACTTCCATATCCACTCCACAACAATCTCACCCCCATACCTCAGCATTTCACCACACACTCCATCAATTCCTGGGGCCTTTCCCAACTTAATCTTCTTCATCGCTTCCACTACTTCCGACCTACTGATCTCTTCCTCCCTCCTCTCATCTCTTCTTCTCCCAGCCATTCCCCAACCACTTATACTCACACTGCTCTCACTCTCTACATTCAACAAATCCTCAAAGTGCTCCTTCCATCTCCTCAATTTCTCTCTTTTCTCCACCAACAATCTATTATTCCTATCTTTCACTCCCCTATTATTTCCCCTTTCACAGTGCCTTACTTTCTTTACCTCCTTCCAAAACAATTTCTTACTCTCCCTCCATTTCACACTCAGATTCCTCCCAAACTCTTCATCCACTTTCTTCTTACTCTCCTTCACCAGTCTCTTAACCTCCCTTCTCCTGCTCACATATACCTCTCTCTTCTCTCTCTCATCTTCTCCCCTACCTCTACTCGCCAACCATTCACCATATGCCTTCTTCTTTTGTTCCACAGCTCGTTTCACCTCATCATTCCACCATGCTGTCCCTTGCACACCCTTGCATCTCCTCCTCACTCCACAAACCGCCTCACACACTGCGCCTATCTCTTCTGTGAATATCTTACATACGTCTTCCACCCCTTCCATCTGCTCTAGCTCATACCTTCCCAATCTTTCTTCCACTATGCTCTTATACTCTGTCATTTTCTCACTATCTTGCAATTTCTCCACTCTTCTCACAGAAGCTGCTTCCTCCTGTCTTCCCCTTCGCCTCCTCAACCACTTTCTTTGCATCTTTACCTTGGCCATCACTAAGTGATGGTCCGAGACTCCATTCCCCCACCCTCTCCACACTCTTGCATCCAACACTTGTCTTCTCATTCGCTCATCCACACACACGTAGTCTATCATTGCCTTTCGTTCAACAAGTTCACCATCCATCCTCCTCATTACTCTCCATGTATACCGGTGGATCATCTTATGACGAAAGTAGGTGTTGGCTATTGCCAACCCCTTACCAGCACAGATGTCCACCAAAGCACTACCATTCCCATCTACGTCAGCTGGCACACCCCACTGACCAACCACTCCATCCACTCGTACATTCCCAACTTTGCCATTCATGTCTCCAATCAACAGCACTCTCTCGCTCCTCTCAAACTTGTCCATACATGCTTCTACTCTCGCCCAAAACTCATCTTTCACTCTTGCCACTCGATCCTCTGTTGGAGCATACACACATACAATCGCCCATGCTTGTATACCTACTTTCATCCTCACCCATACAATCCTTGCACCCACTGTTCCATACTCTCTTATATTCTCCTTCCACTTCTTGCTTATCATCAGACATACTCCCTCTCTTGCCCTCTCATTCTCACTGACACCCGCACATATACCTACACCATATTCCCATTCTCTCACCCATTCACCTTTCCATTTAGTTTCAGTCAATCCACATATATCCACTTTTGCATCCTCAAGCACCTGAACAATCTCTCTCTCTTTCACTTCATCATTCACTCCTCTCACATTCCAAGTTCCCACCCTAAGAATGTCCTTTGTCCGTTCCTTAGCTGTATCTATCTATCTATATATGTGTGTGTGTGTGTGTGTGTGTATATTATATATTGTTCCATTTCTAAAGGCTCCAGCATGCTTGCATGCATCAGCCTTGGTCACCTAATTGAGGCTCTCCATGCTGCTCGATCTCTAGCAGCCTCCCTATTCAGTCCCTTATCCCTGAGGTCACATTCAATGATGTCATCCCAGGTCTTTTTCAGTTTACCTATTGCAACCTTACCCCTAATGTCAACATTTCTCACCTTCTGCATCCAACTGTCATCCCCCATCCTCTCCACACGCCCAAAGCACCTCACTCTACCCCTCCTCATCACATCATCAATACACTCCAGTCCCATCCTACCTCTTAACTCTTCCATCATAAACCTTGCCACACCAGGTCTTGCACTCAAGGATGCACTGCACATTCACCTATTCATTCTCATTTCTGTACATATGAGCCTGCAAATATCCTTTTCCTTCGCTGCCCAGGTCTCACTACCATACAGCATTACACTCCTACAACATGATGCATACAAAGATCCTTTAGCACAGAGGGACAGCCCTCTATAACAATGCTGCTCAGCTGTTGCTGTGTCAACCAATCACGTCTTGTGTTTACACATAGTCAGCCAACTGTGTACCAGAATGACTGTTGCAGATACGCTCGTAACAGATATGAACAAACACGTATGACTTTAGGGTTAGTGGACTTAACCCGTTAACTGCTCTATACAGCCTGGGCTGTTCCGAGTGCGACTGCTCAATACAGCCCTGGCTGCGCAGGTGAATTTCGAATATAGTGCCATGGTGACCAAGGCTGACCCAGGCAAGCATGTTTGAACCTTCAAAACCGAAACCAAAAAAGAAAAAGAAAATGAAAACCATACATTCCAATAGGGAATCAGACACTTCAATGTTCATCCATGGCTTTACCAAGGTAAATATTGAGCTAATATTTTGTTACTATATACTTTGGCATGTATTCTCTCAATTCCTAAGACAAAATTTGGCCTTTGGGAAATTTCATTTTTACCCCTATGTCTGCGCACCACGGACACCTCCAAAAAACCGCAATGCGCAGGTAACGGGTTAAAGTTAGTGGAAATACATTTAGTGGAAACACTAATCAGCTAACGAAAAAGCTGTTTTCACAAATTAGTGGTTGGCGGAGCTGTGCTCACCCCTGATGGGGGGGGGGGGAATACTGAGGGAGTTTAGGAACATTTTTATACCTAAGCAACTGGTTATATCAGTGCCATAGCATGAAGGTAGCCCTCTCCAGCACCACTGGAGAACATGGAAAGACAGAATGAAGGAGTGGAGGTAGGTGGTGGCTTGGAACTGTGTGAATGACAGTGATGATATAGGCTGGAACTGTTATTGTGCAGCCCCCTTGGATGAAATCTGTAATTACATGTCTTGCAGTAAATCACTGGAAAAATACGCAGGCATGGCTATGACAGGCAAACTCTGGGCCCTCTTCTGCCCCAAACCCAATGGGATAATAAGTGATTGGCTGTTACTTTTTTTTTTTCTCCAGCATGAAAGAATAAAGCTGAGCAATTTAAAAATAAGAAACTCTGAAACAGTAATGCCACTCACGGATTAGTGAGGCTGGTCACTCTAATCTTAAATGTCAAGACCAACTTGCCTAGCCCCATGTTCCTATGTTCCTCTTGGGGCAACACAGGATTAAATAATGATGCTGATGATGATATGTGACACCAAAGGAAGGAATGGAGAAAGGAGGATGGAGACAGCAAAATTGATGGCTACAAACAATGTAACCTGGAGACACTTTTATGTCATGGCCATGCCCTGTGGAGGCAGTTCCCTGGATGGGCAAATGCGCAAAACAGGTAGACATAAAGATAACATTGGTATTGGTTTCAGACATCACAAAGGGCTACTTTATTTTATCATAATTCAGATTTAAACAAAAAAGTATATGGTAAAGGATGGAAGGAATGCGAGTATAAGTGGCTGGGGAATGGCCGGGAGGAGGAGGGAGGTGAGAAGACATGAAGAAATCAGTAGGATAGAAGCTGTGGAAGCAATGAAGAAAGTCAAATTGGGGAAAGCCCCAGGAATTGATGGAGTGTGTGGTGAAATGCTGAAGTATGGGGGAGAGATAGTAGTACTCGTAGAATGGATGTGGAAGATGTGCAGATTGGCCTGGGAGGAGGGCAGAGTCCCGTAGGACTGGAAGTCAGGTATAATTATTCTCTTGTACAAAGGAAAAGGGGAAAACGAAGTGTGTGGTAATCATAGGGGCATTTGTCTTCTTAGTGTAATAGGAAAAGTGTATGGTAGGATACTTACTGACAAGAACAGAGGAATTAGTTGGAGAAGAACATGGAGGATTTAGGAAGGGGAGAGGTTGTGTAGATCAGACATTCATTCTTAGATCTTTAGTGGAAAAGTTTCTAGAGAGGGGAAAGAAGTTGTATGCAGCTTTCATGGATTTGGAGAAAGCATATGACAGGGTGGATAGACAAGGATTGTGGAAAGTATTAAGAATATATAGAGTAGATGGGAAGTTGCTGATTGCTGTGAAGAGTATGTATGATGGTGCTAAGGCTGCAGTGCGTGTGGATGGTGAACTGAGTGAATATTTCTCTTTGAAGGTTGGGTTGAAACAGGGATGTGTCATGTCTCCATGGTTGTTCAATCTGTACATGGATGGGGTAATAAAGAGGTACAAGGTAGGGCAGTGGATGTTGGAGTGGCACTTGTGGGAGAGGGTAGTGTTTGGAAACTCCCTGTACTATTGTTTGCAGATGATACTGTGTTGTTGAGTGAAGACGAAGGGGAGCTGCAAGGCTTAGTGGATGAGTCTGGGAGAGTGTGTAAGAAACGGAATCTAAAGGTGAATGCAGGGAAGAGTAAAGTGATGGTCTTTGAGAGAGGTGAAGTCCGTGAATGTACAGTGAGGTTGGATTGTGAGGAAATGGAAAATGTGAGTATGTTTAAGTACTTGGGTAGTGTGATGAGTAAGGATGGAAGTTTGGAGGGTGAAGTGCTTGAAAGGGTACAACAAGGAAGAAAGGTTGCTGGTTCTTTGAATGCAGTGATAAGAAACAGGGAAGTGAGCATGGAAGTGAAAAAGTTACTACATGACAGTATTGTGATACCAACTCTAACGTATGGAAGTGAAACTTGGACGTTGTTGGAAGGACACAAGTCAAGAGGGAGAGCAGTGGAAATGAATTATTTAAAAGGAGCCTGTGGAGTCACATGGAGAGACAGGCTGACAAATAAGGATATAAAGGAGCGTTGTGGTGTGGATGTGGATGCGATAGGAAGCATTAGGAGGAACACACTCAGGTGGTTTGGCCATGTGGAGAGGATGGAGGGTGAGAGACTGACGAGGAGAGAGCATGTGAGTGAGGTGGAGGCCAAGGATGAGATGGAGGGATGGGGTGGAGAGGTATATGAGAGAGGGGGGTGTGAGTTGGGAGTAGTGCAGTGAAATGGTGGGGGACAGGGCGACGTGGAGGCGATTTGTTTGTGGCCACCCCGTACGGGACTGAGGCGTCTGGCAATAGATAGATAGATAGATATGGTACTGTATAAGTATTTGGAGTAAATATAACCACATCCACCTTCAAAACTAACCCAAATGCTTATTATACCCTTTTCACCATCCAATCTTTATTCATTTTCTCTGTAAGTGACTACCATCAATCTGACTACATCTTCCTAACTTCTTCATACCAGTACTTTCATAACAACATCTGGCATATCTATCCTACAATAATGTCAGCAGTCACTTTGATTATCTTTACTTTTGCCATCCATCCATGCATCATCCAATCCTATGTCACCCCATGAGGAGCATAGGAACTCGGGGCTAGGCAAGTTGGTCCTGACATTTAAGATGAGAGTGACCAGCCTCACTCATCCCTGAATGGCATAATGTGAGTAATAAACCCCAACCAGCCTTTGGATATAAACCTACACAGGCTCAATCCGACTGAAGCACTTTAATTACCCACTAAACCACCAGGAGCCATAATTTGATTATATGGTTACCACCCAGCGTAGTACTGTAATTGGTTTCCTGATGTTCAGGAAACCATTTGGCTTGTCATTCAGTGCAGAGTCACCCACAGGCAGAAGGAAGAGGAAAGAATGAAAGAAAGACAGAAGCAGGAGTGTAAAGTCACCTGTAGGCAGAAGGAAGAGGAATGAATGAAAGAAAGAAAGACAGAAGAAGAAGGAAGGCAGGAAAGGGTAGACACCCAAAGCAGCACCACATCAAGTGAGTGGATGGTGGCACCCCCACCTACCATAAAGGCAAAGAGGCATAATTATAGCCTTCTTCCACTCCACTGATACAGCTCCAATCGTGCAGACATTCTGGGATCTTTCCCACAGATTTCTATGCCGGTCTCTACACTACACATTTTCATATCCGTATACACCTCATCCACATTTGCTGCCTTCCCATTCTTCAACCTCTGCACAGTATACATTTCAATATTGTACACCACCAACTGTGGTTAAGCCTTTATGTATGTACTGGATGTTTATCACCTGCTTTGTTGTCTATTTACTTATCTATCAGTGTCAATAACACCTTAACCCAAGCACCAACAAGGTTTGGTGAGATCAGCAAAAGAACATCAATGTGTTCAAAAACAGATTTGATGAAAGTGGATATGGAGACAGGCCATTACAAGCTTAGTTCAAATCCAGTATATCACTACCACCCCCCCCCTACTCTCTCTCTCTCTCTTCTCTCTCCTGTATGTTCAACTCAGTACCATTCATAAACATTCACTTGTACACCTATGCCCCACAGCCAAAAGTTCTTGCACTGACACCTTCACCTTATCCTAGTCTTACAACCAAATCCCAAACACTGTGAAGGCAGTCATTATCATCACCACCACTGCACACCACCCAAAATCAAAGTCTTATCCCTGACCTTCACAGTGTATGATGAAACCCCCACCCCCCCAATTCTTGGTATCTCAAAATGATTTACTTAAACTTAGGAAACTTTTTGCAGTGAAGGAGTTGTAGGCAACTTCCATTAGTCGTTTCAGTACACTGATGTATTACTTATTTTTACCATGCTACCAGCTGTCAATTACTGTTCAGCTCAGCAGAGATATCTCTATCAGGGTTGGCATGATTAAATCAAGTGATTTAAAACATGTTTTACATCAGCAATTGTTGACACATTAAACATGTCATAAATGTCAAAAATGCACAATTTCACAAGCAGTTTTATTTATTTACTCATTTATTTTGCTTGATGACAGTTTTGCAGGGTAAATTGATCAAGATGCACTAAACACAGCACAACAGCTGCATACTCTTATTGCCTCTTCCACAGGGGCTAAGTGAATCTTTTCAACATCCGGTCTTGTCTATACAAATGTGCGAAATGTTCTTGGAAATGAAAAAGCTAGAAAGTTGGTCACTATTTTCAAACATCTACAGTAAACTAATGAATTTAGTAAAGTACAGTGAAGTATATAATGAACTAAAGAGAGTTCATTGTAATACAGAGATATAGCAGTTATGATTGTACAGTTACTGGGAGAAAAATGGCTCACTGATAAGATAATTATGAAATGTATCAAGAATTAAGAAAAAATTATAGTACCATAGATATAATGCTTATTTCTTTCTTTTTAAGATCTTCAAGAACAGCAGTTGATAATTTTATTTTATAAGTTTAATTTTATTTTAGTTTTAAAAATGAATTGGAAATTATACATTAAGATAAATTTGGCAGCACTATACTGTATATTAATTTACTTGATTATGCTCCATCGTATCAGGAAGCTCCATCATATCAGGAATAATATCTTATTTCATTTTATCTTCTAAGGAGCAGCCACTTGAACTAATAAATGTAGTAAATTCTTTCATTTCATCCTCTCAGACTGTGGTGAATTCTTGGTCTTTTAAACAAAAACTCAATCCATTTCAGTTGTATTCTCCTTATCTGACATTTATACTGTAGCTATGGTATTGTGGGACAGTGTGAAATAGAGCTTTATGTATTGGCACCATTACTTGTAATGGTTTTTCCAATGTACATAATTTGATTTTTATTTCTGTAAATTTGTGGCTTTATAAATTTGTGACATTTATGATGTTTATGACATGGCATTTATGACACGATTTAAATCAATGCCTTGTCATAAATCATTTATGACACACTATTTCCAACCCTGATCTCTAACCACATCTCAAAATGGATTTTAACCAAATCTCAGCATGGATTTTCACCCAAACACTTGATCACCACACACCTATAACACAGCACATTTCCCATTCAACAAAATTACGGACATAAACATGTAAGATAGGTTTATGTTTCAAGATTACTAATGCTAACATGTATAGGTTCTGACACCTGAAGGCAGCTCTCCATGTGTTGCAACCTTGGGCCATTTCCCTTCTCAGCCCCCTAATCCAGTGGTCTTTGTGCTGGACCTTACTCCAAATCCTTGGTTAGCCTCTAAGCACACTTTCCTCAACATTCACACCTGTGTCTATTCCCACCCAGTCATCCTCCTCCCTCTTCTCGACAAGATGACTAACAAACTTCAGGCAGACAAGCCCAAATACCAAACCAAAACCAAAGATTCAGAATAGGAATACTTCCAAATGGTATGTGTCCCACAGGACTCACATCTCTCACCCACAATTCTCAGCTTTTACCTCTACGACCTACTCACTCAACCCTTCTGTATCAATCCTGTCCTATGCTGATGACATGGCAACAGTTTCACAACATTTCAAACTCATCATGCAGCAAATCACCTTCAACACTACTTACACTCACTCCCTACAACACCTGCTTACAAAAACAGACGAGTAATTTGCCAATACAGTATAATTAATCATTACTATTTTCACTCCAAAATGACATGTCTCAAACACTCCCAGGTCACCCTCTTTAACTGCAGTACAGTACTCACTATCCTCAGAAAGACAAAATACTTATTAAAATTCTTTGACTTACTTTGGATACACACACACACACACAACTTTCTCTCAACACACAAACAACTTCAATGCAAAGTCCTCTTGTACACTATATGCACTGAAAATACTCCCCCCACCCTCATATTACTTACAAACACAGAAGAAATTAAGAAACACAGAATGAAGCTCTCATATTTACAGGATACACCAGGTACACAGATCAAATGCACAGATCATATTCATCAATGAACAAGAGTACTCCCATTGAAGGACTACATTAAGATGAATGGCAAACCATTTATTGCTTCCACTTAGAACTGATCCCATCCGTGTAGCAGGCGACACCACCCTCCCCAACATATCGTACATATCATTTATAAAGGTTCCAACATGCTTGCATATGTCAGCCTTAGTCACCTAATGGCAGCTTTTCACAATGCTCGATTTCTGGCAGTCTCCCTATTCAGTTCCTTATCCCTGAGGTCACACTCTATGACCTAGTACCATGTCCTTTTCGGTCTGCCTCTCACAATCCTATCCCCAACATCCACACTTCTCACTTTTTGCACCCAACTGTCATCCTCCAAACCATCTCAATCAGCCTCTCCTCATCACAATACCAATACACTCGTCTCGTCCTTCCTCTCAACTGTTCAATCATAAACCTAGCCCTCCCAGGCCTTGCATTCAAGAACACACTCTACATCCATCTAATCACTGTCATATCTGTATGTCTGAGCCTATGAATATCCTCTACCTTTACTGTCCAGGTCTCATTACCATACAGCATTACACTCCTAACATATGTTGCACATAAAGATCCCTTAGCATGAAGGGAGAACCCTCTCAATGTCAGGAAAGGCAACTGCTTCCTGAACTTCCTCCAATCACTCACTACCCTAGCCATAGAGCTTGCTCCAGTCCCACCTCCAGCACATAACATGTCCTCCAAGTAACAAAACTCACACACACTCAAGAGACTCGCCAGCAAGATCATGCCTGACAATCTCTATATGCTCTCCCTGACAACACACAAAACCAGCATTATCTCACAGGCTACCTTTAATACCAATGCACCTCTTATGCACCCACTTATCACAAATGCTGCACAAAATGGAGTTGCTTCCCACACCCTTGTGGCAAACTGCACATGGCCACTCTCCTCCTCCTCTGACAGTACTGCCACCAGCCCTAGATATTATCAATATTGTTTTGTCCACATTTACTCTCAAACCCTTGTGCCCCACTCTGCCTCTCCACTTCCTAAATCTTTCCTCCACCCACCTTTCATTCTCTGCTATCAACACCAAGTTATCTGCATACAACTTAGTGCTAATCACAGTGCAGCGAATAAAAAGAAAAGACAATCAACTCTGTGCTACACACAATGCCCGGAAAATATCCCTCCTCATGTACACAACTGCTGTTGTTGTAATTCCACCATCATTTGAACGCGAATCTCATGGACTGCAGGCTGAAGCTGCCCATCATCAGTCAACCATTCTCCTTTTGGTGGAGAGGGAGGGAGACTGATGGATATTCATATTACCTAGCAGTGGAGAGCCAACTAGTTATATCAATGCTACCAAGGGAAAGTACCCAACCAAAATTTACACTAAACATAGCCACACCACAGCCATCCAAAAGCCTTCAGTCAAATAGTATTTTTCCTGTACTCCCATCTCAACTTCATCCTACAGCAACTGTTTTTCCCAAATAGACTAGGTTTCACCTAGCCATGATGTGGTCATCATCATTCTCTACTTAAGAAAAAACACAAAACAACTCACAAACATTCTACTCTGCTCTCACCGCAATGCAGACCCTCACACCACAACACATCTCAAGCAGCTATATTCTCATAACACAGATGAACTCTCAAGAAAAGATCTCTAGTACCTCTCATCTACAGTGGAATAAAGTATTTCCTAAAACCAATTGGACTCACATCCATATGAGCCTGAGGCAAAACAATAACACATCTAACAGTCACTGGCCTTAACTTCCACAGTATTTACATATTTCCTCCGACACACATACAACGTCTGTATCATCTTCTTCTTTCCTTCCTTTCTCCTGCCTCCCTTCCCACTTTTCCCTCACTTTATCCCTGCTAATTAAAAAAATGTTGAGGGTATAAAGTCATCTCTCAGATTATAATGCCTTGGAACTTCCGAGTATCACTCCCAGCCTCCATCCCACAAGTACTCCTTCACTCAATCTATAATTCTATGAACTATATACACTACAACTCACCATCTTTGGGCAGGCTGCGGATAATGTTGACTGCTGCCTGAAACTTTTCCTCCGTCGTCATGGCTACAATGATGGTCTGTGCTGCAATCTTACTAACGTTTGCAGTCGTCTCCTCAGAATGATGGCATCTACATGGCTGCTTCCTGGGTTCCAAGTGCCACTAATAAACCCTGTACTTTCCCTTAGCTTGTTTTTTCTTCCTGCACTGAGATTTTGATGATATCTTGCTGATATAGATGGTCACCCCTACATGGCTGCCTCTTCGGGTCCAATGGCCACTAATAAACTTTGTATTTTCCCTTAGCTTGTCCTCTCCTTTTGTTGTGTCATTTGGGACGCTCCACCTGTATTGTGGTGATATGGGAGATTAGATAACATTTCAAGATATTTTTCCTTGACTTGAGTGTCATTCACGTTACCTGGAAGATACTGGTAAAAGAAACTTAAACTTATCACATCACACCATACTTTGGACTGTTACCTCTCCAATGCATTAGGATTTTTTTTTTGACTTACAACTGAGCAATATTAGTTATTCCAATAAGAGAGGGAGAGAAAGGTGAAAGTTTACACCTAATGGCACTGATCACCATACAATCTTCTTTAGGCTATTATTTAACATGACAATGTAGTGACCCAATGCCTTTTTCATACTAACTATCTATCGATCTATTGCCAGATGCCTTAATCCCTTACAGGGTGGCCACAAGCAAATCGCCTCCACGTCGCCCTGTCCAACGCCATTTCACTGCCCTGCTCCCAATTCACACACCCCTCTCTCATATACCTCTCCACTCCATCTCTCCACCTCATCCTCGGCCTCCCTCTCCCTCTCCCCCTCTCCATCTCACTCACATACACTCTCCTCATCAGTCTCTCATCCTCCATCCTCTCCACATGGCCAAACCACCTCAGTGTGTTCCTCCTAATGCTTTCTATCACATCCACACCCACAATTCTCCTTTATATCCTCATTTGTCAGCCTCTCTCTCCATGTGACTCCACAGGCTCCTCTTAAATATCTTATTTCCACTGCTCTCACTCTTGACTTTTGTCCTTCCAACAATTCCCAAGTTTCACTTCCATAAGTTAGAGTTGGTATCACAATACTATCATATAGTAACTTTTTCACTTCCATGCTCACTTCCCTGTTCCTTATCACTGTTTTCAAGGAACCAGCAACCTTTCTTCCTTGTTGTACCCTCTCAAGCACTTCACCCTCCAAATTTCCATCCTTACTCATCACATTACCCAAGTACTTAAACGTATTCACATTTTCCATTTCCTCACCATCCAACCTCACTGTACATTCACTGACTTCACCTCTCTCAAAAACCATCACTTTACTCTTCCCTACAGTACATTCACCTTCAGATTCCATTTCTTACACACACCCAAACTCACCCACCAAGCCTTGCAGCTCCCCTTCTTCTTCACTCAACAACAGTGTATCATCTGCAAACAACAGTACAGAGAGTTTCCAAACACTGCCCTCTCTCATTAGGGCCACTCCAACATCCATTGCTCTACCTTGTATCTCTTTTATAACCCCACCCATGAACAGACTGAACAACCATGGAGACATGACACATCCCTGTTTCAACCCAACCTTCAAATAGAAAAACTCACTCAGTTCACCATACACACGCACAGCAGCTTTAATGCCATTATACATACTCTTCACAGCATTCAACAACTTCCCATCTGCTCCATCTATTCTTAATACATTCCACAATCCTTGTCTATCCACTCTGTCATATGCTTTCTCCAAAACCATGAAGGCCGCTTACAACTTCTTTCCCTTTTCTAGAAACTTTTCCACTAAAGATCTAAGAATGAATATCTAATCTACACAACCTCTTCCCTTCCTAAAGCCTCCCTGTTCTTCTCCAACTAATTCCTCTGTTACTTCCTAACTCTGACTATAAGTATCCTACCATACACTATTTCTATTACACTAAGAAGACAAATGGCCCTATGATTACCACACACTTCTTTTTCCCCTTTTCCTTTCTTTTATTTATTTATTTGTACAGGGGAATAATTATACCTGACTTCCAATCCTCCGGGACTCTACCTTCCTCCCAGGCCAATCTGCACATCTTCCACATCCATTCTACTACTATCTCTCCCCCATGCTTCAGCATTTCACCACACACTCCGTCAATTCCTGGGGCTTTCCCCATATTGACTTTATTGCTTCACCAACTTCTATCCTACTGATTTCTTCCTGTCTTCTCACCTCTCTCCTTCTCCCAGCCATTCCCCAGCCACTTATACTCACATTACTTCCATTCTCTATGTTCAACAATTCCTTAAACTGTTCTCTCCATCTGCTCACTTTTTCTCCCTTCTCCACTAGTAATCTACCATTTTTATCTTTCATTCCCCTACTAACTTCATTGCCACCATGTCTTACTCTCTTCACCTCTTTCCAGAACATTTTCTTACAGTCCCTCCACACTACACTTAAATTCCTTCCAAATTCCTCATCCACTCTCTTCTTACTCTCTCTTACTAATCTTTTCACCTCTCTCCTCCTTTCTACATATAACCCTCTCTTCCGCCTCTCAACTTCTTCCATGTCCCTATTTCTCATCCATTCATTGTATGCTTTCTTCTTATGTGCCACAGCCTGTCTCACCTCTTCATTCCACCATACTGTTCCTTCCACCCCCTTCCATCTTCTCTTCAACCCACACACTTCATCACATTCTGCACATATTTCTTCTGTGAATATCTTGCACACACCTTCCACGTCCCCCATCTGCTCCAATTCATTTTTACCCAATCATTCCTCCACTTCTCTCTTATATTCTACCATTTTCTCATCCTCCTGTAACCTTTCCACTCTTCTTGCAACTACTCCTTCCTCCAATCCTTCCCTTCTTCTATTTCTCCATCTTACTTGGGTCTTGATTCTGGCCAACACCAAGTAGTGGTCAGCAAGTCCACTCCCCCAACCTCTATAAGCTCTTGAATCCATTACACATCTTCGCACCCTTTCATCCACACAAACATAATCAATCATTGGTTCCTTTCATTCAGTTCACCACCCACCCTTCTCATCACTCGCCATGTATACCTGTGGATCATTTTGTGCCTAAAGAGGGTATTGGCTATCACCAACCCCCTCCTGGCACAAATGTCCACTAAAGCACTGCCATTCTCATCTATCTCAGCAGGAACCCCCCACTCACCAACTATTCCATCCAGCTTCACATTCCCTACTTTACCATTCATATCACCAATCAAAAACACTCTCATTCCTTCCAAACTTTTCCATGCACACTTCCACATTTGTCCAGAACTCTTCTCTCACTCTGCTTACATGATCTTTCGTTAACTTGACACATACACACACATAATTGCCCACATTGGTAGTCCAACTTTCAATCTTAACCACACAATCCTTGACCCAACTGATCCATACTCTCTTATGTTCTTCCATCTTTTACTCACAACAATACACCATCACATACTGTAATGTACTCTTCTTATACACTATAAAACACATCCCTTTCCTTCCTGTATTTTTTTATTGCTCTTCTTTTCAATTCAGGTGGATCTATGCTGAAAGAAAAGCCTAATTATTTCCTGTAATCCTGGAAACCATTTACATCATTGGGTGATAATCATATAACTAAAAAAAAACGAGATGGAGTGGAACGTACTATGGTGCCACTGTTAACTGGGTGAAGAAACACAAAGCTGGCATCCATCTAGGAAATCATCATCTAATCCTGTGTTGCCCAATGAGGAGCGCAGAAGCCCGGGGCTGGGCAAGTTGGTCCTGACATTTAAGATGAGAGTGACCAGCCTCACTCATCCCTACGTGCCAATATGTAAGCAATAAATCCCAACCACCCGTTGGATATAAACCTACAGAGACTCAGTCCAGCAGAAGCGCCTTAATTACCCACTAAAGCACCAGGTGCCATAGTTTGGCTATATGCTTACCATCCACCATAGTAAATGGTTTCCTGGTGTGCAGGAAACCATTTGGCTTGTCACTCAGTGTAGAGTCACCCACAGACAGAAGGAAGAGGAGAAAAATGAGGAAAGAAAGACAGAAGAGGAAGGAAGAGAGGAAAGGACAGTCACCTGAGAGCGCACTACATCGAGTGAGTGGATGGTAAGCATCCCCACCTACCACATACCATCTAGGAACTACATCAAGTGAGTGGATGGTGAGTGCCCCCACCTACAACATACCATCTAGGAACTAAACCTCTATATTTTTTCCCATGCCTTGCTACTGCACAGCGCTGCTGACGACGCGTGAACACTGATTCGCTGCATGAGTCAGTCCTACAGGGGCAGTTGCCTGCCTGCAGTTGATGGGTCTGCTCAGACAGACAGACTGGACCTGATCAACAACAATAACAACAACAAAACAGAAAATAATTACAGCACCAAAAAACACCATCAAATTCATCTGGATACAATGTTCATCCATCCATCATCCAATCCTATGTCACCCCACATGGAGCATAGGAGGCCGGGCCTACACAAGTTGGTCCTGACATATAACATGAGAGAGACCAGCCTAATTCATCCCTGAGTGGCATTACGTGAGCAATAAACCCCAACCACCCCTTGGATTTAAACCTGCACCAGCTCAATCCGATTGGAGCACCTTAATTACCCACAAAACCACCAGGTGCTGTAATATGGTTATATGGTTACCACCTAGAATAGTAAATGGTTTCCTGGTGTATGGTACAGGAATCCATTTGGCCTGTCACTCAGTGTAGAGTCACCCATGGGCAGAAGGAAGAGGAAAGAATGAAGGAAACAAAGACAGAAGAGGGAATGTTAAGTCACTTCTAGGCAGAAGAAAAGAGGAAAGAATGAAGGAAAGAAAGACTGAAGGGCAAGGAATGAAGAGAGGAAAGGACAGACACCCAAAGCAGCATTACATCAAGTGAGTGGATGGTGAGTGTCCCCACCTACCAAAATGTCAACATCAAGAAATTACCCACATTTATTACTGTAATGTACTTAAATCTGCCTTAAGGTGAAATAACTTTCCATGCATTAAATAAATATACTGTACCGGCGCTGTACACAAAAGATGAGAAAATAACTGTTATAATAAACACCACGCAGGTTTACCCGTACTGTGATCCAGCCCAATAACAAAGACTTACAACTAATACGGGTCAGAGAGATGTAAGCTGGAAAAGTTATGCGGTCTGCAGTAATTTATCTTATCTTACAACATGGTTCAAATATTTAGTCAGCTGCATCATTTCACTGGCCTACCGGCCCAGTTAGGCATTGAGATAATAGGTATTATAGTACTGTGCCTAGTATGGTTGCTACAATAATATGCACAATGAGGACAATGGCAAACAAACATTTATGAATAAGAATGTACTGTACTGTATATTGTATTCATCTGGGCTAAATGGACAAGGCTCACAGGTAACTGGGTGAACAGGGAAGGATCATGAAAGGTACAGTACAAAGAATATAATTGTGATCAAGTAAGGTTGATGAGTAACGCAAATTTCTTTTCTGAAGGTAGTATTGTAGTAGTGTTGTATGCATTGAGGTGGAGGAGAAGGTTCATGATACTTTATTTTATATAAAAATGTATCTCTGGGATGTGCTGTCACCTGCTAAAATTACAAAGCAACATGGGAACTATGATGTGTATGTTGACAGTTTTGCTGACAAAAGGTACGATATCTACAAAAGGTGATGAATAAGCCTCAAAGAGTATGGACAGGAAGCATATAAGTCAACAATGGTATTGGAAAGGAAAGATGAAATGCAAATTACAAAATGAACATTAGATGCCTCAGGCAGTTCATGGCTTCAATGCTTGTGATAGCTGTTGGCATGAGATATCTGGGCCTGCAATCCCTCTAAACTGGTTCAAATATCCTGCTGCCAGGTGTGAAAGAACACAGTATTAGTTCTGTTCCAACCATGAGTTAATTAATGGTATCAGTGTTAAAACACTTCTGTTCTGCTGAATCACTCTTAGCTGAATAAATTATGTGGTATCAGCTGGAATAAATTTATATAACTGAGCTGTCTCAACCATGAGTGAGTTATGGTCAGTGTATATATGACAAACTGTGAGTGCAATACTTAGAATATCAATCACTTCAGAGGGAAAAAAAAACAGTACCTGGAAAACTTGGCTGTGTTTTGAAGGATACAGTACCTAAACTACGTTCACTTTAAGTTGGCCAAAAGTGCCACCTCTCCATTTTGGATGTTAGCTGAACCAAGAAATTACTGGTAACACAAGACTAAGGGGTCAGTCATGAAAAAAGTGTTATAGAATGAATATACACCTATAGTATTGTCCTATTCTGTCACTGAACTTTGGGAAATATGCTACACTACAAGGAAAATCTCAACCAAGTTAAGGAGGACAAACTACACTTAACTTGGCAATGACAACCCAGAGTGAAAGTGTGCTGCTCTGAACACATGTAAGTGAGTGAAACATGAGTAGTGAATGACAGAGAGAAAACTCTTTCGTTACAGGCTGCAGAAGTGAACTTCAGTAGAATAGTGGAAAAAATAAGCAGGACAGAATGGAATGGCAACAAGACATACAAGTATTAATTTGTTCATTCCAAGGACATCCTTTAGCAAAGTTTTATTCTTGCTAAGGTGCTGAAGAGCGATGCCTTCATGTGGCAGCACCGATAAAAGGGGACAGTGGAGGTGCTGGGTAACAAACGTCCCTCAGTCGCCTCCCTATCCCCAGAAAGAATACTGGGACTTCAGGAAAAGCATAAATACAGCCTACACTACACTGGGTTCACATCGAGGTAAGTCTGGGGTTGCTACTACTGCTACTGCTGCTACTACTACTACTATTCTTGCTATCTCCACATAATGTTACTTAGCTATGGAGAAATGTACAAAATGGATGGACTGGATATAACCTACATTAATCCTTTCAATATGAAAGGTTATTCTGATGCTAAATGAACCCTTCTGGAGGCAGCAAGAATTAACTAAATACTGTATGTCATTATAGTGAAAGAGTTATTGACATACCAGGAATAAAAGAATGGGCTATCTGTGTGGAAGATGACACGGCTGAAAGAACTAAGAAACACACTGAGACGGGAATATACAGTACAGTACCAGTAAGTAAAGACAGTACGTACCCAGTATGGGGAAACAAAAAAGTTTTGGAAAGTAAGACAGAGGGTATTACTGGAAAAGAGAATACTGGTACAGTACCCTCGTGTCCAACATGTGTTTGTCCAGCACAATTCATGTCCAGCAAGGAGAGCAAAAAATTAGTATGATTTAATACGATTTAATTACTGTAACACGGGTGCATTAGCATAACACGGACGGAGCTCCGAGAAGTGGGCGAAATCCACAGAGTTCGCCTCTAGCACGATCACCCCCGGTCCAACACGGTCATACTGGACGTTTCCGTGATGCTGACAGCCAATCAAAACTTCCGATCAAGTAGCCTCCCCCGCCCGCTATCGTGACATGATCGTGATGTCGCCCAATTAAAAATGCTTCTGCTCTCATGCGATGTTTTGTTTAAACTTCTCCTGCCACAGCGCCACTCAGTCGCATACTTCGCATTCATTTCGTTTCGTTTTTAAAGGCTCCACCATGCTTGCATGTGTCGGCCTTGGTCACCTAATGGCGGCTCTCCACACTGCACGATCCATTGCAGCCTCCCTGTTCACTCCCTTAACCCTGAGGTCACACTTAATGACCTCGTCCCATGTCTTTCTCAGTCTACCCCTCATAGACCCACCCCCAGTATTAACACTTCTCACCTTCCTCACCCAATTATCATCCCCCATCCTCTCCACATGTCCAGACCATCTCAATCTACCTCTCCTCATCACAACACAAATACACTCCAGTCCCATCCTACCTCTCAACTCTTCCATCATAAACCCAGCCCCTCCAGGCCTTGGATGCAGGGACGCACTGCACATCCACGTAATCATTGTCATTTCTGTACGTCTGAGCTGGCGAATATCTTCCTCCTTCACTGCCCAGGTCTCACTACCATACAGCATTACCCTCCTAACACATGCTGCATACAAAGACCCCTTAGCACATAGGGAGAGTCCTCTCAATGTCAGGAGAGGCAAGAGCTCCCTGAACTTCTTCCAACTACTTCTCACCCTAGCCACAGAGCTAACTCTAGCCCCACATCCAGCACACAACATGTCTCCCAAATAACAAAACTCTTCCACACACTCAGAGATTCACCAGCAAGTTCAATCCTTTCAAGACTGACAATCTCCACCTGCCACCCCAACACACTGTACACATAAAATCAGCATTATCTCGCAGTCTACCTCTGATACCACTACATCTCTTATGCACCCATTTATCACACACACCGTACAAGATGAAATTACTTCCCATGCCCTTGTGGCAAACTGCACATGGCCACTCTCCCTCGTCTTTGACAGTACCGCCACCAACCCTAGATATCATCACTTTTGTTTTATCACATTGGACAGTGCTTTTTCTCACTGCACTTTCTGCCCTTGCTGCTGCATTTTACCCTGCTCACAATGCCTAGGAAGCCTTCTTCCAGCAAAAGAAGGAAGAGAGAAGAGTGCTAGGACAGGCAGAAGCAGGACCTTCCATGAATGTGGACAAGGATAGTGATTCTCAGTGTGATTTCGAAGGATTTATGAGGGAGGCTGAGGAGGAGCAGCAGCCTTTACCTGCTAGTGACGCCAGCAGCCATCCTCCGGGGACCCAATAGGACTACCTACAGCCTCGGATACCACCTTCCATTCCCAGCAAGCTCACCAACACTATCCTAAAAGGTTAGTTATCATGCATAGTACAGTACCATTTGAGACGCTGAGTTCATTACCGGGCTAAGCGCCAAAACTACAAAACACCAGAAAATGAATTTAAAGTCTGGCAACTTTAAAACTTTGATATCTCAGTAACTGCTTTTGTTATTTTGATGTGTTTTTTTAAATGTAGCTTATGGTATTTCCTTTACTGCAATAACATCTATTTTGCGCTATCTGTCATTAATAATGATGATATCGTGTGAAGAAGGATAATTTTGCCTCCCACTGCCTGACAGAGTGGCTTAGAAAATACTTTGATCCTACTAATAACTACAGAAATACATAATAAGAGGCCAATAATATATTAGCATAATGTCCCAGGAGTGTCATACTGTGGAATAAAATCAAAGTTCTATGACATAAGTATATTTATTTTCACAATAATAGCAGTTTAAAGGTTGGAAACTTTGTGCATGTTTTTCTCAGAGTTTTTAACCACCAATAAACACGAGCCACATCACAAACATCAAGAAAAACATAATAAATTATTATATTGCTGATAATAACACAAAAGTAAGACAGCATTCAACGTATGAGGACGTTATTAGAAAATCCCTGTAACCTGGATAAAAAAAAAAAAAAAAAAACCCATAACCTGAATTAAAAACACACACACACACACACACACACACACACACACACACACACACAGTTACGAGTACCAGTAACTTCACAATGGCAATAATAATGATAGTAATAATAGTTAAAAAATCTTATAATAATAATAGTGAGAAAGCACACACAAGGCAGGTGAGAGAACAATACTGTCCCTTCTCGCCCCTCCGCAGCTGCTGGTAGGAGTAGTGTCAGGCATCAGCTTACTGGCTAGCTGCAGTGCAACCCGACTATCTGATTGGCCAGCTTCAAGGGGGGTAATGAAAGGGGCTGGGATACAGCCTGGTAATGCTCTCACATTCACTTCAACACCACAGGGAATCAACATAAGGAACATAGGACAGGCTGAACTCTTAGGAAAAGCGACCATACAGCTGGCGGAATTCTGGACCCAGTCTCCTGCCCTGAGCACTAGTGCAGAACCGGACGATATTTTTTCCTGTGTGGCATGACAGCACAACACACATGTCTACTTAACCAGGATTTTGACCCCTTTGTAGGTTGTTTCTCAGCACTTTTTTACTTCTAGCGTATAAAGTGATGGTTTGGCTACTTGTTGGTGCATATTGGTGCTTGGCGGCCATTTTGGCACTTAGCCCGGCAATGAACTCAGCGCCTCATTTATTATGGAATTTTCTGGATAATCGAATGTTACTCTTAGAAATTTTCTAGGAGGTCAAACAAATGAAACAGTACCAAACTTGGGACTCTGTTTCAAAAAGTACATTGTTCAGTATTAGATACAGTACACGTACACTCACGCTCACTAATTTCTGCCTAGGGGTGCCGCCTTCCTATCTCAGAATACCCAGGGAAGAGGGGAGGGGAGGGGGGGACAAAACAAGCTCCGACTCGCCACTACCCCAGATCCCGACCGTCCCTCATACCCCTAACCAACCCCCCACCCCACTCATCATTCTTAACTAGCATTTACATCTCAAGCTGATTTCATGTTTAACACTCTTGGTCCCACTACAGTACTAATACAAACAAAGAACATTAGGATATGTTAAGAGAATAAAACTATCAACAGCAAGAAATTAATGAATTATGATGCTGACAGTAAAACAAAAACGTTAACAATGGCCACCTCAGGCCTCCTGTGTTGGGTGCACTGCTTTGCAAACACACACACACACACACACACACACACACACACACACATACACTGAAAAACACAGACATAAACACATCCAAACAAGCAGGCACAGATATGGATGCATGCAAGCACCCAATGCATGAGGCCTGGGATGGCCGTTGTTAATGTTTTTGTTTTATTGTCAACATTAAATTCATTAATTTCTTGCTGCGGCATGTTCATAGTCATGTTATATACTTTTTACAGATCCTAGTGTTTTAAATTTCTGTATTAGTAATGTGACTATGAGTGTAAAGTATGAGGTTAGCTTGAGATGTAACTGCCAGTTAAGAATGACGAGTGGGGGCTGGGAGGGGTAGGGGTATGGGAGAGGGTTGAGAGCAGGGGTAGAGGCGGGTGGAGCTCGTTTCATCTCCCCCTCCAGTCTTCCCTGGGTATATGGGGGTATGAGGGCGGCACCCCTAAGCAGAAATTAGTGATCGTGAGTGTACACTACAATATACACACAAAAACAGCAAGAGAAATTGTACAGGACTAAACACAAACCAGCAAACATTACCAAAAATTATTTAAAGAAAAATTTAGCATATGTTACAGGCCAAAATAATTTTGAAAACTTAGCTGCATACACTACTTTATCCTGTACTGTACAGAACTAATCAAGAATTATAGGGGGACGACTGGTATCTGGAATATTTTCGACCCCATGCCGGATCAAATTTGCATTCTGGTTATATGGATGTGCCGATGCATTGGATGCCAGTTAATCGAGCTTTTACTGTACTTAATACCTGATACTAAACACCTGGTGGAGGGAGAAGGGAGGAAGGAGAGACCAAGGATGAGATGCAGGGATGGAGTGGAGAAATACCTGCATATGAGAAAGGGGGTTGTGAGTTGGAGGAAGGACAGCCAAATGGCAGAGGATGGGACAACATGGAGGTGATTTATCTACAGTCACCCTTTATGGGATTGAAGTGTCTGAGAATAGATAGACAGACTAAACACTTGGGGGGGGGGGAGAACTTGCAAAGCAGCATTATAGGCAGCTACAAAATTTATTATGCAAGTTCTCTGTTACTTCCTGTGAACTTCAGAGCAATATACAATTCAAAAAGTCAAGTTACCAATACACTACAGTATAGGAAGGATTTACTATACCTCTATACCTTGGTGATGAAAAAGTGAGAGTGATTGAAAAGGAGATCAGCATATGCAGCCAAAGACTTGGGCAGCTTTTACTGTCACACACAGCTCCATGCGTGAGCTCACATGAAGTGATGCAAACATACGTCATTAACACATTATCTCTGTTGCCATTAGACAATATTGCTTAGCTTGCAAGGGATTATTTAAATTGTAAAGGTCAGACATAGCTTTCATTTAATCCCTTTTGTACTGGCTGGCACTACTAAACTAAAATACTTTAGTATATGCAAGAATAAAAGACAGACTAGAAGAGTGTACTGTATGTGAGTGAGGTGGAGGGGAGATGGGGAGGTGACAACCAAGGATGAAACAGAAGAATAGGGTGGAGGGGTATATGAAAGTGAGTTGGAGAGAGGATAGCAAAATGGCAGAGTCCAAGGTGACATGGAGGCAGTTTGTTTGTGGCCACCCCATATACGATCAAGGTTATAGATAGATAGATAGATAGACAGATGGATTGACAGCAGACAGACAGAAAGATAAGATTGGTATGGAGGTAAATACAGATATATAGAAAAAACTAGTAATGTCTCTGGAGTGAAGGAGTTAAAAACAACAATACTGTATACTGTACAGTACATTAGTAAGGTTTCTCATTAGGTATAAAATGATCTTTTATTCCTGTTAAGTCCAAAGTAAGTTACCACTAATAACAAAATTGTCACTTAATGTATAAGCTGATTTTATCATTTCCCTTAATTTCCTGTAGGCTACCAATGGCATGAGGAAAGTTGTGATGTGTATGTATGATGTACTGATATGTCATTATTTGTGGTGATGTGTGTGGGTGTGCATGCATGCAGTCATGTACATGACTGCTTTATGGTGATGTGTTGGTGTGTATTTATGGGACTCGTGTGTATGCATGAGTGGGGGGTCATGCACTGTTCTGCTTGATAACTTGAATCATATGCTGCCAAGGCCATAAGTCACAGGGATCAGAGGAGAAAGTCATGCAGCAGATTACTGTATTATCATCATTACCAAGTGAATTTGTAAACATTTGCTTTCATTTGATTCCTGCCATCTCTTAATTATCTACAGTATTCAGTTTAGGACAGACTTCCTGAACTGGAAGGGTTAGACATAGCCTTAATCAACCCTGCAAAATCATAATCCTTTCCTAAGCTGAATAAAATTATCTGGTAATGAAAGGAATAAACTACCTGGTACTGTGTAAACACTCAGATTCAAGGAGTTTGGTTAATTAAGCATTCAAAATAATAATCAGAGCCTCTTAACTCTGATTATTTTTTTAAAAATTCTCACTGCCTTCATATAATAGATCCAGATTAGAAACAATTTACTTAAATGGAGAAGTTATATACTGCCTTCATTGAATGCATGAATTCGGGGGGTGGGGTGGGGGTGCGGGGTTTTCTGCTAAGCTGAGTAAAATGACAGAGGAAAGAAAGAAAAAAAAATCCTCAGGCAAATGGTTAACCATAACTTATCTCAGCAAAATAAACAGATGACTTATTTTCCTGCTGCCTTTTGATGATTTTATTCAGAGCAGAAAAAACTTTCCAGACTGAGGATTAGCTAAAGGCCACCCAGCCTTAAGACTAGTTCCCACACTGATGAAAAGATTGGCGGAATTACATTAGTATGAAATGACAAATTTTGATTTTGCGGCTTTTCACATCTTGTTGCACAAAAATTTTAACTTCATTGCCTGATGCTGTAAAAAAAAAATTCCTATTATCGCAGGTATTTGTCCCTTTTCACAGAGGCTCCCAAAATTTTCAGCCTGGCTAGATATTTTCGCCACTTCACTATAAAACTGAAACGAGTTCATTGTACACACAAATTTAACAGTTAATGCACAGCAATTTCACGCATGTTACACAAATTTTTGCAGTTATTTCCCCTCGATCTGCCCTAATTTCACGACTTTTCGTAATGACCAGAGCCGACGAAATTGAGACAAAAATGTACAAAAGCAACTCAAAATTTGTGTGAACACCTACAATAAAACTATGATTTCACTGCAAAAACTCTGCAAAATGTAAGAGATAGGAAGACTTTAGTGCAAAATTAAGGCAAAATTGCAGCAATGCTAATGAGATAGGGGCCATGCTATGTTGCAGCAACACAACCTCTTCCGGCTACAAGTGAGCAACATCTCAGATACTACCACAGGATTACCATATGCTGGACTACCAGACTGCTGACTAGCCTACCACACTGCCAGCATGGTAAAGAACCAGCAGCAGAAGGGCAAAGCAGGCTCTCCTCTTCCTTTTCTGTTCTAATTCTTCTGCTGTCAGTGCCAATTCAATCACAGCTATGTTCAATTCTATGGTACCCAAATATAGCTGTAACAACGGCTTATTAAAGCCATGATGAGGTCTGCACTCTTCAAAGTTCAAAGACAGAAAATGAGGACTTGGAGCACCAGACAAGTATTAATACCCCCATGCAGTGAATTAGCATTTACTTTGCCATCTACTGCAGTTGATGCCCAGCAATTTAGCCTACATCGCACAAATTTTGCAGTACAGTTGAGACTGAATCGCCCCTTTTTGTCCTCATCCAAACGAATTCACCAACTTTTGTACAAATCCATACAGTTATTGCCATTTACTTCAGTTAAACCGCATCTCATTCACAAACATCCGAAGTTACGTTGCAGCTACTTCGTTTTGGATGATGTCACAGCGTCAGGACTAGGTGAAACTGCACAAAATTGCGCAGCATTGTCAACTCCACTTCTGTACATATTTTGCCGAGTTTTTCGCCAATGTGTGTATTAGGCTTTATGAACCCTTCCTCTACTATGGGGATTTCCTAAACTAAACAGAATAATCTGGTTGTTGGAAGAATTACCGTAATTATAAGATGTGATTACAGTACTGTGAAAGTGTTTAATTCTACCTCCTGGAATAGTCAGGTGACTTTTAGGTAATGCAATGAAGATGGCGGACTAGCTACATTAAAAGGGCAACTTCAGCCACTGGGTTTGTGTCCACATAGTTTGGGGCAACAACATCTTAAAGATTTCTTTTTAGATTTTTTTTTTTTTTTAATCTCACTCGAGGCCTTTGTCTTTTTTGCTTTAATCATGTTTAGCTACAGTTACTGCAAACTGACTTCGGACCTCCCCCTCACAAGGTATTAAAAACCACAGAAATCATAGTATATCACAATGTTTGTTCATGAAATGCCATTCATTAACATGAAATCACGCTTCCTTTCTTTTTCAGGACCAGTTGGATGTGTTTTGCATTGGAATCACTTAGAGTAATCTAAGGACATTTCTTTGCACCAAACATTTGTCAGTTCAGGCTTGAGGTTGTCCAGATTGGGTGTCTTCTTCTCTGCCATGATTTTCTTCATCTTTGCCCAGCAGTTTTCTATCGGATTTAGATCCAGACTGTTGCCGGGCCAGTCAAGAACCTCAAGCCGATTATCCTGAAGCCATTTTGTCACTTTTCTTGACTTGTGACATGGCGCTGAATCGAGCATGAAAAAGTCACACCCATGAATAGCAAAAAAGTTTAACAAATAATCTTTAAGAACTTGAATGTACCAGCCACCATCCATCATCAAGTTCTTAGGAAGAAAGTACAAGCATCCCCTTCCCATTTCACCCAAGAAACACCCCTGTACCATTACTGACTCTGGGTGCTTAACAGTCAGCACCATGTAAGCAGGGTCATATCGACTACGGAAGGCAGGGTGACGAACCTTGGCAGAACGCACCTGGAACACTTGAAATGTACTTTCATCGGAAAACATAACTTTTCTCTACTCATCTGATGTCCAGTGTGCATACTTCTTGGCAAACTGAATGCGCTGCTTCTTCATGCAGTCAGTGAGAAGCGGTTTCTTGGCTGCAGTGCAGCTTGGCAAACCCAGCTCCTTCTGCAGGCAGCATTGGATAGTTCGAACTGAGACGTCTTGTAACAGCTGGGGATGCTTTCTCTTCAATTCTGCTGCTGTCAGTCGAGGATTCCTGATTACTTCCCTCTTCAGAAGTGTATCTGTACCTCTAGAAGTCGTCCTCTTCTTTCCACCACCATGCTTGTACTCTGGTACGACATCAGGTGGCAGGCCGCACCCTGCAGCAAGAATCTTCATGACGGTTGACTTTGAACGTCCAGTACGTTCACAAATCATGCTGACAGGGACATTATCCTGCCTCCATGCAATGATATGGACCCTCTCATCCCTTGAGCAGCACTTTCCCGGCATGACAACTCAACTCTAGGGAAATAACAGGGCAAACAGTAATGCATACAAAAGAAGAGGGAGGTGCAAGCTCGGAGCGATGGGAACATATACTGTACTCCCACTCTCACTTCTGGACCAGCACTGACATGCTAAGTGTTTCACCACCTCCCGCGGTGGCTCAGTCGGTAGAGAAGTGGCCTGTAGTCTTTTCGGACCCAGGTTCGAATCCCGGCTGGGGCAGGGAACAGTTTACGGATTTGAATTTCATAAAATCAGACTTTACTGATGTACCAGAAGACTCGCCGACATGTCGTAAAAATACCCCCGTTAATACCATTACACCAGTCCTGTATGAGACAGCCCTAGCATGTATTCAATATGGATGGTGGGCATTAGCACTGAAGTGGTGACATGTAGAGGTGTATGGTATGTAGGAGGACTACTGGGCCTTGGGAGCAGGCTGTGAAGCCTATGCCTAAAAAAAAAAAAAAAAAAAAAAAAAAAAAAAAAAAAAAAAAGAGGAGTTGCCAGCTACTTCTTGTCCAAAAAATTCACTTGGTAGAGGTGGAAACACAAAGCAAAGACAGACAATTCTCCCACAGCAGTTCTGTGTGTAGGTCCTAAGTCAATTTGTGGTATGTGTACTTTCCCAAGCTCCTGTAGCCTAATAATGACTGATCTTACATTCAGAAATGCCAGCTATTCAAACGACTTCACTAGCACTCAAAACCTTTAAATAACATGACTCAGGGTTGTTATGATTTACATAAAATGATTTAAATCATGTGATTTAAATCAATTTAAATCAGACTGAAAAAATCAGTTTTTAAGTCAAAATTAATTTTTTTAATATAAACACAGTAAAAATGAAGAAGACAGAATGTGATGGATGTGTACTGTACAGATGCATCAAGTCTGTTTGGCCTGTACTCTTCCTGTACTGATCTTGATCAAGTCAGGCACAAGTGATTGCCTTTTGTTACAAGGTAAATATTAAAAAAACAGAGGAAAGAAGGCTCTTCGATAATAATAAGTGCTCTGGTTAGGAAAGCCTTTAATGCATCATGCCTTTTCAAGTTGCATAGCAACTTTTCGGTAATAAATGTATGATATCAAAATATGATTTCACATAACATTGGTAAAGGCTTAGTACAAAAAAAAAAAAAAAGTCTTCATTAAAAAAAAAAAAAAAAAAAAATCCAATTAAGTAAAATAATCAATTTAAATTTTAAAACCTGATTTAAATAAAATATTAAAGACTGAAATATATATATATACATATAAATATATATATATAAATATATATATATAAATATAAATATATATATATAAATATAAATATATATATATATATATATATATATATATATATATATATCTGTCTGTCTATCTGTTGCCAGACGACATAATCCCGTAAGGGGTGGCCATTTGACTTTGAGTTATTTGTTTTACGGGGAGGGGCACTAACCCTTCACCAACCCACTTGTTGACAAGTAGGGAGCACGTATGGTTTGGTTATATCGTTACCACCCAGCACTGTAAATGGTTTCCTGGCTTACAGGAAACCATTTGGCTTGTCACTCGATGTAAAGCCACCTATAAAGGAAAGAAAAGCAATAAGAAGTGACAGGAAAGATGGGAGAAATAATAAAAGAGGAGGGCAGGCACAGAAAAAGAATGATAAAGGCCAAGGAAGAAGCAGGCAGCACTACATCAAGTGAGTGGATGATGGTCACCACCACCTACCATATATATACAGTAATCCCTCCACTATCCGATGTAATAGAGCCAAAGGCATGTCCGGAAAGTGGTCCTGTCTGGATAGTGGGCACCAGCCTCCTGGACCTAACTCAGAAAAACACCTATACAACTCCCTCTGGACATGCATAGCACCTATTTATGTCCCAAATCACACCAATAAGGGACATAAAAGACTGAAATAAATGCAAAAGAACCATAAAAGTAGGGTTTAGAGGTGAGTTTATAAAATATTAAACATTCTGGGTAATTAGAACAAGTCCCTGGCTCCTGGACTGGTACTTATGGACCCTAACTCAGAGAAATACCTCCCTACTGCACATGCATACCACCTAATACCCTATTCACACCAATATGGGACATAAAAGAGTGAAATGAGGTGTTAGAGTTAAGTACAGTATGGAAAATACAGTACAGTACAAAATGAAACATTCTGGGTACTTACAGCAAGTCCCTGGCCATCTCGATGAATAACCGCCTCCTCTCAGATGCTGATAGTAAGAAGGATTCATGAACCACTTGCAGTACACTGTTCATGAAGTCTTGCACAGAACTTAGTCATTTGCACTCAGAATTCCATTCTCTTAACACTGCGCACTCGTCTTACTTGCGCTCAATTGTACCTTAATGAAATAAGTGTTGCACTCTGCACTTTAAGTCTTTCCACTCTTGAAACCATTTTCTAAACAAAACACATTGAAGTTAAATAACGTTAAGTTTCCAGTCCATTAAATCTTTGTCTTTTCACTCAGAACTCAAATTCCTTAACACTATGCACGTTTTTTTCACTGCACAGCACTGTAAATTCCCGTGTGGTCTAGTGGAGAAGTTCTTGGCATCTAATCACGGTCAGAGTCTGAGAGTAGCACATGCAGGTAACCAAGGGGTGCGTCACTGGGTGGTGGTGATGGCATACCCACTGCAGATGACTCTGAAGATAGGCGCAAACTCACGTCGAGCGGTGACTCCATCATGGCTGATGTGCTGGGCTGTGGCTCGGAGCATGAGGGCCTGTCTTGGGAAGACAACAGAGTGGAGCCAGGACTGGGCACAGTGGGGGTCACGGGCCTGAAAAAGCTGTCAATTGTTGATTGACGCAAGGAACGATGATTCTGACGATTAATGATGCGCTGCCTGAAAGCACGCACTTCCTCCACAAGTCCCAAGGGCCCCATCTCCCTGTCGCAGTCCGGGTGTTCCAGGTAGTCCTGAACGAACTCTATGTGTTCCCGGAGTGCGCTCAGCTTGGGGATGGCTGGAGTAGTGTCATACTGAGAGAAGTCCGCATTTAATACAATTTAATTACTGTAACATGGGTGCGTAACGCATAACACGGACGCAGCTCCGAGAAGTGGGTGAAATCCACGGAGTTCGCCTCTAGTACGATCACCCAGGTCCAACACGGTTATACTGGATGTTCCCATACGCCGACAGCGAATCAAAACTTCCGATCAAGTAGCCTCCCCCGCCCGCTATCGTGATGTCGCCCAATTAAAAATGCTTCTGCTGTCACGTAATATTTTGTTTAACTTTCTCCTGCCACAGCGCCACTCAGTCGCATAATTCGCATTGGACAGTGCTTTTTTCTCACTGCATTTTCTGCCCTTGCTGCTGCATTTTATTCCTGCTCATGATGCCTAGGAAGCCTTCTTCCAGCAAAAGAAGGAAGAGAGAAGAGTGCTAGGACAGGCAGTAGCAGGACCTTCCATGGATGTGGACAAAGGCAGTGATTCTCACTGTGATTTTGAAGGATTTATGAGGGAGGTTGAGGAGGAGCAGCAGCCACTACCCGCTAGTGACGCCAGCAGCCATCCTCCAGGGACCCAGTAGGACTACCTACAGCCTCGGTTACCAACTTCTCTTCCCAGCAAGCCCACCAACACTATCCTAAAAGGTTAGTTATCATTCATAGTACAGTACCATTTATTATAATTACAGTAGTACCAATATATGTATAGGTACATGGTAGGTATTTATGGTGACTTTCCCTAGGGTTGCTGACATACCGGTAATTCATTTTTCCCCATAAGCTCTGTTGTTAGTCCAACACGTTTTTGGTCCAACACGGGACCCGTGCATGACAATATTACCGTGTTGGATGCGAGGGTACAGTATATATATATACACATATATCTGTTTATTTGAACAGATATAATCATGCCTAATGGATGCATTGCAGCAAGTGGGAGGAAAAAAAGACCCAGTATGGTACTCTTCTGACAGAATTCCCAAAGGCATGAACAAGGTTGGGAAAAAAAATCAGATTTAAATAAAATAATCCGATTTAAATAAAAAAATTGATTTTTTTTTTAATCGGTGATTTTTTCCCACCCTGACATGACTATCTATTAACAGGCACTACTGTGACACTTATTAAACTGTAATTCTCCATCATGGTACCACTGACAAGCTCATAAGTTATCAATACAAGAAACGTTTTGAGATGCTTCTTAAATGACTCCAGAGGCTGACTGCTTTACTGGTATGAGTACTTATTAAATCTAAGAAAAGAACTGTGAAATAAACAGACACTCCTTTAGTGCTCTTGCCTCTTCAAGACGTAGAGGGTCCTCATTACCATGCAAAGTAATTCTAGAATGAATGGGAAGAAGAGATGACATTTCAGCTGGGCAGATATTTAGGTTCACTGCATATAAGAGCCTTAAGTCATTAAATTTAATTAAAAATTTAATCCTTACTTGCTAATGCTCAGAGAGGAATATCTTACTTTATTTTACTTCCCTTACCCCTGAAGGCAAATTATGCAGGTGATGAGGGCATTCTGCTTGGGTGATGTAAATTATAATAGCTACTGGGTAATAATAATAATAATATTGGTAGTGGTAGGTGGTGGCGACCATCATCCACTCACTTGATGTAGTGCTACCTACTTCTTCCTTAGCCTTTATCATTCTTTTTCTGTGCCTGCCCTCCTCTCTTCCTATTTCTCCCATCTTTCCTGTCACTACTTAATGCTTTTCTTTCCATTACAGGTGGCTTTACATTGAGTGACAAGCCAAATGGTTTCCTGTAAGCCAAGAAACCATTTACAACGCTGGGTGGTAACCATATAACCAAACCATATGTGCTCCCTACGTGTCAAGTGGGTTGGTGGAGGGTTAGTGCCCCTCCCTGTAAAATAAATAACTCAGAGTCAAATGGCCACCCCGTACGGGATTATGGCGTCTGGCAATAAATAGATAGATAGAATAATAATGGTAATAATAATAATAATAATAATAATGGTAATAATAATAATAATAATAATAATAATAATAATCCATCCATCCATCATCCAATCCTACGTTGCCCCATGAGGAGCGTAGGAGCCCGTGGCTAGGCAAGCTGATCCTGACATTTGAGATGAGAGTGACCAGCTTCACTCATCCCTAAGTAGCATTACGTGAGCAATAAATCCCAATCACTCCTTGGGTATAAACCTTCAATGGCTCAATCTAACTGGAGAGCCGTAATTACCCACTACACCACCAGGCACCAAAATTTGGTTATATGGTTACCACCCAGCATAGTAAATGATTTCCTGGTGTACAGGAAACCATTTGGCTTGTCACTCAGTGTAGAGTCACCCACAGGCAGAAGGAAGAGGAAAGAATGAAGGAAAGAAAAACAGAAGAGGATGAAAGAAGGATGGAGGAGAGGAAAGGACAGACACCGAGAGCAGCACTACATCGAGTGAGTGGATGGTGAGCGTCCCCACCTACCACATATAATATTAATAATATTAACAGTAAACCATCCATCCATCAGCCAATCCTACATTACCCCACGAGAAGCACAGCAGCCCAGGGCTGGGGAAGTTGGTTCTGACATTTAAGAAGAGAGTGACCAGCCTCACTCATCCCTGAGTGGCATTATGTGAGCAATAAACCCCAGCCACCCCTTAGATATAAAAATTCAACGGCTCAATCCGACTGGAACGCTGTAATTACCCACTACGCACCAGGTGCCAAAATTTGGTAATATGGTTACCACCCAGCATAGTAAATGGTTTCCTTAAACCATTTGGCTTGTCACTCAGTGAAATCACCCACAGGCAGAAGGAAGAGGAAAGAATGAAGGAAAGAAAGACAGAATAATAATAATACAGTAATTCCTCAATCATGTGACGTAACAGAGCCAAAGGCATGTCCACTAAGTGGATCCCTCATGATAATTAACTTCTCCCCTGGCCCCCCTTCGTACATATCCTAACTTTGAAAGCCATTGTAAAGGGCCACTACAGTACATTAGGCTACATGGTACCGTACCACACTTGTTCCTGTTGTTTAACACCACTCTATCTGGTCATGCATTCCTATAAACCACAGCCAAGCAATTACCATGGTCAAGCAGACCAATCAACCATTGACAAGCAATCACCACTGGAGGGTCATACCCTACAGTGACATGAAAAAACATGAAAAAAAAAAACAGCTACACAAGAAAAATGCAGTGGGCACACAAAACATAATAGTACAATGGAATAAAATCATGATAAAACAGAATAAAGTAATGGTACAGCACAGAATAAAATCAACATTAACACTTACGATTCCTCGCAGGGTGTCGTGCTGAATAACTCACTAGCTCCTTGATTATGACTGTTGCACTGTACAGTACAGTACATCCCGTGTGGTTTAGTGACGTACCCTGATGAGCTTGACGCAGGTCGGAAACAATCACAAAAGCCACCATGTGTGCTACCATAACAACAGTCTGAAAGGAGCTCTTCACTACATGGTTGCCGAGCAGGAACTCTGAACAACCGAGGGGGGTCACTAGTGGATGCTGGGTGAACTACTGAGCCAGACAGCTTAGCACCACTGGGCTATCCCCGCCCAGGCAGGTGAAAATGTTCGTGCGACCATAATTTACACTCAGACGGAAGCATTTTGTCCGAATAAAATGGAAACATGTAAATATACTCTTCTTTCCTTCTCAGGTGGTTTTACATTGAGCGACAGGCCAAATGGTTTCCTGTATGCCAGGAAACCATTTACAATGCTAGGTGGTAACCATCTGGCCAACTATACCAGTACATGTTCCCTATGTGTCAAGTGGGTCAGTACAGGGTTAGTGCCCCTCCCCGTAAGACAACTAACTCAAAGTCAAATGGCTACCCCTTATGGGATTATGGAATCTGGCTATAGATAGATAGATATACATACACCTAATTATCTGAAATCCAGAAAAAAAAAAAAAAGTGCTTAAATTAACTATTACCGTATGTAATAAAAAATCAGGACCCAGAGCAAAAATCTCCCAAAGTTAGATACTGGTGGTGGGTATTTCCCCTTTAGATCATCAACATGCCTTGACAGACTTCTGTTTTTCATAAATAATGATTTCTATCTATCTATCTATAGCCCGACGCCCTAATCCCGCAAAGGGTGACTGCAGACAAAACACCTCAAAGTCACTCTGTCACCCACCATATGATTGCCCTCCCCCCAATTCACTCTCCCTTCCCTCATATACCCCTCAACTCCATCCCTCCACCTCATCCTCGGTCTTCACCTCCCTCTCCCTCCCTCCACTTCACCTACATACACCCTCTTAGTCAGTTGTTCATTCTCCATTCTCTCCACATATCCAAACCACCTCAGTGTACTTCTCGTAATTTTCTCAATCACATCCACATCCACCCCACAAGGTTCTTTCACTTCTTCAATCATTAACCTGTCACTCCACATGCTCCTCTCAAGCAATGCATTTCCACTGCTCTCACTCTTGACTTGTTCCCCTCTAGCAAGGTCCATGCCTCGTTTCCATACGTCAGTGTAGGGATCACAACACTATCATGCAGTGACTTCTTAACTTCCATACTCACCTTCCTATTTCTCATCACCACTTTCAGTGAACCAACAACCTTCCTTCCCTGCAATACCCTTTCAAGCACTTCATCCCCAAAACTTCCATCCTTATTCATCACACTACCCAAGTACTGTACTTGAATGTACTCACATTCTCCATATCCTCAACATCCAACCTCACTGTGCATTCTGTGAGTTCATTCCTCTCAAACACCATAACTTTACTCTTGTTTACATTAACTTTCAGATTCCTTTTCCTACAGACCGTCCCACATTCATTCACCAAACCTTGCAACTCCCATTCATCTTCACTCAACAATACTGTATCATCAGCAAACAGCAACACCAGAATCTTTCACATCCCACCCTCATTCATTAGAGCCATCCCCACATCTGCATGTATAATCAATATATATTTGTACAAACTACAAGCCTATCAAGGCAAGTTGTCGAGCTACAGGCAAAATACTTCCTCTAACTTTAGCTAATTTTCTCTCTCAATCCTGATTTTTTATTAACAGTTAAATTAAACACAAAAATTTTGACCAGATTTCAGATAATTTGGCGTGTATGAACCTACGGTATATGGTGATAAAAATTATAATATTTTCCAGTTAAAAGTGCTGATTCGGTAAATGACAGCTGTATTTTATCGTACGCATATATTAACTTAGCAATCACTTTCTCTTGAGTATATATTCTCATCTAAGATCCCTAACCTCTTCTCAACTTTACAGTAACTGAAGGTCAAGTGTAGTCCAACTGGACGATTAATCCGACGGTAACCAAGGAAACTCATTCCTACCTAATAACTAAGGCTCACTGAACTCCATGCAACCGTGACTTACTATCTGGGTTATGCAGGTGGTCTAGTTCTGTCAGATGAAAACACACTAGTCTAATTAGGTTTGTTACTACATAATCCTAATCTATATAATGTGGCTAATACAAATCGCAATACTGTACTTCACTAGGCAGACATATATGGCATCCTACATCACCCTGAATTAAACGTCCTCATCCCCAGCATTTATCCTATTAAGGGCAAGGGATGTAGAAGTTGAAATACTATAAAAAGATTTCTGGAGGTCATGAATAAACAAAAATAAGATCCACAGAGTATAAAAACTGTGAAACAGAGCTCCCATGCATAAAATTTACAATTGTATTTTTTTCTCAGTAACTACTGTATAATATAAATATGACTGTAACTGCTTCAGAAAGTTGCAGAAGGTGTAGTTTTTAAGATATCATCTATAAACCCACCAGTTTTACATGCAAACTGTGGCAAGTGACCACCCACCATGTCAGACTTTTAGGCTGATTTGGCTCCAGTCAATCCACTACTAATCATTCGCCCTACTAACCTAACCTAATATGACCTAATTCAATGTAACCTAACCCAACCAAACCCAAGTTAACCTAACCTAAATAATCTGGGGATGAATAAGTTTCGAGTTCAACCTGACCCACTACCCTCTATAGAATGCCACCGCTAATGTCAACAAACCACAGATTGTGTTCATGAGCAACATGCTATTATTGCAGAATGTGGGTGTCACGACTGAAGTATGAAATCTTTCGTAACGTGATATTTCCAGAATCTGGATATTGTAAAGGAATTTAAATTATGAAAAATAATCCTCTCTCCATGCTTCAGTGGATGCCACAGAACAAGAGCCCTTACACACCAGATAACATACAGTATTAATATTTTATTCAGCACAAGAGTCTGAACTGCAAGGGTGTGGTACAGCCTCCATGAACTCCTTTCTTATGCTCTTCTTACTTTAACTTGGCCTAATTTGCATCGAGATTCCTGTCACAACATATTAACACTGGCCTATGGTGCTAGTCATGAAGTGCCATGGAAAGTATGCAGAGCAACAGAAATGTTATTTTGCCACTGAGTTACCGTACATGAATAAGCTCCAAAAGGACCAAAATCTAGGCCAAGTTAAGGTGAAAGAACTATAATAGAATGGCGAGTAATATGCCTAGCAGAAACAAGAAAGGAAAATAAAACAATAACCCTACCTCTGGGAACAGTCACGTGAGTCCGGGAGAATCGTAAAAGTTAAACTCTGAAGGCTGGAGGCGACACTCACACAAACACACTAATGACCGATAAACATTCAGCCTTCAGATTATTTGTGTGGCCTTCAGCCTCTTAGCAACAGGCAAGTTGACCCTTCAACTGGCATATTATGACTTCAAATCTTACCCCGAACAACGGTAGAGGCAACAGCACGAAGGTTTTCACTTTTTTTGTATTTTTATCATCCTGTCAAACAAGAACTGGCGAGAGAAAAACATCGCTGTACCCAGCACAATATAAGGCATCCTGCAAATTTTACATATGAATTTACATGAATCTGAAATAAAAATATGCAACAATATTATCATATTTATAAAGTTTCAGAATATACAAAAAAATACAGTTAATGCAACTTTTGCAGTACGTGCGTAAAACTTAATAAAATAGCATCCAAATATTTACCGACAATAGAAATGGTAAACTGTACTTTTGGTGTTCAATGAAATGATAAACTTGGTTAAAATATATTCGATATATTGTTCATTAATTAATTTGCTCGTATCCACGCTCAACAACACTGATGTGGTGAGTGTGCCTCAGCCGTCAGCGCCTTATTCCCTACTTCGTCGGGGCTGAGACAGACGGAGGACATTTGTCTATTGTTATTTGAGATGAATATATAACTGTATCTCCTCAAAGTCGTTTTAAAATATACCCAGGATGTTGTAGTACCAATAAAAATGAATGAAGACAGGTATGGGAGACGCCAGAATTCAAAGTCGACTACAGCAAGGCAGAAACAAGATTATTATTGACTAAAAGTGCAACTATGAATAACTTCCAAGGCTACGCTATTGAATGAACTTAGGCCTTGATAGTTCCCGTGAAAATTAATTATAATTGTATTAATTGATAAGTATACCTATAGAACGACGGGGAATCGTCCAGGGTGAGAATTGTCCTGACGCGTATGTTTTGACGGCGAATTGTCCAGGAACCAAGGTGGACACCCCTATGACCAGGCACCCATACTTCTCTGTCATTCTGTAGGGTAATGAAGTTTCTTGTATCGCTGGGTTAGCCTGGTGTTGGGGTCCCGTCAGGTACTGTTGCCGCCTTATCTGTCCGGCCAGAGTTTGAGGTGGTAGCTTGTGACCCATGACAGTTCGTGATGGCCTTTGACACTGCATTAAATATACAAGCTCCATTCATTTTAAAGTAGCTGTTTATGATGCTTTCCATTCAAAGGGTAGTGGTCTTTGTCATCTTAATGTAGCACAGTCTGCTGTGCAACACACTGCAGTTCCTCCCAGGACCAGGGTACACGAAACTGGCTCCATCTAATACTAGGGTGCAAGAAACCTCCCCCTGCCCCCTCCCTGGACCAGGGTGCAAAATGCTGACTCATAAACATGGAAAGTAACTTTAACTGAGATTAATGCTGCTTCTACTGTAGAAGGCATGTTGAATAGGATAATGATACACAGGGGCGTACCTAGAGATTTGAAGGCCCAGGGGGCTGGGTTCTTTGTGGGGCCCCCCTCCTGGAGGAGGGCCCCGCAAAGAACCTAGCTCCCCCTCATTATCTCAGCCGGGATTGTCGGGATGATAAATATAAATATTTTTAAATATTAATAACACATGTCAAGTGGGGTTGGTGGAGAATTAGTGCCCCTCCCTGTAAAACATTAACTCTAAGCCATTGGCCACCCCGTCTGGGATACATGGCGTCTGGCAATGAATGAATGTGGTCATGCATTGTTACCTGTGCTCTTTGCTATGATGTTGTTGTTGCTGGTGCACTCTCCTGTCCAGGAGTTGTTTTACAACAGATGGCTTCTTTTCTTATTTTTTTTGTTTGTTTTTGTTTTTGTTTTTCTTTTTTTTCCCATATCCCTTATCTATTTCAATTATTCTTTTCTCATATTTAGTATTATACTCCTTCTTTTAAGTATTTTCTCTACAGTTTCTGCCACTTTAACTATATCATTTTCTTACATTGTTCCATTTATTGTTTCCTTCACTATTATGTTCTCCGTCATGTCTTCATATGCCTTACAATGAAACAGATGAAGTTGCTGTTATGCAGCGTAGTCTGGGCTCCAACTTCTCAGGACCAGCTACAGTGCAAGCCTTGGGTTCTTTGTTCACAGCTGGGTCAGCGTACACAAACAAGGAGGGGGAAGTCTAAACAATGACAGAACAAGGGCACATATATATTACCAATATGTGGGGTTACAATCTATCACACACTATAGTCCTTGACCAAACCTAATAAATACAGAATATCAGCTAACACAGAACAATATGCCTTACACTAAATGTCTCCACCTAGTTCATACAGAATGTTGACCAACACGAGAAGTATATATCCACTTACAAAGAGTAGTCTCACTTTACAATACACGTGTAATTCATACAATAGTTCAGGTATCTCCTGCCCCTGTATACGTATAGCACTCCTAATACAATTTACCTCAATACAGTATACACAGCGCTTAACAGAGATGGAAGCACATTCCCATTCCACAACCATTCCCGTGACATAGAGGGAACCTTACACTACCCATGACACATCCGCGTGACATAGACGGAGTCTGGGCTAACTTACGTTGCACACGCGTGATGTAGGACGAAGGAATATACCACTTATAATCTACTCGCATGACAGGGAGAATGCTATGATTACATAGAATTCTCAAATAGGTCAGTCACAGAGAGTAAATCCATGTTACATACACACAGTATATAGAGAATAAGTCCAACGGGGAGGGGGGGGTATGATGACACAGGGACAGGGACACAACACTTACTTAAGGGTAGTGTGTCATGTATTGCACAGAGGGGGGGAGTCATGCTAGAGGGAAACGACCAGGGCATCCCATGTCGTGCGCGCACTAGTTGTCAACGTGAGTTTCCTCCTGGGGTTGCAAAGCCACTGATCCAAGCAAGGGGGATGGGCAACACTGGAGGCAATGGGGAGGGTCTGTTTTTAAACAATAAAACCACCAAGAGACGGAACTATAACCTTAGAGTCTTTTACTCACAGGCACGGGCGGAGAGGGGCACCAGGACGTGGTGCAAGACTCACTAGACAGGAAGTCACAAGTGGCAGCCAGGCGTAGGGGGCAGGCCGTCATGGGTGTGCTCCCGTGGTCAGTCACTGTCAGGATCGCCACGGGCCCTACGGGAGCTGGTGGGCGAAGTGGTGGGTGGCCTTCTCTTCGTAGGGGTCTTGGGTGAGGAGTGACCCTCTGGACTACGGCCGAATAGGGCCAGGAGGTGTGCGGCACAGCGCCGGTCCTTCTTTGTAGTAGGGGTCTTGAGGGCAGACCTGTGTAGGCCCAGGCCAAGGGTCGGCTGCGGGTGGGGCGGCGCCCTTCTGGGGCTGCGGTCCTGTCCGGGAGGGGTGGCCGTCAGTGGTGGACTGCAGCCGCCTTCGTCAGGAGTGGTCTGGCGGTTGTGGTGCGCAGTAGGGGTTGTCCGCATCCTCTGGGGGCTGTGGTCTCGCCTGCGGGAAGAGGCCGTCAGGGGTGACCTGCGGCCACTCACTCTGGAGGAGTCTGTCAGTGCCTGCCGGGGGTGGTGGTGGAGTTGCAGTGACAGGACACCTGGCCTCGGCGTGGTCTCACCCGGGCTGGTCTCAAATGGGGTACCTGCGAGGGAGTAGTTCCCACTCTCTGGGGGAGAGCGGCATCTCGCTCCACCACAGGAGGGGCGCACTGAGTGAGGGGTGTCACCCTCTGTAGGAACCTTGAGGGCCACGGAGGGGGAGTGACCAGCGGCCTGCTCCCCTATTTGGTGGGCCTGACGGTCCCTGCTGGAACTCAGGACCAGGGCGGGCACTCCTTCGTCCAGGCAGACCTGACAGGCACTGCCTAGGTTCTTGTTAGGGACGGAGGCGAGAGGAGGTCCGGGGGACGCTTCTTCGGGTGCCGAGCCCGAGGAAGGCGAGAGGGAGAGGCCTGGCGGGCACTCCTGGTGTTTGGCACAGGTCTGGCGGACTCTGTCCCTCTGCCACTGGAGCGGGGTCACCTGCCCCGGGGGCAACGGGGAGGGGAGGCCTGGTGGGCTCTCCAGGCGAATGCCACAGGTCTGGCGGACTCTGTCCCTCTGCCGCCGTGGCTGGGGCACCTGTCCTGGGGACAACGGGGAGGGGAGACCTGGCGGGCACTCCTGGTCAATGCCACAGGTCCGGCGGACTCTGGCCTCCTGTCGTCGGGGCTGGGGCAGCTTGGGAGACGACCGGCGGTCTGTCCCACATAGGTTGCTCTGGTAAAGTCTACGTCCACGCCTGCCTCCCTCCTGGGAAGATCCAGCGAAGGTCGTCTGTAGGACGTGCTGGCTCCTGAAGGTGGGTGGGTGGCAGAGGATGGAGAATGGCAGTCACTCCACCCACAGTAGGTCCGGCGGACTCTACTGTGCCGCTGCTCCCCTGGGGTATAGCAAGGTTAGAGGCTTCAGTGGAATTCTCTCCTCTTGTGAAGATCAATCTGGCGGATACAGCATCCAAGGGCTTGCTTGGTACTTTGGGGTTGTAAGTCCCACCCTGATTCTGGCGAGTGCTTCCTCCACCGGAGTGTAGTGCACTCAACCTGCGTACTGCCTGGTGGTCTTGCTGCAGGGAAGAGGGGCGTCGGGTCACAGGGGATATATGTCGCTCTTGCTGAGAAGCCTTGGCAGGTGAGATAGCCTCCCTTTCATCTCCTTGTGGTGTGGGGGTCACCTCCCTGTACCCTCCTCCTGGGGTGGTGGTGTCCAGCTCGCTCCGCCGAACAGGTATTTCAGTTGCATTTCTTCTTCCTCCTTGCATAATTCACATAGTGAATTTTGTTCATATTTATTTTTATAGTTTTCCTTATCAGTGGCAAAGGCCGACACATGGAAGCATGTTGGAGCCTTTAAAAACGAAATGCCTCTGCTTCTGTATGCTGTCCTTTAACATACCACACACTAAAAATCAGCATTATTTTGCAGCCAACCTCTAATACCACTACATCTCTTATGCACCCACTTATTGCAAATACTGCAGAAAATGGAGGATCTCTATTATACAGTAAACTCTCAGATTGTTTGTTGGCGGATTCGGAGGAAAAGTTGCAGAGACTGGTAAACAAGCTGCAAGAGTCATGCAAGAGAAGAGGTTTGAAGATAAATGCTAAGAAGACTGAGGTCATGGGAATAACGAAGAGAAGAGAGAGGATGAGAGTAATACCGGTAGTGATTGTACGAGGGAGGCAAGTAAAGCAAGTAGAAAGTTATAAATAGGCTACATAGGGAGGCTTAATATCAGAGGATACAGATTGTGAAAGGTTACAAAAAGAAGAATTGCAATGGCAAAAACAGCTTTTGGAAAAGCAAAGGAGATTTGAACTAATATAAGTATGATCCATCTATCTATCTACTGCCAGACGCCTTAATCCCACACGGGGTGGCCACAAACAAATCGCCTCCACGTCGCCCTATCCCCTGCCATTTCACTTCCCTGCTTCCAACTCACACCCCCCTCTCTCATATACCTCTCCACTCCATCCCTCCATCTCATCCTTGGCCTCCCCCTCCCTCTCTCCCCCTCCACCACACTCACATACATTCTCCTCGTCAGTCTTTCGCTCTCCGTCCTCTCCACATGGCCAAACCACCTCACTGTGTTTCTCTTAACGCTTCCTATCACATCCACATCCACACCACAACGCTCCTTTACATCCTCGTTTGTCAGTCTGTCTCTCCATGTGACTCCACAGGCTCCTCTCAAATCACTCATTTCCACTGCTTTCACTCTTGGCTTGTGCCCCTCCACAGTATGAGCATGGAGATAATAAGGATGATAAAATACTTTGTATGGTCAGCTTTAATATATAGATGCAAAACATGGACTATAAAGAACATAAAGAAGAGGAGAGAAGCTGAGGAAATGTGTTTTTTATAAAGAATGGTAAGAATTCCTTGGACAGCTTGAATGACAAATGAGGAAGTACTGTATTGAGAAGGGCAGGAATGGGAAGAGAGAGAGGAAATGCAGAAGATGGAGGCAGCTGAAGTTTATTGGTCACATACTTAGAGCTAAGAGGCTTGAGAGCAACTGTTTCCTGGGAAGAGCGGAGGGAACAAGAGAAAGGGGAAGGCAGGGAATGAAGTTTACGGATAGTCTCTTGAATTACGTTGGCGGAGGATGGACAGTGGCGAACCTGGTCAGGATGTTGGAGGAAAGGGATAGATGGCGCTCCATGGTCACTGACGTCACTTGACAGGCACTCTGGTAAAGATAGAACTCTCAGTTATCCATTGTAATTCAGCCAAACCCTGCACCGAATAATGTGAAATGCCGGATATTGCATAGAACCCCCCGTTGACTCAGCATTTGGTGTCGAGCCGGATACTGTGTTCCTATCCGTCTCGACCCTCTATTGTAAAAACTTTCCTATGAGTAAATGATGAAAACTAAGCATAAAATACAACAAAATAATGATACAGTAAAGTAATACAGTGTCAGTTGGCTACCACTTTCAACCTGGTTGATACACCTCAATGCCGGATATTGCTATGTCCCATTTTGGTGCCAGGTGTTGCATAATTTCACCAGATATGCTTTGTCAGAGCCGAGCCAGCAGCACTGGGTGGGCCTGATATTGCAACGATGGATAATTGAGGGTTTACTGAGTTAGGATAGCTGGGACAAAATATTGGTGATGTATTGACTGTTGGGCCGATTTGACGTGGATGACCAACTTTTTTTTTTTTTTTTTTTTTTTTTTTTTTTTTTTTTTTTTGGCTGGTGGCCATTTTGCAGGAACGTGTACATTAAATTAATGAAGTTGTATAATTAATATACTAAAATTTACACATTTCTACAACTTTTTAAAGCCATCTGATATTTAGGTTATAGCTCACTGAAAAAAAATAATTATGGGTAATCATAAATGGGAGCTCTCGTATATTTTCACCATGGTTCGTAAATCGTATCAAATCTGGTTAGTTAGGCTAAAATAACAAGTATTTCAAAAAAAAAAAAAAAAAAGCTGCAGTTACTTATGCAGCTTTTAAGAATTGGTAAATTTAACTAGTATTAAAGAATTTAATGATACTGTATGTGCAGTGTTTTCCAATAAATAGTTAAAGTTACTCCTGCAGTGTGTTCCATGGGGCACCTAATGGGCAGTGTTGGTGAGGCAGTGGCTCAGCTTGGGCACAAGACAGTGATGTCACTTATTATGAATGCAGGTGAGCCATGGTACACCTGATGGGCAGTATCGGTGAGGCAGTGACTCATCTTGGACACAAGATGGTGACATCCTGTCAGCTGTGTGAGGCAGTGCTGCAACGACAGGATGTGGTGGCCAGACTACAGCCATTCATCACCTCAACACCACGGTCTGCCAGGCAGGCTGCACAGCATTCCACTGAGAGGTATCGTTAACCAGGCATTGTGTCATTAGTTGTATTCTTATGTATTACACCTTAGCAGCTTTTAATGTACTGTATTATTTTTACCATTGTAGTATTGACATGATTTCATTAAATAACATGTGCAAGAATTGAATGATAAAAGTCTCCTAAGCATACAGGAATACAGATCATTGTCTCTGACAACTTTTTCTTGTTGCAGTACTGTCATGGACTCCCTTACTCAGTTCTTAGTGCTAATGTAAGGAAACATAGTTATATAAGTTAGATGTTGCTTCATTTAGTGAGATGGTACATAGCCTAAACTTAGCAAACATTAAAATAATTATTTAATGTAGCTTAAATTCTTACCCAATTCTGCTGCTTATTATATCTGACAAAAGTGCCCATGAATGAGTGATCGACTCATCAAAGAAGTGCAGAAAAAAAAAAAAGTGTTTTCTACAATCAATTAACAAATAGCTTGAGTGATCATTCAGGTAACAAGCTTCCTTGTCAGTGCAAGGCAGTGCTTCATTGAATAAGATAATTTTACTCAGCATATTTCTGTAGCAGGAGTAGAGTTATAACAATAGATTTTTAGGGTATTACTTGGAGCAGTTTCTGATTATTGTTGTGTTTTATTATTTTATGTGGTCGGTAGGGGCGCCTATCATCCACTCACTCATTGTAGTGGTACTCTGTTTTGGGTAACTCTGCATTGAGTGACAAGCCAAATGATTTCCTGTAAACCAGGAAATCATTTAATATGCTGGGTGGTAACCATATAACCAACAAACACATGTTCCCTGTGTGTCAACAAGTGGGCTGGCAGAGGGTTAGTGTCCCTTCCCAGAAAACAACTAACTGAAAATACAAACAAGAAGCCTTGGATTAGGATAGACCAACAGGTGATGACCAAGGATAGCACAAAGGATGTGGTATGTACTGCAGCGTGGAATGTAAGGGGTGCGAATGATGAGGTGAAAGAGAGAGGGAGAGATTTTCCAGGTGCTTGAGGGTGCAAAAGTGGACATATATGGATTAACTGAGTCTAAATAGAGAGGTGAGAGGGTGAGAGAGTGGAAGTATGGATGGGGTATATGCACGGGAGTAGGTGAAAATGAGAGGACAAAAGAGGGTGTATGTATTGTTGTGTGCAAGAGAAGGAAGGAGGATATAAAAGAGTATGGATCAGTTGGTTCAAGGATTATATGGGAAAGATTGAAAGTGGGAATGCAAATGTGGGCGATTGTATGTTTGTAGGCTATGCGCCAACACAAGAACACGCAAGCAGAGTGAGAGGAGAGTTCTGGGCAAATGTGGAAGCGTGCATGTAAAAGTTGCGAAGGAATGAGAGCGTGTGTTTGATTGGAGATATGAATGGAAAAGTAGGAAATGTGAAGATGGATGGAGTGGTTGGCAAGTGGGGTGTGCCTGCAGAAGTGGATGAGAATTGCAGTTCTCTAGTGGATATTTGTGCAGGGAGAGGGTTGGTGATAGCCAAGTCACCTTTTTAGGCACACAAATGATCTACAGGTATACGTGGTGAATGATGAGAAGGGTGGATGGTGAACTGAATGGACAGAAGGCAGTGATTGATTATGTGTGTGTGGGTGAGAGAATGAGAAGGTATGTAATGGATGCAAGAGCATACAGAGGTTCGGGGAGTGGACTTTCTGACCACCACTTGGTGGTGGTGAAAGTCAAGGTTCAAATGCAGTGGAGGAATAGTTGGGGGGTAGGACAGGAGGAGGAAGTCCATATAAGGAGGGTAGAAAAGTTACAAGAGGATGGAAAAAAGGAAGAATATTAGAGAGAAGTGGAAGAGCAGTTGGGTAAATATGATTTGGAGCAGATGAGGGAGGTGGAAGATGTGTGCAAGATTTTTACAGGAGAAGTCTCTGCAGCATGTGAGGTGGTGTGGGGTGAAGAGAAGATGAAAGGGGGTGCAAGGAACAGCATGGTGGAATGAAGAGGTGAGGCCAGCTGTGGTGCAAAAGAAGAAAACATATAGTGAGTGGATGGGAAGCAGAGGCATGAAGGAAGTTGAGAGACAGAAATGAGAGTTATATGTAGAGAGGAAGAGAGTTGAAAAGATTAGTAGGAGAGAGTAAGAAGAGAGTGGATGAGGAATGTGGAAGGAATTTGAATGTAAAGTGGAGGGAATGCAAGAAAATGTTCTAGAAAGAGGTAAAGAGAGTCACACAGGGTGGTAAAGAAGTTAGTTGGGTAGTGAAAGATAAAAATGGTAGCTTGGTTTTGGAGAAGGGAGAGGAAGTGAGCATTGACTTTGGAGAAGAGAAAAAAAGTGAGCAGATGAAGAGAACACTTTAGGGAACAGTTAAACATAGAGACTGAAAGTAATGTGAGTATAAGTGGCTGGGAATGGCTTGGAGTAGGAGGATGATGAGAAGGAAGGGAGAGATCAGTGGGATGGAAGTAGTGGAAGCAATGAAGAAAATCAGCATGGTGAAAGCCCCAGGAATTGATGGAGTGTGTGGTGAAATGCTGAAGCATGGGGGAGAGATAGTAGTAGAATAGATATGCAAGATGTGCAGATTGGCCTGGGAGGAAGGTAGAGTCCCAGAGGATTGGAAGTTAGGCATAATTATTCCCCTGCACAGAGGAAAAAGGGGAAAAGAAGTGTGTGGTAATCATAGGGGCATTTGTCTTCTTAATGTAATAGGCACAGTTTATGGTAGGATACTTATTGACAGAGATAGGGAAATAACAGAGGAATTAGTTAGAGAAGAACAGGGAGGTTTTAGGAAGGGAAGAGGTTGTATAGATCAGATATTCATCCTTAGGTCTTTAGTGGAAAAGTTTCTAGAGAAGGGAAAGAAGTTGTATGCATCCTTCATTGGATGTGGAGAAAGCATATGACTGAGTGGATAGACAAAGAATGTGGAAAATATTAAGAATATATGGAGTTAATGGGAAGTTTTTGACTACTGTGAAGAGTATGTTTGAGGATGCAAAAGCTGCAATGTGTGTGAATAGTGAACTGAGTGAATTTTTCTGTCTGAATGTGGGATTGAAACAGGGATGTGTCATGTGTCCATGGTTGTTCAGTTTGTATATGGATGGGGTTATAAAAGAGATAAAAGGTAGAGCATGGATGTTGGAGTGGCCCTAATGAGAGAGGGCAGTGTTTGGAAACTTCCTGTATTGTTTGCCGATGATACTGTATTGTTAAGTGAAGATGATGGGGAACTGCAAGGCTGGGTGAATGAGTTTGGGAGAGTGTGTAAGAAATGGAATCTAAAGGTGAATGTAGGGAAGAGTAAAGTGATGGTCTTTGAGAGAAAAGTAGTCACTAAATATACAGTGAGGTTGGATGATGAGGGAATGGAAACTGTGCATGCATGTAAGTACTTGGTTAGTGTGATGAGTAAGGATGGAAGTTTGGAAGTGCTTGAAAGGGTACAACAAAAAAGGAAGGTTGCTGGTTGTTTGAATGCAGTGATAAGAAATAGAGAAGTGAACATGGAAGTAAAAAAGTCGCTGCATGATAGTACTGTATTGTGATACCAGCTCTGACATATGGAAGTGAAACTTGGGACCTTGTTGGAAGGACACAAGTCAAGAGTGAGGGCAGTGGGAATGAGTTGTTTGAGAGGAGCCTGTGGAGTCATGTGGAGAGACAGACTGGCAAATGAGGACGTGCAGGAGCATTGTGATGTGGATGTGGGTGTGATAGAAAGCGTTAGGAGAAATACATCTGTCTATCTATCTATCTATCAATCAGTCTATATATATCATTTGATGGTGTAAAGAACAGAGTTTTTTATGAAAACTTTGATATAAAAAGTACTATAGAAATGAGCTGTTCACTGTAGAACAGAAAAAGATATTTTGAGTCTCTGTGAACATATTATGTTTAAGGAATATCCATCGGTAGGGGTCAAAGAGTCATGGAAACAAAGCTGAAGATTATTTGTGAATGATCATTTGTGGTGAGGAAGGGAAGGAGGGAGAGAGGTGACTGAAATGTAAGAGAAGCTTATGCAGAGTTGTCAGATTATTATGTCACACCACCCCTGTTGGGAGGTTTCCATAAGAGGTTAAGGCATTAGATACAGTGATGGCTGGTGTGGCATTTTTATTAGTTCTTCACAGTGTATTATTACTCTTACCATCATTACAAAATACAACTTATGAACAATCCACTGAAATGCAGCCCCTCACACCACAACACACTTCATGCACCTTTTCCTCATATTACCGACAATCCTTCAACATAACCTTATCATAAGATCTCTTGGAGTACCCAGCTGAAGCAGCTGCTTTCCTGAATCCCACCAGGTTCACATCCAGATGAAACTGGGTCCATGTCAACAGTAACAGCTTTATTGTAGTTGGTTTGTTTACATTTGAAGGAATTGGGCTATGTTCATAACTTCAGCACTAAGTTCAGCCTTTGATGACCCATAGTTGTGAACTAGGAATGAGTCTTCTTGGTTGCTTATCAGATCCACCTGAGCTGACTACACTTGGGTTTCTGATCAGTCGGATGAAAACAGACCAACCATAGTAACAGTTTTATTTTGATAGATACAAGAGAGGGAAGCCACTGGGCCCATTGGATGGCATACCAGTGGCAGTGAAAGACAACTTCTGCACCCTGGGCATCCCAACCACCTGTGGTTCAAAGATGCTACAGAACTACCTGCCAGCATACTCAGCCAGTGTGGTGGTTAGACTGGAACAGGCTGGGGCAGTACTAGTGGGCAAGACCAACCTGGATGAGTTTGGTATGGGCTCAGGAACCATTGACTCTACGGCTGGACCCTCACGCAATATTTATCGCTCAGGCATCAAGTACAAGTTTTGTGGGACAGACAGGTAATTATATAGTCAGTTCTCAGTGAACACCTTCAGCAAGATGATATATTTTGTATTTATTCATGCCTTTGCTACTCAGCTGCCAACCCCTGAAGCAGTACTGTGTACATAACAGTCAGGGGTCAAGTACAGTACAAGTTTCACAGTGCAAGTACTTATATAGTCATTCACAGTACAAGTAGTTATATAGTCTTTCCTTCTTTGACTTCTTGTACCAGATGATGTATTTTGTAGTTATATTTGCCAGTACCACTCAACTACCAGCCACTTAAGCAGTATGTAATGTGCAGGGACCAAGTTTAAGTTTTATGGCACAGACAGGTAATTTTATAGTCATTGCTCAGTTAACATCTTCAGTTACATGGTGTATTTATTCTTGCTGCTACAACTCAACTGCTGGTCCCTTAAGCAGTATATGATATGCAGGGAGGTCAAGTTTAAGTTTCACAGCACAGACAGGTAATTCTTTAGTTACTCCTCAGTTCACCCCTTCAGTTAGATGACATATTTTGTATTTATTCTTGTTACCTGTCCTACCACTCAACTGTTGGCCCCTCAAGCAGTATATACCACTAATGGATCAAGAATATGTTCATAGATTTTTAAAAATTTGTTATCAAGTGAACAGAGGAAGGGGAAAAAAAAGATAATCCATATACATCACCAGGTTACAGAATGGGAGATGCACACACATTTCTCACTGGATGCAGAGATTTTTAAATTTCATAGGTTCGCAAAGTGTCATGAGTATTTTTAATTGAATAAGGTGTTAACAAGATTGCCAACATTCCCATAGGAATGCAGGATGGTCTCCACACAGGTACAGTACACTGACATACCTCTGTGCAAAATATTGTGATTAATGATAATACAAAAACATCGGATACAGAAATTAATGAAAATACAAAAACATGGGATACAGGAACTTGTATTTGTATGGTTTTACCTTTGATGTCATAATTTTTTTTTTTTTTAAGATTTCTGGGGGTATTTGCCATGGGAACAGTTGTACTAAGATTAAATTGAAATGATGAAGAAATAAAGGCTTGGCACCAAAAGGGAAAAATACTTGGGAAGATAGAAGAGGTTGAGCAAATACAGTAGATCAGCAATACGGATTTTAAATAAGCAATTTTAGCTGGGGTACTTGTATCTGTACAGTTCTTCTCATTTAATGATTGGATTTTGTGCATCATTTTCTTTATATTATTGTTGTAATGAGCTGCAGTAAAAGCTTATTATAAATCAGAGATGTGTTCCAAAATATCACAACTTCCTTTTTATACAACCTGTACCATAAACTGGGGGACCTTGCAAACTAGTGATAGTGGTAACTATGGAGCCTTAGCAAGCACTTTTTGTGTTGTTTAATGTGGACTTTATTGTAAAAGAGGACGTGATGTTTAGGACAGTCAGACCTTATGTGGTATGAAAAAGAGTGGAGCAATAAATTGATGGAAGTCAAGGAAGACAAGTATTGTTTGAGAGAGAGAGAGAAAGATGTGAGAATATGGTAGCTTGGAGGCAGTGCTTTCATGGTTCTTCTCAGTTTGGGGATTCCTGGATGTTAGCAAGGTGTGGAAGGCAATGACCATATAACAAATACAGTATACCATAGAGGTAGGAGTAGGTAGAGGCGGCATATGGGATTAACCAAGGGTAGGTCAGAGTGAGGCCGACAGACCTGACTCGACCAACATGGCGGCGACCCCTTTGACAGCTGTCTGACTTGGTTCTGCTGACCAGGCGCGAGTGTTTTCTTAGTTGCAAACAGAAAAAAATATGTTTTATCTTTATTTATATATCTATTTTTGCATACTAACCTACAAACTATAATTCACTCTAAAGATACTCACCAGTGAAATGTAATGGATGGGTCAGATTTCTTATCTCCTCTTTCATTACACCCAAATGCGGCACAGGTGGTGGGCATTTTTGGAGACTTAGGTTATTTGATGGTGAGTAACAACTTAGGACAGAACATCTCACACCCACAGCTGAACTACAACTAAAACCAGAGGTAGAATGAAGTCTACTTTTTTTCTGGCATTCTCCCTGAGGAATACCAGGTGGACACACAGCTGGAGGTATTAAAGGCTTAATAATCTCATGGCCACACCCACGGAGGTAGGATTAGGACGCTTACCTCTATGGGCACAGCCATAGAGGTAGGAGTGCACAGCAATCTTCTTCAAGCCAGGTAGGTGTTGCCGTGACCTCTTGACTTGACCAATATGGCCGTTTGACAGTTCTCTGGCTTCACTGGAGCCTTCTCACGCCGACTCTACCCTATTCCTACCTTTATGCAGTATACATACTGAGTATAAAAGCCAATGTAGTCTGGTAGTCAAATGAAGTAATTTATATTACTATTCTTACCTCAGTGATGAGCTTAGACCCTGTAGGGATTGGATTTAATTCCCCATCTCTGACTGTGCTTAATTTGTCAAGTTTCGTTTACACTGTGAGTGTAATCATTCTCCTTCACCAGGTACCCCACGACTGGTTGTGAAGATGGTGATTGGTACATCAGTGGTGGAAGTTCGGGTGGCAGTGCACTGGCTGTGGCGAGTGGGGCATCATTTGTGTAAGTCACTGTTCATCTTTTTCAGCAATTAAGCAAACATTATGGCAATGGTGAAATCATGATGACAGTAATCATGATGTAGGTGGTGATGATGATGATAATTTCTTTTATGTCATATTGAAAGGCCTCGTACATGCTGTTATGTGTCAGCCTTGTTCACATGATGGCAGTTGTCCATATTACATAATCACCGGCAGCATTTCAATTCATTTAATTAATCATGAGGTTATTTTGCAGAACCTAATTTCAAGTTTTCATATCTCTGTTGCTTGGTGTTCTGCTTTCTACATTCACCGTCATACACTTTTTCGCTATGCAGTATTTCCATCCTCCACTTTCTCCACATCATATCATATCAGTGTCCCCCATCCCAGTACAACACATCATCAGTTCCCTCTGTTCCTAGTCACTGTGTCTGCTTCTCATTTGCAGCTGGGTCACACAAGGAAGCATTATACATCCATCTGGCCATCCTCATCATTGTATTCTCCAGCCCATGCACAGTTATTCTCCCCCTTTACTGTCCAAGTTTGACTATCATAAATTATTACACTTCTTACACATGCAGCATGTAATTTTCCCTTAGGATAAAAGGGAAAGCCCTCTTATGGTCAAGACAGGTACCATAACAGTTCCATAAACTCCTTGCCTTCTCTCCTAACCTGAGCAGTGGAGTTAGCTTCAGATTCTTCTCTCAGCACATGTCACTCTGATAATAACAGTTCTGTACACGCGTCAGGGACACATCTACCAATTTCATATTCAGACACATCAAGCCCTCTTTCCTTGTTTGCTCCTATGTGCAGCATACCTAAAATTCTGCTGCATCCTCATGGCTGTCTCTGATATGCTGCACCTCATGTGTATCTGTTTTTTGCAAGCACCTCATAAAATTGAAACACTGTACTTCCAACACATGCCATCCACTTGCATGATTGAATTTTCCACATTCACTCCTCCCCATTGACTTCCATTCACATCTTCACTTTGTGAGCCATTTCTGTGGCCTTCCTTTCATTCCCTGCAATAATAAATTCATCAGCTTAGTCTGCTACATCTCACAGGGGATAATATTAAAAAACAGTGATAACGAAAGTGGCTCTGATGATGATATTGGAGATAATAATTACTCTCTTCCATGCCCTTAGAGCAGTTGGTTCAATGTGCAGCCCAGCCTTGTACATGTTGTTGATGATAATGATGACACCTTTACATGCCTTTAGAGCAGTTGGGTCAGACACTGGTGGGTCGGTGCGTAACCCAGCCTCATACTGTGGTGTGGTGGGCCTGAAGCCTTCCTACGGTGTGGTCCCGCGCACGGGCCTCATCAGCCTTGTCAACTCCATGGATGTGCCTGGACTGCTTGGCAGGAGTGTAGATGATGTGGCCACACTGCTTGGGGTGGTAGCAGGTCAGGATCCTTCTGTGAGTATTGCATCTTGCCATGTATCTGTGTGGCTGGATGGTGAAAGTACAGTATTACTACAGTAGTAGTAGTCATCTGAACTGTGAACCCAGTGGACTGCAGGCTGAAGTACAGTAGCCCTCCTCCTGCAGTCTGCCACCATCTTTTGGGGGGACAGGGAGGAAACTGAGGCATGTTTGTATAACTGGGTAGTGAAGCTACTTATTTATATCTGTGCCGCCATGCTAAGGCATCCCACTCCGATATTGCTTTTCTTCATTTTTAAATATAAACTACAGGTGGTCCTCTGTTCAGTTCTAGGATTTATATAATCACTACTGCTCTAAGTTAAACATGCATTTGGCCCACTGTTGAAAATTAAAGGTAAAGTGCAAAAATGTTAATATCTTACTGTAAAGCAGGATTATAATGCATCTTGAGCAGCTTCAGATAAAAAAAAAAAAAAAAGGTGCTGGAGACAGACACTTTCATGTGGTGGCACTGGTGTAACTGAAACAAGTGCCCCTCATCTCCCTCCGAGTCCCCTGAATGTGGATTGCAGGAGATAAACAGCTTCAGCATTCACCAGATTCACATCCAAATGAGCTTGGGATCACAACCTCAGCAGCAGCAGATTAAAAAAAATATATTGTTGATTAATGAAGCAACTTTAAATACCCTATTGATACAGTTGTTTTTGGTGATAGCTCCAGCTTAGATGTGCATCCAGCCATTTCAGCCAGGTGCTCCAAGAGATCTTTTGTTGAGCCTGTGCTGAAGGATTATTTGCATTGTGGGAGTGAAGTGCATGATGTGAGTGTGTTATGATGCGGAGGGTTGCATTACAGTGAAAGCAGAGTGAATTGTGCGCATGATGCAAGTGTGTTGTGATGTGGAGAGTTGCACTACAGTGAGAGCAGAGTGGATTGTGTGCATGATGTGTGTGTGTTGTGGTGTGGAGGGTTGCATTACAGTGAGAGCAGAGTGAATTGTGTGCATGATGTGTGTGTGTTGTGGTGTGGAGGGTTGCATTACATTGAGGACAGAGTGGATTGTTTGAGTTGTATTTTTTGTGGTAAGAAAGTAGAGAACAATGATGGCCACATTGTACTGTGACTAGTGGAACTTGTGCCTCTCTAGGATGGATTTCATAGTTTGTTAGGGATAAATGTCTAGAGGAGGTACATGGAGGTCTGTGGGTGCTGTTTTGTTGAGAATTACAGATGGATGTTGTCACTTCATGTATATGAGGATAACCAGAGTATATCTGTTTCTCCCAGGACTCCACAAGTGTGCCATCCAACCTTCAGAACCTAAAGCTTCCTGAGAGTCCGAGCTTGGAGGGTGTGGTTGTGGGTGTGCCAAAAGAGTACTACTGTCCAGGTATGAGTCCAGAGGTGGTGGAAGTATGGACAAAGATGGCTGACCTTATGGAGGAGGCTGGAGTACAGGTATCAAGTTGTCCTATAGTCTGTCTTACTTTCATATATATATCTGTGTTTATGGTTTCTTAATATTCATTTGTCTTTATATATTTATGTATAGTATTTCTGTGTCATTTATGTGCATTTCTTTATGTCTGTATTTATGTTTGTTTGTATATGCTGTCTCTCTCTTGGACCTGTCATCTTGCGTGGGTACTCTTCTTGCTCTTATCTGTTCCTGTTTATTCATCTACTGGTATGATATATAATTATACTGTATCTGTATACATATATATATCATAGTTAGGGACAAAGGTTCTCCTAATATTTCACCTCTTGTGCTTTTCTCATCCTTTTGTTAGATAATATTCCCAAGCTGAGATGTGCAGTAGTTGGGAACTAAAATTCTAGTACTGTAGTTTACCTCTTCTACTTCTCACTTTCCTTTGCTGGCTACAGTTCCTGAACTGATTTTTTTTTTTTTCCATTGATGATTGTCTTTGATATGATGTGTTAAAGAGGAAAGTGACACATGCCTTAGAAATGAAGTACACACAGTGGAGTAGTAGATGAATTTATCTTTATACATACATACAGTACATACATTTTGTAAGACAGTGTCTTATGTGTGCATGGATCTACTTTTTTCACCTGTTGGCTGTATTCCACACTACACAGTCTCCTACATCGTTCCATTGGTCCCCGAACCCTGATGTCCATTCTCAGCACCTCACCCCAGGTTGTCCTTGGCCTGCCAGTAAGGGCTATCCCTTCTTTGTTCAAGTCTGCACAGAGCTTTACCCAGCTACACTCATACATTTCACATGTCCAAAACCACTTCAGCCAACCCATGTGCATCATACCACAATTCTTTCAGTTCCCAAGTCTCTGTTTAAGTTGCACATATTGTTCTGTTTCTTAGTGTGTCACTACAGTATATATCCACCTCATAATTAATTTTGTTTTTGTTATGTTCAATTGTGCAAACATATTTCTCCTTTACTGTCCATATTTCGTTACCATATCATATAGTATTACATTATACATACGTGGCATAAAGTTTCGCTTTTATGTGTGGAGAGCGTCTTCATTATGAATGGAGGCAGTACCTTTTTAAACTACATCCAACCTGCAAATTATATTCCCTTAGTAACAAAGCTCTCCAGCTCATGTTGAACCAAATCTCAAACATTTGTCTCTTTCAGACTTGGCTTTACCATGTAGTCTCCCTTGCATATCTCACACTCATAATTACTTACACTTCTCAGTCTGCCACTTATACTGATACAGCTCTTCTGCAGCCATCCTCCACAAGCGCCACACAAGATGCAGTTACTGCTGGTCCCTTTGATATAGGTGACACAAAACTTCCATGATTATCATAATTTCAGTTCATTTAGTTTTCAGGTTTGTGAGATGTCATTGCCCCACATAGGGTACTCAGTATTGTACAGTATTAATGCTGAACTCTTGCAAGATGCTGTCCAACTTCACTACTTTATTTATCTCTTGCAAGATGCTGTTCGTCTTCTGTGCTTTATTTTCTCTTGCAAGATACTGTTCATTATCTCCACTTTCTTTCTTTCTTTATTTTTTTTTTCAGGTTCGTGAGGTGTCATTGCCCCACACAGAATACTCAATAGTGTGCTACTCAGTCCTGAACCCATGTGAAGTTGCATCAAACTTCACACGGTATACTGGTGTAGAGTATGGGATGAGGCTGGAGTCCAGCCACTCTATGGAGGCAATGTACGCACTCACACGCTCTGCTGGCCTCAGTCAGGTGGTGCGTACCAGGATTCTGGCCGGCAACTATTTCTTGCTAAGAGAGAACAGGGACAAGTATTTTACAAAGGCCTTAAAGGTGAGAACCTTGTTGGCAGTATTTGGAACCTCTGTAGTATGATCACATTTGTCATATTTTATCCCGGCTACCTGAAGAGTCACACCATCATGACCATGAAATAGGATACAAAAACCCACACTGGCAGACGAAAAATATTTTATCCCCTTTCATGTCTCCTACTGTGTATTTATTATCTGTGTTTTATTTTGGTTTGATGTGAATATATTAGGTCAGAATTTCTCACATCTTCATTATCGTGTTCTTCCAACAACTGAACAGTTATGCTCCTTTTTGGAAAGATTTTAATGAGTAGTGTCAGGTAAATTAGAAAGAAGAAATCTAGGTATGTTTAGTCTGGAGAGCACAGTACAGTACTGTCGAATTCTGTGTCTTTATTTTACTGTATTTTGGCCATCCTATTATTTCATTGATCATTTTTTTTTGGAAAAATTTATGGATATTGCTGTACACTTATTTTTTAATGGTTTGTGTCTCTTGTAAGCAATGCCAGAAATGTAAATGATACATAGCTCTACATTTCCATGTACAGTATTTTGTATATTATTCTTGTTGCTTTCAGACATTTTCACACAGCTTAAGAGAGACTGTCTGAACTGGATAGGTTAGCTAACTGTGAAAGTATAAGTCCATATTAGATCCATTGCAGGACTGGACCTTCACCTCAGAAGGGTAGTGACAGCCAGAAATAACCCATCCTGATGTTAGCAAAATACAAATGGGGGAAGACTGTGTTGTAGGAAGAGTGATACTTGTGAAAATTAGTGTTATATTGGTTGTGTTTATGTGTGTCAGAGTCTTTAGCTATGTATTGTTGGTAGAACTGACCAGATTCAATCATTTTGCACGCATAATCTCATAAAAGGAGACCCAGTCATAGCTGGGCTCAAGCCCCAAACTCAGAGTCTGTGCATCACAAGATGAGTACAGCACTACCATATTGTTACTGCTCCTCCAGGTTCTACCTTCATTAATACCTTCACTATGAGAGGTCCTTGCTGAGCTAAATTAATCATCAGGGAGTAATAGTAATAGAAGAAAGAAGAGTACCAGTGGCTGAAGGAGTTGAATGATCAGAACTACACCTTGACCTTTCCTACACCTAAAGGAGTACCGTAAAATGCCATAACTTCGGACGGCGTCCAAACTTCGGACATTTCGCAAAAAAATGTAATAATTCAAGTTTATTGGAAGAGAGTGCGATATTTGCAAAAAATAATGATGTGGGTAGGTAGGGTAATCCTCTAAGACTATTATGTATTAATCCTATTAAACTAGCTTGAATATGTGTGGGTGAAAAAAATTCGTGAATCCATTGGAAAAAATAACTGAATTTTCTTACCCTGCAAAACTTTGTTCACACAGAACAAACAGTTTCAATTGTAAAAAAGTGAACAGTACGATTATATGTAGAAAAGTGCTGTAAGTACTGGGAAGTAAACTGTTTCAAAATATATGCATGGATAATCTTGCTATGCCTGCTTTAATGAATACTTCTTTATTTTGCAGAAAAAATTCCTAACTTCGGACAGACAAATTATTTGAGCCAAATAAAGTCCAAACTTCGGACAGACAATAATATTAATGGTAAAGTAATGCTAATTATATAAACAGAGAAACATGGCTAAAACAGCGAAATCTCCTATAAAGAGGAAAAGAGCTTACACAAAGTGTCCAAAAGTGCCCTGGAAAAGGCTAAAGATGACATAAATAACAAGAACATAAGTGTGCGCAAAGCAGCTGAAAAATATAAATTAAAAAAGAGCACATTACATGATTACCTGATACAAAAACATTGCAAACAAGTGGGACGTAATACTTCATTGAGCCATGATGAAGAGTTACTGGTGTGTCAGAGAATCCTCACATTGGCAGAATGGGGATTCCCACTCGACAATTTGGACTTGAGGATGTTAGTGAAAGCATATTTAGACAAACGAGGGGTTGTTGTGTCACGATTCAGTAACAATGTACCTGGTGTTAAATGGGCCCATTCCTTCTTCAAGCGCCACAAACAAACCCTTAGTAGACGATTGTCCCAGAATATAAAGACTGACAGAGCCAGAGTGACAAGAGCCATGCTAGCCGAGTTCTACAGTAACCTGAAAAAATCACTAGAAGGTGTGCCTCCAGAGAACATAATAAATTTTGATGAGACCAATCTTACTGATGATCCAGGTAAAAAGAAAGTCATAGTGAGGCGGGGCACTAAATATCCAGAGAGAATCATGAACTCAACAAAATCCTCAATATCTATTATGTTCTCTGGAACTGCATCTGGTGTGTTACTCCCTCAATATGTGGTGTATAAAGCTATCCATCTTTACGATACCTGGACTGAAGGGGGCCCTCCTGGAACACTATACAATAGGTCCCCCAGTGGATGGTTCGACTTGTGTTCATTCGATGACTGGTTCCACAAAATTATCCTCCCCTATGCTAAATGCAAGACAGGTAGAGTTGTCATTATAGGAGACAACTTGGCAAGCCATGTATCACCCAGTGTTATTAAGTCATGTGAGAAACATAATATCTCCTTTCTTCTCTTACCACCTAACTTCACGCACTTGACACAACCTCTCGATGTTGCTGTGTTCCGGCCTCTAAAAGTGCACTGCCGTAAGATCCTCGAGAACTTCAAGAAAACTACTGTTGGTAGGCTGAGTGCTTCATTACCTAAAGACTGCTTCCCAGCACTACTGACCGAACTGGTGGATAAAGTTAAAGGGACCATTGCTGACAACCTACATAGTGGGTTTAGGAAGTGCGGCATTTATCCTCTTGATCCACAGAAATCCATCTCAAGACTTCCAGAAGATTCAATCCAAGATACAGCTGATACTGGTACACCAGGACCATCTACCAGTACTGCCTTAGACAGCTCAGTGTTGGAATTGTTGAAGGACATGAGGCATGGAACCAGTCAGTCAAGCTCAAGTCCAGCTATAGCGAAACCAAGGCGAAAGAAAAGGTTGAATGTGTCACCGGGCATGAGTATTACTACAAGGGCACTACAAATTGAAACAGAGAGCCAGCATGAAGAGTGTGAAGTTGATGATCCACAACCCCAGCCACTGCAGCCACAAGAGGATACAGCAGAGATAGCAGCATCCTTCCACTTCCACATCTGCACCCAGCCATGAAGCACAAGCATCTCCCCTGACAGTCACCTCTACCCAGATTATTGGGGATAAAGTTGTTCCCTCAGATTGGGTAGTTGTGAGGGTTCCCTTTGATACCAAAGACAGATATAGGCATTATATTGCCATCATTGTTAAGGTAAAACCAGAAATACATGTCAGGTTTCTCAAACACGTTCAGGGTACACCTCACACATTTGTATACCCAATGGTTGATGACAGCAGTGACATAGACAAAGAGGATATACTGAAGGTGTTACCAGAACCAACACTTGACCGAAAGCAAAGGATGATTTTTGATGTAGATCTGAACCTTTGGCCTAAGTAATGATAATAATTTTGATATAGATCTGTAAGATACCATAGTCAGTACTACCAGTACCAAAGTTATTGCCAATAAGGTGCCTTAACCAGTAATGAGGTTTATTTTAAAGAAAAAAGTGATACTATATATTTAGTTACAGTATTTTATACTGGTAGTTAAGGAATAGTTTTTTGTACTGATGTACTACAGTTAATATGTTCCATGGTGCCTTCATAACATGTGCCAGTGTGTGCGTGTGTCTGTTGATTTGTGTGTGTGTGTGTGTGTGTGTGTGTGTGTGTGTGTGTGTGTGTGTGTGTGTGTTTAGAACCTGTAAGAAATGTTCAACATCATATTATGTTATTTCGGTATGCATTTGTTGAGTCAATGAGGTGAATACTTGATAATTAAGTGAAGTTTTGTTTAGGAAAATGAGGACAGTTCCTCTTACAGTTTTGGGTATATGCAGTGCATTTTTATTTTATTTTTTTATCTCAAAAAGTTCATGAATAGTTCTTAGTTCTATTTACAGTCAGAATACCTCACTACAATGTGATATGATGCAATTTAATGTGATATGAAATTACGAGCTCCAAAAAGAAGATATTTTGGGATACTTCTCTATATATATGTATAACTCTGGTCACGAGTGCCCAATATTTTTTTACATTTTTAAAAACTTCTCAAGTGTCCGAAGTTTGGCCAGTGTGTCCAGAGATAGATCCCATTAACCATTCTCATGTTTAAAGGGAAAATACATGGATGTCCGAAAGTTTGAAGAGCTGTCCGAAATTAGGGAAATTTGTTCCTAACTTCGGACACTTGAAAATGAAAAAAAGTACAAGTTTAGCTTGGCTAATTTTTTTAAATATATGGATTTAGTAGGTACTCTCCCTGGCTACCACATGACACCAACAGGAATAAAATTGCACCATTCTACAAGGAGTTATTCATTAAAACACATAAAAAATGTCCGAAGTTATGGCGTTTTACGGTATTCATGGTTTTGAATGATGTAAATGTTTGTTTTGCCTTGTTCACTGAGCATATAGTTGATAATGCACCAAATGTAAGACTGTCTCTTCTCTTGTTTCTGGATCATTCCCCACCCCATCCCTAGTTAGGAGAAAAGGGCAGGGTGAATATTTTTACTTTTTTATTTTACCCAGGTGCGTCGTCTTATATCTGATGACTTCAAGCAAGTGTGGTCCAGTGGGGTGCACCTCCTTCTTACCCCTGTCACCCTCTCTGCTGCAATTAGGTACAGTGTGGATCTGTTTGTGGGAAGTCTATGGTCTGTCCACATTAATTTGGTATAAAATTCCAATCTCCTCATCTTGGATTCTTTGTTGTACCAAGAGATTAACGGTAGAGTATGGTGCTATCATGACGAAGTGTTATTGAATGGATGCAGAGCTATAGTGTTGTCTTTTTCTGCACTTGCTGCAAAAGACAAAAATCTCTGCCAAATTAAAATGAAAAACATGAATAGTCAAAGGGAATACAATATTTAGGGTTAAAGCCAGATGCTGTGTGCATTGGTTCAGATACCAGTGAGGCAGCTTGAAGAAATCCATCCATCCATCCATCATCCAATCCTACATTACCCCATGAGGAGCATAGGCACCCGGGGCTTGGCAGCTTGGTTCTAACATTTAAGATGAGAGAAGTTTAAGTCATAAATGCCATTGGAAGTGTCGCATGGTCGCCATGCTTGAGGTCTGAGTTACTTGTTCTAAGGTACCTCTCATATAGTTCTAGTTTGAGGATTACTGTATGATGTATTAATGATGGATTGACTAATTGTTTGGCTTATTGTAATGAACATTATTGGTAGTTTTTTTTGTGCTTCTGTTACTGAATTCTACTCACTTCTTTGTTTTAATTAAGGCAATATTGTTATTATGATGGTAGATTTTTATTTATAGACCCAGCCCACTTTGTAACACAATACAGTAACAGAATATTGTGCTAAATATTTCTAGATCCATCCCACTCCTTTGTAATACTAACATTTAGTGTTATGATGATGATGATGATGATGATGATGACAGTTTTTACTTCAGGTACTCTGAATTCAGGAAGATGGACAATCGGTCCCAGATGGAGGTGCAAGACTTCTGCACCCAGCCAGCCAACATGGCAGGTGTACCGGCTATCAGCATCCCTGTGGCCGTCAACCCTGAAGGCCTTCCTCTGTCACTTCAGCTTATGGCTCCTTGGGGACAAGATATGGCACTCCTCACTGCTGCTAAATGGCTTGAGCAGAGAGTAGACTTTCCCCACCTGTCCATTGATTCATAGCCATAGTACAGTACTGGCATTTCATATTATAAGTAAGGGATGCAGGGACGAGACATGACACTCCTTACCACTGCAGAGTGGCTGAACCAGAGAGTAGACTTACCTCACTTTTGTATTGATTCATATAATTGCAGTACAGTACAGCACAGGCTAGGCTACTGTAGTCCAGTACACTGAGGGTAGATGATCAACCTACTCCTAAGGTGGCATTTCATAATTGAAAAAACTTGAGTTATCTCTTAGGGGTTGAACCTGTGCAAGGCTGGGGTGTTTTAACCTGGGGACTATTAATGGGACCATCATAAATCAGAGACTTCCATAAATGTTTAATGAGGCTATAGAAGAAATGCTTATGAGGGATATAACTCTTCTTTGCTCTGTCTTGGCAGTGCTGATGAAGAACTTATGAGGTGCTTTCCAAAATTTTCCGGATCAGGATCACATCGCCTAAATGGGTTGTAGTAGCTCGATGCGCCTCTAGGTGGCAGTACTAATGTGCTTTGTGAGTCAGTGTGCCATGCAACGTGGAGCTGGCGGATGTGGGGATCAGTGACGTTCATTTGTTTGCTGCCATGCACATGTCATCAGGTGATTTTTGAGATGGATATAAAAAAGGAATAGTGAATTTACATCAAAATTTGTGCGAGTCTCAGGAAAAATGCAGCAGGACCTTGGCAATGATTTGACAACTGTTTGGTGGGCAGTCTCTTGGTCGGACACAGGTTTTTCTGTGGCATGCACGGTTCAAGGCCAGTGGAACATCAGCCAGACAGGTGAAAAACAGCGTCAAGAGCATGCTGATCGTTTTTTATTATATCGGAGGGACTGCGCACAAAGAATTCATCCCAGCTGGCCAAACTGTCAGTTCCAAATGCTACTGTGATGTTGTGATGTTTTGCAGTGATTGTGTGAAGATGTGAAACAGTGATGCTACAACCTTTGGCGAGACAACAACTGGGTGCTTCACCACGACAACACCCTACCTCACAATGCGCTCAGCACCCAGCAGTTTTTGGCCAAGAACAACGTGGCTATCATCCCACACCTTCCTTACTCACTGGATTTAGTCCTCTGTGACTTCTTTCTGTTCCCAAAAATAAAGATCAAGCTGAAAGGACATTGTTTAGATACCATTGAGGACATCTAGAAGGAATAGCAGGCGGTGCTTGACACCCGTCGAAAAGGACTTCCAGGGAGCGTTCCAGCAATGAAGGAAATGCTGGGACCGGTATATCAATGTGCAAGGGAACTACTTCAAGGCTGATGGCAGCCAGTAGGAGCTATGGTGAGTTTTCAGTTTTATATAGCATTATTCAGGAAAATTTGATAGCACCTTGTACATGTGGTGGCAGTGTACACCCTGGGTTGAGCAGCTGCAGCATCCACTGGGAAACCAAACCTTCTAATATTTCCCTGCACCATGCCTTGGGGAGGAACTTTGGTTTAATTCTGGTGAAGGCAGTGTCTACCATGAAGGGGTGCCAGTTCCCTACACACAGTGTTGTACTTTACCTGTAGGATGGTCTCACAGATGCAGTTGAGCACCTGTAGTCAGCAGGTCTCCTTGGCCAGACAGATGAGGGTTAAGTAACAACAGCAACTCTAACTTGGCCTGGCCTAAAACTGTCATCTCTTTTCCTGAATGCCGAGTTGTAGCAATAGATGATCACCTTAATATGATGCTAGTCATAAAGCAGTGCTATGGAAAGGATGTAGAGCTGTTGCCATTAAGATGTATGAAATAAGCCACAAGAAGACAATAATTTGGGCCATGTTAAAGAACTGTATGGTAGTTGCCTAAAGCTGTCATCCTCTGGGAAGAAGCTAAACACTTCAGGATTGTTCAAAGTTTATTTCAAATGTCAGTAAATAAAAAATAAATACTGTGAATATAGACTGTACATATCTGTTTAATAAACTGAGATACATTTTCCTCTGGTACTGACTTAAAAGCACACAGCTTAACCCTTTCAGCTTAAGGCTATAATTTACATTTTATTTTTAATCTCTCCTGACAGTTTTATTCAGCTTAGGTTAGAGTACAAGAGGGGTTAGGTAGTTTTCATTAACCCTTTTTACTGCTAGGGTGCTTTCCTGGTACTGGCTGTCCTCACTGTAAGTCTGGGATATTTTCCAATATATTACAACTTTATCCACACAAATGGCATGTTAAATTGTGGGATATCTGCCAATCAGTTTGTAGATAGTAACTTAACTTTCCCCCGTGGAGTGCAAGAAGTGTTTATGGGAGACTGTGTCAGCTCAGGCTGTGCTAAACAAACCTTTACTTCAAATTTGTACATTGGGGAGGCTCCTAGGGCATGAAACTGTACTTCATGGGTTAATAGGCAATATCTGTTATTTTACACTGGACTTATTAGCCAAAAAGTAACACTGAAAAGATTACATATAATGAGGACATAATAGGTAGCAGCAAGAATAATATGAAAATCAACTTCTTCAGCTGATGGGGATAAAACCAGACAATATAAATGCTGTAGTATCCAGTAGGCCTATAAGGAACTGGGGCTACATTTATAAACTCTCCTTAGTTGAAGTTAGGTATAAGGTTCCCTGTACAGTATATACATTACTTTCCATTCATACACCTACCAAACACTTCACTAACAAATCTTAGTTTTAAAAAATGTTGTGGAGTTTTGTTTATCCTATAAATTGGTTAGAATCCTATATAATTACTTCCCCTGGCCTTCATACACTGTCAGTGCATTCTCTCTGGTATCAAGCACATACACTCGCATGCATACAGGCAACCACTCACATATACATTAACATCTTCAGTATGTTGATGTCCTTTTCATTTTATTCTCTAGATGATTTTGCACAACTCAGGAGGGCTAATAGGGTACTCTCCTGCCCTGATGAAATTCCTTTGGTAAGTAATGTAACTAGCAACATCCCATCCCATTTTGCCTCATACAGAAGCATAGGGGCCTGGGGCGAGGCTACCCAGTCTCAACATTTAGGGGCATCAGTGACCAACTTCACTTGCCCTTGGGTGGCATTACACAAACAAGAAACCCCAACTGCCCCCTCTGGTAGTAACAAAAATAAATTGAAAATGACATCCTCAAACTGAAGGGTTTACTTAAGGAATGTGAAAGACATGGTACCAACCCCTCTGACTGTGGTGAGTTTGCTGGGCCCTATTACCATATTGTGCGAAGGGGTAAGCAACCCCATGATTTTCTTATGCTCATTTACAGCACACCTGTAATTGTTAGATGCGGTCAGCCTGACTCCTACAATACAGAGTGCAGCCACCAATGATACATCAAGGTCGGACATGCTTATTGTCACATGTTTCAGAATTAATTGCTTAGAGATTGGGGGCTTGTCCATACCTTTGCACTCTGTTTTAACAATACAGACATGAGCTAAATGAAACTCTGTTATACATTAGAATAAATTGCAAAGTTTTAAAATCTCAGCTAATATGATAATTATTATTATTATTCTTTTTTTTTTTACAATTTCCAGTGACTCAGGCTGTTTCTTCTGAGCATAGTGAAATCTTACATTAGCCTAAATAAAATTTAAAGTACATAGTCCACAGTCAATGGGTTAACTTTTTGAATGCGATGACATTTTTCATTTTCAACAAGACACCACCAGTCAATTTTATTTAACTTTGGAGAACCCATCATATTTAATCCGCCCCATCCCGACGTTTTCTGGGCAATGGTACGCCCCAGTCCCAACATTTTTGGACCTTTTTTTGGGGGGGCTCAAACATCCGCTTTTGGTGAGAAACATCGAAAATTCATAGAGAAATCACTCACCTGAGGTTTAAAATACTCGATCCAGGTAGGAATACCTCCTTACCTTACAGGGTTTTCTATCAGGCTGGCTGCAAAGAAAACGAGTTCCATGGGAGGATAACTATTCTACACCACTCATAAACGGTATTTATTTATTTATTTGGTACGAATTTATATGTAGTACGAGAGTATATTGGTTTTCAAATGGTAATATAGGCATTATAAGCATTGTTTCACTCGCTAACTCATCACCATTCCTGACCTTTTTCTGCCACATTACCTGATCATCATTTCTGACTGTTTCTTCCTCTAATGTTTGTCCTCCACATTGTCATCGATTGGGGAATCACTCTGGCCCTGAATATCGTACCGTGGCATGACATGGCTTTACTGGCCAGGTCACTGATAACAGGTGAATTGCTGAGAAAAGGGCATGCAGGGGGGGGAGGAGGTCATGCTGGGTAAGGCATTGTCCCTGCCTGGCATCTTGTAAAGGAAGGTGTCCCGTGTATACATGCCAAAAATCACTTGCGAAAATTGAAAATTGTGCAAATTAAATTGAAAATTGTGCAAATTAGGGACCTTGCAATGTTCTGTCTATCTATTGCCAGACGCCTCAATCCCGATTGGGGTGGCCACAAACAAATCGCCTCCAAGTCGCCCTGTCCCCTGCCATTTCACTGCCCTGCTCCCAACTTACACCCCCTTCTCTCATATACCACTCCACCCCATCCCTCCATCTCATCCTCGGCCTCCCCCTCCCTCTTCCCCCCTCCACCTCACTCACATACACTCTCTTCGTCAGTCTTTCACCCTCCATTCTCTCCACAAGGCCAAACCACCTCAGTGTGTTCCTCATAACGCTTCCTATCACATCCACATCCACACCACAACGCTCCTTTATATCCTCATTCGTCAGCCTGTCTCTCCATGTGACTCTACAGGCTCCTTGCAATGTTGCCGCGTTAATTTACGTCTCCGGGATATGAGTGCACATCATGTGAGGACGTGAATTCACGTCTCCGGGACGAGGCGGGTTAAGGGGCTATTGAAGACTGAATCTAACCTCACTATTTTGAAAAGTCACTCCTATGCTGAAAAAAAAATCTGGTATTAACAGGGATAAAATTTAAATAGTCACCATACTGAAGGGATTTTGTGGATTAATTTAGATTGTCTTGAACAAATATGGCAATGCAGTCACCATCCATGCCAGTGACAACTGCCGTGTGTCCACCAGGAAATTGTCCAGTGGCTTGTGCCCCAGCCAAGTCCCTGTCAGCCAGTATGATTGTCCCAGCTGGAAGGGGATTCTCAGCCAGGTCAGCACCCACACCATCAGGCCTCACTTCAGCATCCTGTAGTCTGATCCCTGGATCGGCACTGTGTAGATCTAGCGTTTCTGACTCTTTGGACACCAGATCTGAGCCTTCCATTTGAGAGTCATTGCAGGATATGATGCACCCCCCACTATTCACCAGGTCACCACCCTCCAAGTCAACACCCATGGCAGCATTTGTGGAGTCAGTAAACTTTGGCTCAGGTGGGGCAGAGTCGGCAACCTCAGCGTCCATCTTCTCGTGTTTCTTGAGGTGTATCTTTAGGGTGACGAACTGGATGAATGTCTTTGGGCACAGCTACGGAAGTGAAGCACTTGAGTTAATATACTAAGATTTGCTATACAGTCAGTTTCTGCTATATATCTAGGATGTGTGCTACTCACAACTTAATGTTTTTGTTCATGCCTAATTTTTTTTCCTTTTTTTTAAATGCATGGAGGAAGGAACCAAAGGCAAGAAGTCCAAATGATTGTTCCCTCCAAGAAAAAACAAAAATAAGGTAACAGAGAGCCAAATTCAAGACAGTTCAGAGGCGCAGTGACCATTGAAGTAGCGACAGAAAAGAGATAAAGATGCAACAGTGTGGCAAAGAAACAGAGGTTGAAGGAAGCCTGTATGAGGGGGAGGTTAATGAGATGAAAAGCCTTTGACTCCATCTTGTTGAGAAGAGCTATATGTGGGAAGCCTCCCCATACATGAGAGCTGCACTCTATAATGGAGTGAATAAAACCTGTGTATAAAGCCAACAACTATGCTGGGACAAAGAAGACAGGAAATCAGCTTAGCACACCTAATCTCTCGCAAGCAGATTTTACAAGCAAGGTAATATGATCTTACCAAGATAAAACCCATGAGAAGGTAAGCCCAAGTATGTTTTACCCGTTAACTGCTCTATACAGCCTGGGCTGTTCCAAGTGCGACTGCTCAATACAGCCCTGGCTGTGCAGGTGAATTTCGAATATAGTGACATGGTGACCAAGGCTGACCCATGCAAGCATGTTTGAGCCTTCAAAACCGAAAAAGAAAACAAGAACCATACATTCCAATAAGGAATCAGACACTTCAATGTCCATCCATGGCTTTACCAAAGTAAATATTGAGCTAATATTTTGTTACTACATACTTTGGCATGAATTCTCTCAATTCCTAAGACAAAATTTGGCCTTTGGGAAATTTCATTTTTACCCCTATGTCTGTGCATCATGGACACCTCTAAAAAACCGGCATGCGCAGTTCACGGGTTAAAGATGATGCAAGATTCAGGTAGCTCTATATACCTCTATATAGCCAGACGCCATAGTCCCATAAAAGGTGGCCGTTTGTCTTTGAGTTAGTGGTTCTATGGAGAGGGGCACTAACCCTCTGCCAACCCTCTTGCTGACATGTAGGCAACAAGTGTAGGTTGGCTATATGGTTACCACCCAGCATTAAAATGGTTTTCTGGCTTACAGGAAACCATTAGGCTTCTTACTCAATGTAAGGCCACCTGAAAATGAAATTGTAGTAGTGAAAAATGACAGGAAAGATGGGCGAAATAGGATGAGAGGAGGGCAGACACAGAAAAAGAATGATAAAGGTTAAGGAAGAAGTTGGCAGCACTACATCAAGTGATTGGATGATGGCTGCCACTAACTACCACAAACTGAATTAGATGTTAAAAATTAGAGGATACTCCTGCAGAAGATTCTGATGAGTTGAAAGATGTATGAACTGAGTTTTTGAAGCATTAAAAACATGATTACTTTCACCCCAATCAGAGATATAAGCCAAGTTAGACTTTGGGTGTGTCATAGCCTTATCCCTTGTTTGCTGAAGTAACTGCTGAGATGCACGCTGCAGGAAGCGAATGGAATGAAGGATGGAGTCATCAGCATATGAGTGGATAGGGTTAGATGTACAGCTTAGAAGGTCACTGATAAGTAGAAGGTAGAGAGTTGGTGATAAGACAGAACCCTGATGAACACCAGTATTGATAAATCTAGGGGAACAGGGCCGTCTACAACAGCAGCTATAGAATGACCAGAATGGAAGCTAGAGATGAAGGCACAGATAGAGGGATGGAAACCGTAAGAGGGCAGTTTGGAAATTAAAGATTTATGCCAGACTCGATCGAAAGCCTTTGAGATGTTGAGTGCAATGGCAAAGCTTTCGCCAAAGTCCCAAAAGGAGGATGATCAGGAGTCTGAAACATAGGTGAGAAGATCGCCAATGCAGCGTCCCTGGCGAAATCCATACTGATGATCAGAAAGAAGATTGTGATAGGAAAGGTGCTTTAAAAATTTTTATCGCCCATCTTTATAAGGCGAAGCGATAATGTTTTTGCCTGCCTCTGTGTGTGTGTGTGTGTGTGTGTGTGTGTGTGTGTGTGTGTGTGTGTGTGTGTGTGTGTTTCCACTGTATCTCATGAATGGCTTGAGCTATCAACATGAAATCTTCAGGGTATCAAGATATGGCCAAAATCTTGGCAGAGTTCAAAAATGGGTACTCAGGGTCAAGGACAAGATCACCAAAATGGCTGCCAAAAGTCAACTAGATATTATCACCTGCCTTTAGCATCATTATATCTCATGAACGGCTTGAGCTATCAACATGAAGCCTTCAGGGTATCAAGATATGGCCACAATCTTGGCTGAGTTCAAAAATGGGCAGTCGGGGTCAAGTTCTAGGTCACCAAAACGGCCGCCAAAGGTCAACTAGTTTTTATCGCCCACCTTTAACACCAATATATCTCATGAACGGCTTGAGCTATCAACATGAAACCTTTATGGCATCAAGATATGGCCAATATCTTGGACTTGGCCAACAGCATATTCTGGTGGGCGATTAGCATTCGGCTCCCAAATGTTTTTCTTTCATTTATTAAGAACTGATTCAAAAAATTTTAAAATATAGGATGTAGTACTAGTAGTAGTTGTTCCCTAGGAAGTCTGGCTGAACAGCCCCGAGTCCCTAAGGAAGGCCATGGCCGAGACCGGGCTTTCCCACAGAGCTCTCAAGGAGTGTATGTTGTGTTGTTGGTACAGGTGATTGTCTGCAATGCAGTCTTCCATAATGTGCTTAATAGTATGGGGTGCTGTGTTACATCCTGGACAGGCATCAGCGACAGAGTCATCCAGCCTCTTCTGGTAACTTAAGAGGGCTGGATGATGCCCACATCTCAGCCTGGCCAGGTGGACCCTGTCCTCACAAGGGAGATAGGATTCAGAAGGGTGGATATCAGGAGGCCGTGCATGCAGCTGTGTGTTGTCTTTAAATGACTGAATGGAGCAGTGAGTGATTTGAGCATGGATATGCTTCTGGAAGCTGGTCTGAGGCAGGCAAGGGGGGAGAGATGACAGAATTTGTGTGTGATATCGTGTACTGTGGGTGTTGTTTTGATGTTCCTTGGTGTGTGTGGATGTGTTGCCATGTAGTGTGCTGTGGGTGTTGTTTTGATGTTCCTTGGTGTGTGTGGATGTGTTGCCATGTAGTGTAGTGGATGTTGTGGGTTTGTGGAGCTGCAGCAAGAATTTGGGTGCCTCCCATGTCTAGGTGATCCTTGACTTTGAGGACTTCAGTTTCTTGATATAGGTGGTCTGTGGGTGTAGTAGCCGTGCAGCCTGTGATTATTTTTAGGGCCTTGTTCTGTATGGTCTGTAGAGTGTTGTTGTGTGTTTTGGTGAGGTTAGAAGCCCAGGCAGGGCTTGCATAATTCATCACTGAATGTATGTATTGTTTGCATACTGTGGTGGTGGTTTCTTTGTTGTGTCCGAATGTTGTATGGGCAAGTGGCCTCAAAGCACTGAGTCTTGGTGTTATTTTATTTTTAATGTTTGTGATGTGTTGTTTAAATGACATTGATGTATTGTATGTTATACCAAGGATTTTGGGTGTGTGTGTGTGTATGTGGTAGGGGAGTGTTGTGGGATGTGACTGTGTTCTGCTGTCCAGTTTGTGAGAAGAGTCACTGCAGATTTGGCTGGGGCTATTTTGAGCCTGTTTGTGGTGAACCATTCGTGTAGTGTGTTGAGGTAAGGTTGAGTGATGTGTGCAGCTGTGTTTGCGTTTTGTTGCATACATGTAAATGTTATATCATCTGCATAGGAAGCTATGTGTATCTGTGGTGTGTGGGTATGTCGTGTATGTATAGGGTAAAGAGTGTAGGGGACAAAACAGAACCTTGGGGGACGCCATTTGTGAAGTTTCTGATGTTAGAAGACTGACCGGCAAACGTTACGTGTGCACATCTGTCTGCTAAGTACTGTAGTTTGCCAACCATCTTTTTGTGTTACTGTGCATGTTTGTGTTGAATATTTTGTTTGTGAGGTTGTGTTAGGGGATGGCATCAAAAGTTTTGCTAATGTCTAGTGTGACTAGCAGTGTTCTGTGTGGTGGCCTAGTTGAACTCATGCCATCAAAAACTCTCTGTGTAAGGTCTGTAAGAAAAGTGTTTGTGAAGTGTAGTGGCCTAAAGCCATGTTGTGATGGGGGTTGGGGGTGTGTGAGGTGTAACTAGTTGTAGTACCAGTCATTCAGTGACTTTAGTGGGGGTGCAGAGGAGTGTGACTGGGCGGTGTGAGGAAGGTAACTTGGGGTCTTTGTTGGGTTTAGGAACAGTGATGATAATGCCATGCTTCCAGATGTTGGGTATTATGTTGTCTGAGTAGCTGTAGTTTGATATGTTGGTGAGTGCTTGTATGCCTTGTGGTCCAAGGTGTTTAAGGTGAATGTTGCTTATGTTGGCTGGTCCACAGGCAGATGAGTGCTTGAGGTTGCTAAAGATGTGCTTCGTCTGGGTGTAAGTCAAAGGTGCGTAGTCTGGGTCTGTGAGGAACAGTCTTTTACGTCGGATGATACGTCAGTCATCGCGATGGGGGTTTAGATGGCTGACATGTGAAAAGTGATTGATGAGAGTGTTTCCTTGTTGTTTGTTTGAAGGCATGGTGTCTGTTGTTGTGATGGCAGCATGTGATTGTGTAGTGTTGCTGCTGGAGAGTGTGATGCTGTTTAGTGTTCTGTAGAGTTTGCTGGTGTTTGTTTTGTGGTCCAGTGTTTGGAGATTATTATTCCAGTTTAGTGTTTGCTGTTCTGATATTTTATTGTTTATTTGAGCATTGAGTTTTTGTATTTGTTGTACTGTGTCTTGTGTATGGGGTGTTGGGCAGTGTCGCAGTGTGTCCCGTTGACTGATGAGGCCTTGAATTTCTGGTGTGAAGTTTGGGTTGTGTCTCTTTCTGTTGCCTCTAAGGATGTGTCTTTTGTCTGTGTTTTGTATAACTGTACTGAAAGTGTGCACAGCAGTGTTGATGTTTGTGATGGGTGTAAAGCAACTGGGCGATAAGAGGGCAGGGAATGGTCACCCTTCTTTGGGACAGGCTGAATGAGAGCAAACTTCAGCAAGAAGGAAAGGTACAAGTTGAAAGACAAAGGCAAAAGAGTTTGCCTTGGCAGGGTGTAAGCACAGATGCACAGTTCTTGAAGACAACAGGAGGGACTCCATCAGGCCCATATGCCTTGTTGGTATTGAGGGAAGTGATGGCAGAAATTACATCAGTTGAAGAAATTTAATGTCAGCCATGAGGAAGTCAGAGGGGGGAAGTGATGGAGGAACAGCATTGGAACTGTCTAAGGTGGAACTGGAGGAGAAGGTCTAAGCAAACAGTTCTCCTTTATCAGTAGAAGAAACGGCTACAGAACTATCAAAGTGGAAAAGAGGAGGGAAGGATGATGAATTAAAGCTGTTAGAAAGATTTTTGGCAAGGTGTCAGAAGGAGCAGGAAGAATTTGAGTTGGAGAGCTCACGGCATTTAGTACAAATATAATTATTTTTAGCAGAGCAAAGAGCAGACTTAGCATGATTCCAGGCAGAAACATAAAAGATACGAGACTCAGGGGTGGGTTAGCCCTGGTGCCTTTTGTAGGCCCTCTCCTTGTTGTGGACAGCACTGGAACAAGCGTGATTAAACTAAGCTTTTTTTTGTATTAGTCACAGGATATGAGAAAGGAATGTGTCCTTCCATGCCTGTAAGAATAACCTCCGTAATAAGCAAGGCACACTCAGATTACTCTCAGCCATGGACACAATAATCATTCCAGGGAAAATCAAAGATGTATTGCCTGAGGGCCTTCCAATCAGCAACCCCAGAGTGCCACAGCCAACGCTTCCTGGGAGGATCCGCAGGACTTACTGGAGTGATAGGACAGGTTAACCCTTTGGCCGCGACCTAGCATTTCTCGGCCATTTCCCATGGATGCGGCCCAAGTCCCTAAAAAATGAGTGCTAATTATAATTTTGTTGCTACTTTTCTAATATGAAAAGACTGTGGTTTCCATTTTTTACTGTGACAATGGTAAAAAATGCACCTTTCTATGAGAAAATTGTCACTTTCTGAGAGAAAATACGGAAATAATTAATTTTTGCTACTGTCTAATTTTGCACCTTTTGGTCCCACTCACTTTCTCCAGCCTTAGCTACTCTTTTCTCCAACAGATGGCAGAATATCCTAGGCTGGCGCACAGCTCACATTCGAGGGAATGCAGTCTTCTTAAGCGGTACACAGAAAAGTTTTTTGTCAGCTGTGGACTGTAGTTGCCTGACATGTCATGAAGAATAAGTAGGGTGACCACAGTCGCCTTACACAGCCAGAGGGTTAAGGTGATACGGTTATGATTGGAGGAGCCCAATGGAGAGAAAAAATTAACAGCACAAATAGATGGATTAATTGTAAGGAAGAGGTCAAGTATATTGGAACTCTCTCCACGGCGGTCAGGGGTAAGAGTAGGGTGCTGTACAAGCTGCTCAGGGTCATTATGGATAGAAAAGATATAGGCTTGTTCACCAGGTGGATCAGTGAAAGGAGAGGAGGGCTAAAGGTGGTGGTGAACATTGAAATCACCTAGAATGGAGATTTCAGAGAAAGGAGAAATTGATAGGATGTGTTCCATCTTAGAAGTAGGACAGTCCAAGAATTTTTCATAGTCAGTAGAATTAGGGGATAAGTAACCAGCACAGAAATTTTTAGTAAAAAAATAACAGGATAGCCAAAGCCAGAGAGTAGAGTATTCAGATGATTCAAGTTTAGGAACACAAAAGCAAGATACTGCATGTTGTTGCATACATATACAGAACAGTCACCATTGGTTCTGAAATGAATACAGAGGAAAAAGGAGGATGCAGGGAAGGGTTTGCTTTCAGCTGGATCAGACAGCTGAGTCTTTGTGAGGAAGAGAAGATTACTAGGTAAATGTGCACAAGCACTGATTTTTTACATCAAAACAACATTAATGAAATACAAGGAACTTTAAGTGAATAAATCAACAACTTAAATGAGGACTACAGTGTGTGAATTAGTAACGTGTAAGTGAAGATGGAGGTATGGTATCACTGGTAGCTTCCATTGTATTATGGTATGCATCACCATTTTTTCAACCCTTCACAATGGTCACATTAACTTTACTGCTGCTGCTATCACGTGGATTTCTCCATATAAGGAGAGCTCCGTTCTAGAAGGGTTAAATAAAAGAAATATTCAACACCCACATTTGGAAAACCTATCCAAAGCTGAATGAAATCACATAGAGACAGCAGGAATAAAAGCACTGAACCTGTAATAAATACTTGGAATAATGAGATTAATTGCATAACCAAAGACAAAAAATAGGTTTAGCCACTATGATCACATTACATGAAAGATAGTGATAAGGTGGCTTGATATGGCAAATAAATATACTGTATGAGAACGGGCGATACCGATGTTGAAGAAGCAGTGTACTGACAAAGGGTACAAATGAATGAGTAAAGTATGACAGATGATGGAGGTTGCATCTCTTTAAATTTATAGCAAACAATTCTTTTGCCTCAGAGCTGAGATGAAAGTGACAAGAGGAAGGTACTGCATGTGTGAGAGTTGCTGCATGTGAAATTGTGCCCCTAATTCTGAAGGCATATATGACAGTGATATGGATTTGTATCTCACTTCAATTAGCACTCCTGTTCGTAAGCTCAAGTTTTCATATATTCCTTTCTGTGTTTCCTGATCCTACCCACCTAACTGTGATGGTGGGTGTTTGGGTAGGAGAATATTTTATTAATTCCGTTGATTTTCAGCAAGACTGACAAGCTGAAGTTTTTAGAATGGTATAGCCTGTGGATATGCTCAAATTTCTGAAAGCTTGAAAGGTAAGTAAATACACATTTATATACCAATGTACATAAATATATCCATTTTAACTTACTACACACAGGGTACTCACAGGACACTTGTGTGGTCTCTCTCCCGTGTGTACTCTTTCATGGCGGTGGAGGTGAGAAACATGGGAGAACTCTCGACCACACGCAAAGCAGATGTATGGCTGTTCTTTCTTGTGTAATCTGAAAGAAGTTATGGGAAGTTAGGGCAGCAGAAAGTTTTAAGTCTGAAAGGAATGCCACTGCATTGCTCTCTGCTTTGATATCCTTAGTACAATAAAGTATGTCATATTCACAGCTGGATTTATGGTGTTACAGGAGGTATTTTTGTGATGTGTTGCTGGGGGCATAGGAAACAGTGATGAATGCAGCAATATCTAATTCAAATTCACAAACCATTCCTTGTAACAACCAGGATCAATCTTAAGACCTCAAAGACCCCAACCATCTGCTCTGTCCACTCTACCATCAGTACCATACCACTGTGGCAATCTCTGAAGAGTGAACATAACTAGGAGGACCTTCAAGTACTTCTGTCTCAACTTGATGATAATCCTCCAACATGCTCCTCCACGTCGCCCTTGCATCTCGTTTTTGGTGTTCCTCTTCTTCCACCCATTCCTTCAATTTATGCCCTTCCTCTTATACTGTAGCACCAGTCGAACAGGGCAGTACTCCCGAGGTTGATGGCAAGCTGGTGACAGGGAGAGCTGGAGCTCCCGTTTCACCAGCCCTCAGGACTTGATCCTGACCATCTCCCTTTTCTGAACATTTTCAGTGCATTCATTTACACAGAGAGTAGGCCAGCATGCTCTCATGATACCTCTATCTTCAACTGTCTACACCACACTACATGCGCATAACATATCACACCTTCTATTCACATCTTTAGTAATGGCCGCTGCAATCTTACAATCAAATGAGGTGGTATCTCGGATTGCCACCACCGGCAGGGTAGGGCTGGAGGCACAGGGTCCTCCCGGTCGCTATCAAGCGACTGTGCCAGCAGCGACTGTTGCTATTTCCGGGAATGCTCATCGGCAAAGAGGTGACGGTGCGGCCTTATTCTTTATCAACATCTCGTGACCTTACCACAAATTTAAACTCAGTTCATTTTTTCCTTCAGTCCATATCCCTTTGGCCCTTTTCCTCACAGAACCACAAATCTCACCCTCTACCGATATATCTCCATTTTGTTTTCCCGGTTACCATCTCCTTACAAACTTTCGAAACAAGGGCGGCACCTGTTGTTATATCAAATCCCAATATGCAGTTGACACTATTTTAAACTTCACTTCATCCAGTTTTGATTACTCATTATATAAATTAAATTGCCAAAACATTACCAAATATATCTGTGTAGTTTATCGTTCCACAAATGCTTCTTCGGAACCCAGTGTATTTGATTCCATATCCCCTCAGTTGAGTAACCTTGACCTTGCCCTTGGCAATGAAATTACCATTTTCGGTGATTTTAACATACACAATGTTGAATGGTTATTGCATTCTGCCCGGACTGACGACGCTGGTCTAGAATGCGAGCTGTTTGCGGAATCATTTAATCTCACCCAGTTGGTAAAGCAACCAACCAGAATACCTGATAATCCTGACCATAATGCCCATCTCTTGGATTTATTCTTGACAATTAATCCAGATCAATACAGGATAGAGGTACTGTCACCACTTGGATCCTCTGACCACAATCTCATCAAAGCCTCATTAGTTAACCCTCCTACATCTCCCCATTCCGAACCTGTCAGGGTGACCCGATGGCACTTTGACAGGGCAGACTGGGATGGATTTAGAAATTATCTTGCTGATGTTCCATGGCAGTCTTTCTTCTCTAGTGATCCCAATTCTACCCAGTCCCACATTTGTGACTTAATACTAGCTGGTATGGATTTATTCATACCAAGTCAACAATTCACTAAAAGATCAAACCCTCCAAAATGGTTTGATGGCAATTGTGCCAGAGCAACAGCCCAAAAGTCATTAGCATATAACTCTTACTTAAAATCAAAAACACCTGAATCACTCTCCCAATTTAAAATTGCTAGAAATCATGCAAAAGCTGTATTAAATCTATCTAAATCAAACTTTCTTCAAAAGCAAGCATCAAAACTACTTAACAGCCCTAATGACAACAGAATATTCTGGTCAACTCTTAATTCTTTCAATAATAACTTTAACAAGTCATCTTCCATTCCCCCACTAAAATCTTCAGATGGCAATATTACAAATGACCCACGTGGGAAAGCAGATATCTTTGCTAGTACCTTTGCAAGAAACTCTACCATAGATGATACCAGCCAGAATGTCTCAGTACTGGAACTTGATTCTCCCGAAATTGCCCTACTTAAAATACAGACAAGATTTGTAAAATCCATCCTAGACAATTTACCTACCAACAAAGCTCCAGGTCCAGATGGAATTCCGCCAATTGTTTTTAAAAAGTGTTCCCCTGAACTTGCCTCTGTCCTAGCTAAATTATTCAGACTATGCATACGTACTTCTTTATTCCCAAATTCATGGAAAGAAGCCAATATCCACCCAGTTCCGAAGAAAGGAAGTTCGTCTGACCCCTCCAATTACAGACCAATAGCTATCACATCTTCTCTTGGTAAGGTATTTGAAACTTTAATTAATAAGCATATTGTTAAACATCTTGAATCCAACAACTTAATTAATGATAGACAATACGGTTTTCGCCACTTAAAGATCCACCATTGACATACTCAATCTCTTAACTCATACCATCCTTCAATCATTTGTTCTTTTTGGAGAAACTTATGAAGTCGCTCTTGATATCTCTAAAGATTTCGACAGAGTATGGCACCGTTCCCTGCTGTCCAAACTCCATTGCTATGGACTAACGTCTTTTGTTCCTTTGATTTCTTCTTATCTTAGTGACAGGAAAATAAGAGTAAAAGTAGATGATGTATATTCGAATTTCCACTCAATTAACGCCTGCCACAGGGATCAGTTCTGGCGCCAACCCTATTTCTGGTTCATATTAATGATCTCTTATCTGTCACTCACAATCCCATTCACTCATATGCAGATGACTCAACACTACATAGTTCATTCACACTCAGACATCCATTTACAAAGTCTAATATCTCTACCTCTCAACTCAATACAGCCATCTCCATAAATCAAGATCTATCTACAATCAGTGAATGGGGACAAAACAACCTTGTCTCTTTTAATGCTAGTAAAACTAAATATATACAGTTTACTAATAGACAAATATTGCCAGATTCGTACATTACCTTCAGTGCTACTAATATTCCCATCTCCAAAAGTATTGAAATTCTTGGTGTCTCACTTAACAGTGCCCTCAGCTGGACCTCTCATGTCAGATCACTTGCTAAAACCGCCTCAAAGAAACTTGGATTATTGTACAGAGTCCGTAACTTCTTCGCCAATGAGCAGTTAGCTATAATTTATAAGAGTCATGTGCGCTCTCAGCTTGAATATTGCTCACCCTTGTGGAATGGTTGTGGAGAGGTTGCATTAAGACAACTAGACAAAATTCAGAATAAAGCTGTTAGAATCATTAACAACCCTGCCATTACATATAAACTACCTTCCCTGCAAGTAAGAAGGAATGTTGCCTCCCTTGCATTATTTTACAGATATTTTTTTGGCAAATGCTCAGACGAAATTGCGTCCATGGTGCCACCTCTCCATGCCTTCCCTCGTGCTACACGGGCATCTGGTAGCGCTCATGACTGGAATGTCACTCAACCACATTGCAGAACTTCTGCCTATCAGAATTCTTTCATTCCCCGAACTGCATCTCTCTGGAACTCGCTTCCCCAGAGTTGTTTTCCTCCAAATTTCAACCTACAACTGTTCAAGTCTAATTCTTACAGATATTTTATGAACAGAGGACACCAGTAATCTGGTGTATGGATTATTTTTTTTTCTCCATTTGTTTTTCCTTCCTCCGTTCTGTTATTTAAAAAAAAAAAAAAAAAAATACTACTCCACTTTGTACCTCTTGTTCTTGGTCTTTTTCTTCATCCATCATCATCATCATCATCATCACCCTGACTATAAAACAGGTTCTCCACTGTGTTCCTCTTCCATACTGTGATTCAACTCCAATCCTTCTACCTTGTGTTCTTGGTCTTCCACATCTTCCAACTACTGACTGCAGGCTTAAGTTGCCATTGTCCTTCAGTCTACCATCTTCCCTTCCAGGGCTATGGAAATCATTGAGGGATATTTGTATATATGGGCATTTAAACTACCTGGTTATATCAGTGCCACCACATCAATGCATCCCTCTCCAGCACTTTCATCATCCCTACTATTAGTACATCACCACTTCACACCCTCCCAATATACTCTCTCCTCTTTGTTCCTTCACCTGATCCTAACCAAAATGTCTCAGCTTAGTCTTTTCATCTTTTTCTCAGTCTTACTCTTCTTCCAATCATTTTACCAATGCAAACCCTTCCTCAAGTAATACTTCACTTTGTTCCTCATCCATATCATGACAAATTCTGTCTTTGCACCATGCTCTTTGTCTGCTTCTGCTTATCCTTCCATGACCTCTAGAAGCCACCATTTTTCATACACTCCACTTTGTTCTCAATGACCCTTTTCATTAATCATCATAGGTCTGAGAGACTGTTATAACAGGCATGGATTGGGGAGGGGTTATGGGGGATGTATGTCTCCCTAATTTTGGCAGACCAGTGATTACTTATAATGAGTGAACAATGTTATCTACCAAACTATATGCAGTTAATTCCTAACAAAAATTTTTCAAAGAATCATTTTAATGAAAGAAATAATTTGGTAATAAAGTAGAAGACTTTGATCATTATTCAGCATGTACTGGTAACCATATCTGTGATAATTCTGCTTAGACTCATATCCCCCTTAACAGCCATGAAATAAATTATTTGGGGTAAACTACAGGGTAATCAGTGGGGGGTCTGGTTATGGATCTTCCAAACTTGCTGAGTGAAAATGAATGAATGACATTTTCTCCTGCCTTTAGACACCACCCTAATTCAGTATGTAACAGCAAGATTGTGTAAAAAAATATCAATAATAATTCATCAGGAGTCTGAGCACAACAGCAAGCATATATTATACAAAAAAAAGTACTGTATATAATTCATCAGGAACTTGAGTATGTAATAGCAATGTGTATACAGTACAAGTAGGAAAAAATAAATTCATCGGGAAATTCTACAGAGGGTCAAATCAATGGCTGTCCAATAAAGGAAAATAAAGTGTGACTAACCTCATATGGTATTTGTAGTCGCTTTTACTGAAGAACTTCTTGCCACAAAGGTCACATGCATAGGGTCGCAGATACTGGTGGTCCCGCTTGTGGTGCTGCTTCAGTGATGTTACGCTCTTGTACCGCTGGTGAGAAACACATAATTAAATTCCCTCACAATGATGGTGCCTTATTTGTCATTTATTCTTGTTGCTGCCAAACCATTTATTCAGTTTAGGGAAAGACCCCATCATAGTCAAGGGGTTACATGCAGTCACAACTTCTTCAGTACAATGAGATGTTTTTAATATTATTCTTACTACCTCCTAAGTTATTTTATTCAGGACAGGCAAGACTCCTTGTAGTAATTGATTCTGTGCAGGAAAGACCATTGTAGTAGTTCATGCAGCACAAGAAAGAGCCCTGGTAGTATTTTATTCAACACAGAAAATAACCATCCATCCATTGCCAGACGCCATGTATCCCAGACGGGGTGGCCAATGGCTTAGAGTTACTTGTTTTACAGGGAGGGGCACTAATCCTCCACCAACCCCACTTGACACGTAGGGATGCCAACAGCATCTGGTGTGGTGGTCACCCATCCAAGTACTAACCAGACCCAACGTTGCTTAACTTCGCTGATCGGACGGGAAGCGGTGTACTCAACGTGGTATTTATTCAGCACAGGAAAGACCCCTTGTAGTATTTTATTCAGTACAGGAAAGACCCCTTGTAGTACTTTATTCAGCACAGGAAAGACCCCTTGTAGTATTTTATTCAGCACAAGAACGACTCCTTGACTGATGAGGTTAATAGTTAAAACTTTGCATCATCTCAACTCATGTCAATGTGGGAAGTTGGGATGGGATGATCTGATGATGATAACACCCTTTCCTTCTGTCATTTAATTAAACTCGTAAAATGATGAAATAATGGATTGTCAGTACTGCAGTTAAAAAACTGTAAGTTATAAGAAGTAAAAGACAGCAGTTTTAACCCCTTGGTTGCATATAGCATTTGGAAATGCCAAATGGTAGACTGTGTCATATAATCTGGAAGAGCTGCATGAAATACTGTAATGTGAATTTTTCAGTCATTTTTTTGTGCCTACTGCATGCTTATGCTCGATTGGTGGGTTGCAAATCGTTAGTGCGGAATGTAAACTTTGTCTGATTAAAATGATATCATGTTTGGTAAGGTATACGTGGGTCAAAGCACACAATGAAAACATGATTTTTTAAAACCAGTTTTCCTAAACCACTGACATAGGAAATGTTTAGGGCCGCCGCAGCCTACAGGTTAACAAGAGCTAGTGTTGCTCAATTCCATTTCTCCAGCAGTCAAACAGGCAAGAATACTGTAAAGCAGGAATACTGAAATGGCAGAAACGGGAAGTGAATTAAGTGCTTGTCTAACCACTTGTGAATGGCTATGTAGTAAAAAAAAAAAAAAAAGAAAAAAAAATAGTATAACTGGAATTTCTTTAGGTGCTTGGTGCACTGATTGTTACAATATTCCCAAAATCTTATAGGTCACTCTGGGAGAGTTGGAAATTCTCTGGTTTGTCACTCGACGGCAGATATTCACAACGTGGAAGATATAGGCTTGCCCTAACTGAGATTAAGTATGGGTGTGATGCTATATGATGTTTCTCCACAATACACTACTGACCATAAATTATGTGTTTATAGTTCCCTAAACAGGTAGTCTTGTACAATATAGCATTGTCCTCAAAACCTAAAAATAAGTCATAAAATGTATTCAAGTGTGGAATTATAGAATGCAGGTGAAACTCTTGCAGCATATAATCCACCACTGACAAAAACCATGTATTCACCCTAATCATTCACTAATAATGTACTGTATTTTCATCTACGGATTCATGTAAAGTTGAAATGCATCTATGTAGCAGCCACTTATCCATACCACATCATACACTACCAGTACAACTATGCATTCAATCCACTTAACCACAATTTTTTCAGTTACCCTTCCAAACTAGAAACCTATGTAAACTAAGACTGGACAACTTTCACTACAGTGTTTAGGTGTGTCAGTGACTTGTCAAGCCACAGTGGACTCTTGACCCTTGTGATCAATATGGCAGGCTTAAAGCATCATCCAGCCATATAAATAATAAACATTTACAATGATTCAGTGGGTGACAGACACACCACAAAGGTGAAAGGTGTCCAACCTTTGTATTTACAATATTGTTTTTACTCAACCACACAAGCCATTCGTAACATCTCCATTATGACCAACCTTTGGGCACTGTGTACACTGGTGGAAGGTGGGTGATGGGTCGTGCTTCACCATGTGTTTGTTGAGGGTGGAGCGGTAGGCAAAGGTGAGGTTACACTGACTACACTGGTACCTGTGTAGTGAGGCATCATGGGTGGCCAGGTGCTGCTGGAAGTTCCACTGTTTACTGAACCCCTTACCACAGTCTGGACACACCAGCTGCCCTGTCATGCCCTGCCTCCCACCAGACAGATCAGGCTTCATCTCTAACTCATCCTCTGTGCCATCATCCTTCTCACTTTTTATCACCACTGGCTTCCCTGACGCCTTCACTGGTAGAGCTGCCTGCTCTGGCTCTAACTCTGTTTTTGGAGTGGCTGTGGCCAAGGTGATGATGGGCATGAGAGACTTGTCCTGGAGATGGGTTGTGTCTACAGTGTCCATTATCATATCTGCAGCACTCTGAGGCTCCAGTTTGATGCTGTGAACAGGCAAAGTTGAGGAGGCAGGGGTGGGGTCAGGCAGGGTGTAGGTAGGATGGCCATCATCAGTTTGTGGGGCCAGTAGTAGCGTTGGGTCATCGTGGTGATTGTGTACATTAATCATGATGGTCTCCTCAGGTAGGGCTGGACGGAAGGGAGTTTCATCTTGTACCAGTGGGTCTCCTGGGGCATCTACTTGTGGCACCTGGTCTCTGCTGGCCTTGTTGCCTTTCTTCATGACATAGGATACACTCTCACCCTCCTGTGTGATATACATAATCAGGTACTCCTCCTCATCATCCTTTTCCCCTTTTTCCACCACACTGACCATCTGGCTGTCCTCTGTGTCCTTGGTGGGGTTGGAGGGCTGAGGTGGTGTGTCTGGGTTGAGATCCAGGTCAGCGGTGATGGAGTCCACAATGGTCCTGGCTGTCTGCAGCCCCAGGGGTTCACCGGCCTGCTCCTCTGGAGTGAGGCAGGCATGAGTTTTGACCTCTGCCATGGGAAACACCTTGCCACATGAGCCACACAGATGCTGACTGGTGCTAGCGTGGGCCTGCTGCTCATGGGTCTTCAACTCAGACTTGAGGCAAAATTGCGCCCCACACACTCGGCAATAATAACTGCGCCCAGCCCCACCCACCTGCCCTCGAATGATGCGGGCAGCCTCTTGCATGGTCATCACCTTCTTGTGCTCTTGCTTGGAGTGTTTACATAATCCTGCTGCACTCCGGAAGCTGGCGGGACACAGTGGGCACACGCCTGACCCTGGCTGGTGACTGGCACGGTGTTTGTGTAGCAGAGTCACCTGTGGTACACAGTTTGGTTAATATTACACAGTGCTATCACTACAACACTCCACAGACACATGGTCATCTAATATTTATACAGTACTATGATTTACTGTTAGCTACACTGTGAAATTCCACTGCGGACAAATGCATTACGATACATGAACCACATTTATATGAGTGCAAATACAGTAATATCTTTGGTAACTTTAGTAATCAAAACTGAATAAAATGGTACAGTACATAATGTTATGTTGTTTTAAGTGCTATGGTAATAAGTCAATCTGTTTCTGAAGAATTGGCTTATTTTTAATTCTTTTGAGCCCCAGGGGTGCACTACTTCTGCAATGATTATACATTTTCTATAGAGATGCTACATGACATTATTAACCTTTGGAATATCCTATGTGACTATAGAAAAGAAAGTAATTATAAAGCCTAATGGTTTCCTGTAAGCCAGGGAACCATTTACAATGCTGGGTGGTAACCATATAAACAACCCATATGTGTTCCCTGTGTGTCAACAAGTGGGTTTGTGGAGGGTTAGTGCCCCATCCCATGAAGCAACTAACTCAAAGTCAAATGGGCACCCCTTACAGGACAGTGGGGTCTGGCTATAGACAGACAGAATTATGAAGTGACTGACCTGTTTAAAGCGTTTGCCACAGGTGGGACAGACATAAGGTTTGATGCCAGTGTGGAGACGCTGGTGGCGGATCAGGTTAGATGGGTGGCTGAATTGGCGGCCACACACATGACACACATTGGTCTTGATGCCCAGGTGCAGGTTGAGGTGCATCTTGAGGTCATGTGGCCTGTAGAATGCTTTAGTGCAGAATGTGCAGGCGTGGGGCCGCTCCTTGTTGTGCACCGACCTCACATGATCCTCCAGCACTAGACTCTTACTGAAGCTGAGGTGACATGAGGGGCAGGGGTAGGGGCGGGGTGAGTGGTGCGCCTCAGCCTTGTGAACGCGCAGCTCCACTGCTGAGAGGCAGGTATGGTTGCACACTTCACAGCTCCACACACCCTGGCCACGGTGAACCTGCAGGTGACCATTGTACTGGCGACCGGACCGGAACTGAGTATGACACACAGGGCAGGTGAGGCGGCCCGGGTTGCCACAGCGGCGGGTGCGGCGAGGGGGCAGCAGGGAGTCTCTTGTGGCTAGACGTTCTTCGATAGTGCTGTTGCCCTCACTCTCCTCCTGCTGCCCTGCCTCCACACCTTCCTTGTCCACTGCCTCACCCTCAATGCTGGTCTCAGGTTCTGGCAGTGCTGGCTGTGTCGTATTCTCCAGTTTGAGTGGCCTGACTGACACCAGCAGAACAGGGTTATCTTGCTGACCAGGCTGAGTGTCTGGAGTTTGTCCCTCCTCTAGCATGGCCTGGCCCTCATCCCCTGTGGCTGGCCCCACCAGCACCAGGTCCCCATAGGTACGCTGTAGGTGCTGTGTGTAAGCAGCTGGTAAGGTATGCAGTGCTGACCCTTCCACTGAATTGAGGGTGATGGTGTGACCCTCATCCCCACTAGGTCCCTCTGCCCTATCCCCCTCCCTCTCTGCCTCACCTTGGATGTAAATGTAGGTCATGGGTTCACCTGACCCTGCCTCCCCCACCACCACCAGTTGTCCTCCTGTCATCTCTTGTGTACCACTGGGGTCCTTGTGGGGAAGGTGGTGCGAGGCATCAGGTAAATGGTGTGAGGTGGCCGGCAGGTGGTGTGGGGCCCTGGGTGATGGCTGGTGTGAAGGTTCATCCAGCGGGTCAAGCATAATATTAACCCCAGCCTCCAGCGAGTCTAAAGTGTCCAGTGCAGCATAAGTTATGGTGGCTTCTGGGTGCAAGTGGGGTGGATGGGTACTTACATGAGGCCCCATCATCCCACCCCGCCCATGGTCCTCCTCTTTGACGGAACACAATAATAGTGACTCGCCCCCACCCTCCCCCTCCCCCAGGGTGACTATGGGGGTGTCTCCAGTGGCCAGGGGATGAGCCTGGGTGTTTGTGAGGGGCTGTAGGGACAGCAGCTGGTCTCTCTCATCCTCTCTCACAACATTGTTCATTGCGCTCCTGAAAGCATGCTATCCATTATTAAACATACACCTGATTTAACCCATTCATGATCATGTCTTTTCTTGTATTTCATTCCAGCTAACATCTGATGATCTTATCCAGCTATGAGTCAGTAACAGGACACTGAGAATATTAATAATGGTACCATGTTCCCTATGTTTCAACAAGTGGGTTGACAGAGGGTTAGTGTCTCTCCCTGCAAAACAACTAACTCAAAGACAAATGGCCTCCCCTTACAGGATTATGGCATCTGCCTATAGATAGACAGACCATTGTCCCTGCCATTGGTGGATGGAATGGCTCTCATATTCTGTTTCAACTAACTTCATCATCATCATCATTATCATCATCATCATCCATACCTCCTTTCCCATCCTAGGACAGGGTGAGGAGCAGCCATGTCTAGACAGCCTAAGTCTGCCCAGTTCAATGGGCCATGCTTCCATTCACTCATCATTCAAGCCCACAGAATCCTGGCTCCATCAATTAAGTAAAAAAAAAATTTCACCACATTCTGTAGCTTCACATATACAGTACCTATCTGATGGTGTAAATCCGAATGCTGTCAAGTTAAAAAGGGGTGCCAAATCCCTGGTTATGTGCTTCTCCACACAAAATTCATACAGCCAGCTCTGTCTCTTGTCAGTCCCTTAGCCTCACCAACTTCCACACCTCTCTTCCTCACACACTCATCCACCATATCCCTCCAATTCTCCTTGGCCTGCCTCATCTCCTCCCTCCTTCAAATTTGCTCAGATATACCTTTTTCCTAACTCTTTAATCATCCATTCTCTCCACATGTCCAAACCATCTTAGTACACTCTCTTCATTTCTGGTGTCCACAGACTTCCTCACTCCACATCGTTCATGAACCACATTACAGTAAAACCTCACTATAACGGACTAATTGGGGCCCAAGCCATTCCAAAAAAAGCAAAATTCAGATAAAAGCGACATGAGGGCTTCCCCCTGCTAACCCGGACTTATTCCGATACCGTATATCAGACATTAGTCCGGATCGCACCAACTTCTTTTTTTCATTAGCACTGTTGCTTCATTACTTGCTATCCAATTTATATCCAGCAATCTACATCCTCAAGATCCTGACCCATTCCAATGTCCATCCAACACCCATCATCAAGATTACAACAACCACCCAATACCCATCTAATGCCCATCATCAAGGTAACAACAACCACTCAATGCCCATTCAAAGCCCATCATCAAGGTCACGACAACTTACCTAAACATCCACATCCTCCACCATCCCCCTGCCGAAGGTGGACTGAGGTCAGGCAGTCCGGACTGCTTCTGGCTTTATTGGACATTTCCTGATATATAAGAATTTAGTCCGGTAGGCTCCTCGAGTCCAATAAAAGAGAATTCCGGTATACTGAAGTCCGTTACATCGAGGTTTTACTGTATTCCGTATCCTATCCACTCTCTGTACTCCACATACATTCCTCAGCAGTCCCACCTCCATTACTCTCACTCTTAACTTTCAATTTCATGCCACACCATAGTCTCACATCCGTATGTTTGCACTAACACTCTATGATGTATGCCTCATGTAGCTGAAACACCGAAGCCTCTGTTTTTTATCAAGGCCTTGATGGCACCAGCTACTTTCCTTCCCTGTGTCACTCTCTTCTTTTGCACATATTCCATCACTGTACCCAGGTATTTGAACTCTCTCACCAATTCTAGTCTCTCTCCATTCACTGTAACATCACACTAGGTGTCACCTCTCAATAACCATCACTTTACTCTTTTCTACATTTACTCTCAAGGCATGACACTCACAGACATCAGCAAAACTCTGCACTAGTCTACCAAGCTCTTGTCCGGTACTTGCAAGTAGCACTGCATCATCAGCATACAACAAATTTGAGATATTCCATCCATCACCATTCATTACCAATGTCATCCCTCTCTCCATTACTTGTGTTTTTATTTCTCTCATCACCCCATCCATATATATATTTAACAACCATAGAGACATCACACAACTTTGTTGCACACCCACATCGATCATGAACCATTCACTTAGATGCCCATTAACCCTTACACATGCTTCACTATCATCATAAAAACTCTTGACAGCACCTAACAGCTTACCATCTACACTGTACATGCACAATACCTTCCACAATCCTTCTCTGTCTACTCTGTCACATGCTTTTCTAGATCCATGAATGCCATAAACACCTTATAGTCCTTCCCAAACACCTCCACTATCTGTCTTACTGCAAATATTAGCTCCACACATCCTTTGCCACTCCTAAAGTCATCCTGTTCATCACTCACTAGGACTTCTGACATCTCTTTTACTTTCTCTATAATAATTCTTCCATATACATTCCCTACAACACTCAATAGACTTATGCCATGATAATTCTTGCACTCATTTCATTCACCTTTACTTTTGTACAGGGGTACTATCACTGCCTTCTTCCACTCCACTGGCACAGTTTCACTCATCCATGCCTTCTTACGTATCTCCAACAAGAACTTCATTCTGCTCTCTCCATGACACCATCTCTGCATGCGTTTCATCAACCCTAGCTGCTTTCCCATTATTCAGTAGCTTCACAACGTTCCTCACCTCTGTGAGTGTCACGTTTCCTGGCACTGCATTCCTTCTCTGTACACCCACAAAACCAATCATGTTAACAGTCACTTTGCTCTCTCCATTCCCATTCATCAGACTTCAAAATATTCTTTCCATCTGGTCCCTACTTCATCCCCATGAGTTAATAATCTACCACTTACATCCTTCACATCACATTTCTTTCCGCTTTCACTTCTACATTTCCGCACCTCTTTCCAGCATAAGTTCCTATTTTCAGAGTAATTTGCATTCATTTTTTTTCCTAGATCATCATTTACCCCTTTCTTTTTCCTCTTCACTAGTCTCTTTACGTGCTTCTTGAACTTAATATATTCATTTCTTATTTCAACTGAACCCTTGTCTTGTATCCACTCTAGCTACTTCTTCCTCTTTTCCTCCACTGCTCTCTTAACCTCTTCATCCCACCATGCCACACCTTTCTTCTTTGTAATTACTTTTGCCACACCACAAATTGCTTTAGCATTCCTAACTAAGCAATCCCTATGTATATTCCACAAGCTGTCCACATCCATTTCATTCCAATTCACTAATTCTAACTCCTCCCCTTACTTTGGGCCTGTATTCATCTGCCATTTCTTTGATCCTCAGCTCTCGACTTTCAGTCTCTCTCCCCGAAAGCTCCCCTCTCTCTTGGTCCACCTCACTCCTCTCAGCTTGAACTTGCATACCACAATCATATGATCTGACAGACCTCCACATCTTCCTCTCACTGCCCTTGTATCAGCAACATTACCCAGCGTCGATTTCTTTACGAGCATGTAATCAAGCAGGCTCCTTTCACCATGATGTCCATTCCCTCTATACCACGTATATTTATGTGAATCTTTGTGTTTAAAATAAAAATTACAAATGCACAACATCCTTGCTTGACATATGTCCTTCAGTCACTTCCCATTATCATTTTCTCCTGGCACTCCATTATTATCTATTATATTACTAAACCAGTGTCCACTCTTCCATTCACACTGCCCAGTACAATCACTTTATTACTACAGGGCATTTCTCCTACTACTTCATCCAGCTCATCCCATAATTTGTCTCATTCCAAAACCTGGAGGGTCTTCAAAATGTTAGGGCAAGCATTTTGGAGAGCCTCCAACTAACACCAGATGATTAAATGTAGCTGTGTCATAGAAGTCTGAGATCATTAAAAAGTTGTTTCAATCACCACTATCTTTCTAATGTTTGGGATAACTCTTGTATTGTTCCAGCTAATACCAGGCAGTTTTATTTGGCTGTGAATGTGTCATAGGAGCCTTAAAACATAAAAGTTGTTGCACTAAAATTGCACTAAATTCTGTCAATAAGCATCCTACTATATACTTTTCCTACTACACTAAGAAGACAAATGCCCCTGTGATTACCATACATTCTTTTTGCCCTTTTCCTTTGTACAGGGGAATAAGTATACCTGACTACCAATCCTCCAGGACTCTACCTGGCTCCCAGGCCAATCTGCACATCTTCCACATCCATTCTACTACTGTCTCTCCTGCATGCTTCAGCATTTCACCACACACTCCATCACTTCCTGGGGCCTTCCCCATTTTAACTTTCATCATTGCTTCCACAACTTCCATCCTACTGATTTCTTCCTCGCTTCTCACATCCCTCCTTCTCCCAGCCATTCCCCATCCACTTATACTTGCATTACTTTCATTCTCTATGTTCAACAATTCCTTAAAGTGTTCTCTCCATCTGCTCACTTTTCTCCTTTCTCCACAAGTAATCTATCATTTTCATCTTTCACTCCCCTACTAACTTCTTTGGCACCCTGTCTAACTCTCTTTACCACTTTCCAGAACGTTTTCTTACACTCCCACCACGTTACATTCAAGTTCCTTCTAAATTCCTCGTCCACTCTCTTCTTACTCTCCCTTACTATTCTTTTCACCTCTCTCTTCCTCTCAACGTATAACTCTCTCTTCCATCTCAAATTCTTCCACATCCCTGTTTCTCATCCACTCACTATATGCTTTGTTCTTTTGTGCCACAACCACACTCAGCTCTTCATTCCACCATGCTGTTCCCTGCCCCCCCTTTCATCTTCTCTTTACCCCACACACCACCTCACATGCTGCACAGATTTCTTACGTGACTATCTTGTACACACCTTCCACATCCCCCATTTGCTCCAATCGACGTTAACTCAATCGCTCCTCCACTTCCCTCTTTTATTCTGCCTTTTTTCCATCCTCCTGTAACTTTCCACCCTCCTTGTATGAACTACTTCCTCCTGTCCTTCCCTTCTTCTGTTTTCCATTTCATTTGGACTTTGATTCTGACCACCACCAAGTGGTGATCAGAAAGTCCACTCCCCCAACCTCTATATATGCTTGTATCCATTCATACCTTCTCATCCTTTCATCCACACACACATAATCAACCATTGTCTTCTGTTCATTCAGTTCACCACTCGCCCTTCTCATCACTCGCCACATATACCTATTGATCATTTTGTGCCTGCAGAAGTTATTGTCTATCATCAGCTCCCCCCCAGCACAAATTGTTGTTGTTGTTGTTGGTGCCTTCTCCCATCCAGGAGCTCATCATTGACTGATGGCTGCTTTCTTGAGTGTTTTCTATTTTTTTTTTTTTCCACCCCTTTTTCTTTATTCCTTCATTTTCTCTGGTCCTCATACTGGTGTTTATTTGTTAAATTCATTCCTCATTTGCATAATTGTAACTCTTCTTTTTAAAATAAGTCTTACTTTCTTTGCTTCTAGTTCTAATTTGTTTTGCTTATTTCATTAATACTTTCTTTCCCTGTATTTCTCTTGTTATATCTTGATATGCTTCACAGTTAAATATGTGAATCTGGTTTTCATTTTCTTTTTGGCATAAGCTGCATATCATTTAATGTTTTTTCTTAAAATTTTGTTTTACATCCATCATTCTCGTCCTTAACATAAAAATTATTCTAGCATTTTCAAAATTTAGTTCTTCTATATAATTTCCCATTTCCTGATCAGCTGTATCTTTTGTTTTACTTCCTTTTCTCATTTCTTCTTTAATTTCTTCTTCGTTTTTTCTATACACTTTGTATTTTACTATCTTTTTTGCTTCACTTTTTCCTATTCTTACAGGTTTTCAGTTATATCATAATTATTTTTAATCGCCTGTATTTCTTTCATATATTCTCTTTCATTTTCCTCACAATAACTTTTCATTTTAACCTCTATTGCTTCTTCTTCTCCATTATTCAGGTCTATATAATATTCCAATTTCTTCTGATTTATCTTGTGCTCAATTTTCATTCTGTTTGGTTCATATAACAGTGCACAGTTTGATGTTGTTCTTGGCACCTTCAGCAAGTTAGTTAGGTACTATATTTGTATGTTATTAAATTCTTTTTTCTCCTGCTCCTTCAGTTTCTTCCACACTTCTGCACCAAATAGTGCCACTGGTGCCACACGTGTGTTATACAATTTTAATCCTATTTTTATCCTCTTTTCATTCATCTCTTTCTTGTTTATTATGTTCATACTTTCATTTGCTGCCATTCTCGCCTTGTTTATTCGTTTTTTTACATCTTCTTTATGTTTTCCTTGTGTTTGTATTATTTTTCCTAGGTATTTATACGATGATTTTTCTTCTACTTCTCTTCCGTTCATTTCAATGCCTATCCTGTTTCCAACAAGTGATGTTTGTTTAGTTTTTTGTTCATTTAGTTTTAATCTTTTTAGTTTCAGAAATACTTCTATGGTATTTATGACATCTTGTATGTTTTCATTGGTTTCAATGGCCATAATGTCATCCTGAAATATTAGCGGACTCAATTTCACTTTCCCTGTTTTGCATTCTTTTTCCTTTGCCACTATCATTCTACTTAATGAATCCATTGTTATGGAGCTCATTTTAGCTCCTACTACAGATCCCTGCCTTATCATTTCCTTTACACATATTTCTCTGCATTCACCTACAGTGCTTGTCAGAAGTATCAAGCGCCCTGTGTCCCTCCTACGAAACAAACCTTTCAACACTGAAAAAACATATAAATAATGCATTTTATTTACCTTTAGTGCTTCGTAGGGTATCCTTTGCACTTCTTCACGGACCTGAGATGTCTTGGAAGTGAAAGGGCGAGGCTCCAGAGGTGCTGGAGGGGTATTTTGTCCCTGGAGTCATGAATGGCAGCTTCCAGCTTAGGCAGAGAGCTCACGTCCTTCCCTTGGAGACTCTTCTTTACGAGGTACCAGAGGTTTTCAATTGGGTTGAGGTCTGGGCTATTTCCTGGCCAGTCTTTCATGAATGATACCTCACAGTCACGAAGCCAATTGGTGACTGATTTGGCCTTGTGAGCAGGTGCACCGTACTGCTGAAACACTCGTGCACCTGTTAGCTCGAAGGAGTCTGGTAAATGATCACACAGAAGCTCCAGGTAAACACCCTGATTCACTCTAAGGTTTTTGGGAAGTACAACAAGCTTGTGTAGATTGTGGAAGTTGTGTAGATTGGCTTGGGAAGAGGGAAGGGTTCCAGAGGACTGGAAATCAGGTATAATTGCTCCTCTGTACAAAGGAAAAGGGGAAAGAGAAGTATGTGGTAACCATAGGGGTATTTGCCTTCTTAGTGTGACTGGTAAAATATATGGTAGAATACTCATTGATAGGGTTAGGCATATGACAGAGGAGCTAGTTGGAGAAGAACAAGGGGGATTTAGGAAGGGAAAAGGGTGTGTAGATCAGATATTTGTTCTAAGATGTTTAGTGGAGAAGTATCTAGAGAAGGGAAGGAAAGTGTACGCTGCCTTCATGGACTTGGAGAAAGCTTATGACAGAATAGATAGGAAAGGTATGTGGAAGGTATTAAGAATATATGGAGTGGAGGGGAAATTGTTGAGTGCTGTGAAGAGTATGTACGAGGGAGCTAGGGCTACGGTGCGAGTGGATGGTGAGCTGAGTGAGTTCTTTGATCTCAATGTGGGACTGAAACAGGGGTGTGTAATGTCTCCATGGCTGTTTAATATATATATGGATGGGGTCGTAAAGGAGGTACAAGGTAGGGCAGTGGATGTGGGGTGGCCCTAATGAATGAGGGTGAGATTTGGAAGCTTCCGGTGTTGCTGTTTGCTGATGATACAGTATTGTTGAGTGAAGATGAATGGGAGTTGCAAGGTTTGGTGAATGAATTTGGGACAGTGTGTAGGAGGAGGAAGCTGAAAGTTAATGTAAACAAAAAGTAAAGTTATGGTGTTTGAGAGGAATGAAGTCACAGAGTGTGCAGTGAGGTTGGATGGTGAGGATATGGAGAATGTGAGTACATTCAAGTACTTGGGTAGTGTGATGAGTAAGGATGGAACTTTGGGGGATGAAGTACGTGAAAGGGTACAGCAGGGAAGGAAGGTTGTTGGCACACTGAAAGCAGTGATGAGAAATAGGGAGGTGAGTATGGAAGTTAAGAAGTCACTGCATGATGGTATTGTGATCCCTACCCTGACGTATGGAAGCGAGGCGTGGACCTTGCAAGAGGGGAACAAGTCAAGAGTGAGAGCAGTGGAAATGAGTTACTTGAGAGGAGCATGTGGAGTGACGTGGAGGGACAGGTTGACGAATGAAGAAGTGAAGGAACGTTGTGGGGTAGATGTGGATGTGGTTGAAAAGATTATGAGAAATACACTGAGGTGGTTTGGACATGTGGAGAGGATGGAGAATGAAAGACTGACTAAGAGGGTGTATGTAGGTGAGGTGGAGGGAGGGAGAGGGAGAGGTAGACCGAGGATGAGGTGGAGGGATGGAGTTGAGAGGTATATGAGGGAGGGGGGTGAGTTGGGGGAGGGGAGTCAAATGGTGGGTGACAGAGTGACTTGGAGGCGTTTTGTCTGCGGCCACCCTCTGCGGGATTAGGGCGTCGGGCTATAGATAGATAGATAGATAGACAACAAGCTTCCCCAAACCCTTCCCTGAGAAACAACCCCATACCATGAGTGAGTCACGATGTTTAACTGTGCTTTCTACATACCGTGGGTCAAGTGGGTCACTACCTTTGCATTGGTACACACATGCTCCTCTGTTACAGGTGACACTAAACGTTGCCTCATCAGACCACAACACTGACAACCATTGCTCCTCACCCCAGTTAAGATATTTGTTAGCAAAGGCAAGCCTATGAAGTCGCTGGGTCTTTGTGAGAAGAGGCTTTCTCACAGGCCTGTGACTTGTGTAACCAAGTTCATGGACCCTACAAGACACTGTTCTCACAGACACCTCACTAAACACTTCCGGGTTGCTCTCCTTTATTTTCCTTGCACTCACACGAGGATTAGACTCCACTGCACGTTTTAAAACATTAACAGACCTTGGGGAAGTTTTCCTAGTAGACTGCGGTTTCTTTGTGGGAACTTCACCACTGTTTTCCACTCGAAACCGCGTGCACCACCAACGCACTGTCAATCGAGCCACATCAACCAATTCACTAATTTCCTTTGTCTGGTGGCCTGCCTCCTTTAGAGCAATGATCTGGGATATGATTTCACTCAATAGTTCACAGGTAGGTGCCATAACAAAGTGGCAAAAGCCAAAACACTGCAGGACACTCGGTAAAAAAGGAAGCAAAAAGAGAGGGAGACGCGGCGGAGTTCCTCTCTCTCAGGCAGCCCGTGGGCAACTGAGGCGGGAACCAACCAGCGCGTTGGAAGGCCTCAGGCTACCGTGACGTCATGCTAGCACTGCAAACTTGTGGCTCAATTTTTACCCCCAAAAATGGGTGATTCTTTTTTGGCCATAAGTATTGCGCGCCCGGCTATGGGCGCTAGATATTTCTGACGAGCACTGTACTTCTGTTAGGTATTAAAACGTTTTCTGAATTCATTTTGTATATTAACCTCCAGTATTTTCCTTTTATTCCTTTCAGCCACAATTCTTTCATAACTTCTTTTAATATCATTTTATCAAAGCATTTGGATATATCAAAGAATATTGCTGTCATGTCTTGTTTCTTAAGTTGTGCATCCTCTATGATATTTCTTATTGTAAAGTGATGTTTTCTTACTGATTTCCCTTTCCTTGCTCCACACTGGTAATCTCTCATGTTTTCTAGTTTTTCACTCTCCTTGATCTTTATTATTTTTTCAGGCATTTTTAGTAAAGTTGAGTTTAATATGTGTTTTAATGTGTTTGAATGGATGAGTAAATGGGGAGTGTGTCATCCTGTCTCGGCTACCTCCCTTTCCTTGGGGGAAGCAGCCTAGGTATATAGATAGATAGATAGAGTTTAATATTATTCCTCTATAATTGTTCAGGTCTTTTTTGTGACCTTTACCCTTATATATGTTTTTAATATATGCTTTGTGCCACTCCTTTGGTAACTTTTCTTTTTCATATAGTATTATCATCATTCTTATTATTGAGTTTTTCAAGCTTCTCCCACTCCTTTTTATCATCTTGTTACTTATCTTGTCAGGCCCTGTCACTTTTCCCGTTTTCAGCACTCCCATTCTCATCCATCTCAGCAGGCACACCCCACTCACCAACTACTCCATCCACCTTCATATTCCCTACTTTTCCATTCATATCTCCAATCAAAAACATTCTCTCATTCCTTTCAAACTTTTCCATGCATGCTTCCACATTTGTCCAGAACTCTACTCTCACTCTGCTTGCACGATCTTGCGTTGGCACAACCACGCACACAATCACCCACATCTGTAATCCAACTTTCAATCTTACCCACACAATCCTTGACCCAACTGATCCATACTCTCTTATATTCTCCTTCCATCTGTTACTCACAATGACACACACTTCTTTTGCTCTCTCATTCTTACCTACTCCTGCGCATATACCCCATCCATACTCCCATTCTCTCACACTTTCATCTCGTCATTTAGTTTCAGTTAATTCACATACATCCACTTTCGCACCCTCAAGCACCTGGACAATCTCTCTTTCTTTCACTTCATCATTTGCACTCCTGACATTCTATGTAGCTATCCATACCATGTCCTTTGTTCGGTCCTTAGTCGTCACCTTTTGGTCAGTCCTGCTCTGGGGCTTCTTGTTCATATATATATATATATATATATATATATATATTTTTTTAATGTGACCACCTCTGGGCATAGGCTTCACAGCCTGCTTTCAAGGCCCAGTAGTCCTCCTACGTACCGCACACCTCTACATGTTACCACTTCGGCTCTAACACCCACCATCCATACTGAATACATACTAGGGCTGTCTCATACAGGACTGGTGTATTGGTATTAGCAGGGGTATTTTTACGACATGTCGGCGGGCCTTCTGATAGATCAGTAAAGTCTGATTTTATGAAATTAAAATCCTAAAACTGTTCCCTGCCTCAGCGGGATTTGAACCCGGATCTGTCAGAACTGCAGGCCAACTCTCTACCAATTAAGCCACCGCTTTCCGGTGAGGGGCACTAACCATCCGCCAACCCACTTGTTGTCACGTAGGGAAAACATGTTGGTTGGTTATAAGGTTACCACCCAGCATTGTAAATGCTTTCCTGTTTTACAGGAAATCGTTTAGTTTGCCACTCAGTGTAGAGCTACCCTAAAAACAGAATACCACTACACTAAGTGGGTGAATGATGGGTGCCTCCATCTACCACTAAGGTTAATATATCATATTACAATCAAATTGACAATTTCTGCACACACACACACACACACACACACACACATATATATATATATATATATATTAGCCTTTATCATTCTTTTTCTGTGCCTCTCCTCCTCTCTTCCTATTTCTCCCATCTTTCCTGTCACTTCTTATTGCTTTTCTTTCCTTTACAGGTGGCTTTACATTGAGTGACAAGCCAAATGGTTTCCTGTAAGCCAAGAAACCATTTACAGCGCTGGGTGGTAACCATATAACCAAACCATACGTGTGAACAAGTGGGTTGGTGGAAGGTTAGTGCCCCTCCCCTTAAAACAAATAACTCAAAGTCAAGTGGCTACCCCTTAAGGGATTATGGCATCTGGCAATAGATATATATATATATAAAGATAGATAGATAGATAGATAAAGCTATAGATATATTTACAGTTTAGGGTAGTGAATGTTCGAGCAGTCCTAACGAGAGAGGGCAGAGTTTGGAAACTCCCTGTACCGGTACTGTTGTTTGCAGATGATACTCTGTTGTAAAGAGAAGATGAAGGGGAGCTGCAAGGCTTGGTGAACGAGTTTGGGAGAGTGTGTAAGAAACGGAATTTAAAGGTGAATGTAAGGAAGTAAAGTTATGGTCTTTGAGAGAAATGAAGTCACTGAATGTACAGTGAAGTTGGATAAGGAGGAAATGGAAAATGTGAGTGCATTTAAGTTCTTTGGTAGTGTGATGAGTAAGGGTGGAAGTTTAGACGGTGAAGTGCTTAAAAAGGTACAACAAGGAAGAAGTGAACAGTGATAAGGAACAGGGAAGTGAGCATGGAAGTGAAAAAGTTACTGCATGACTGTATTGTGATACCAATGCTAACATATGGAAGTGAAGCTTGGACCTTGCTGGGGGAACAGAAGTCAAGAGTGAGGGCAGTGGAAATGAGTTAATTGAGAGGAGCATCTGGAGTCATGAACAGACAGTGATAAATGAGGAAGTGAAGGAGCGCTGTGCTGTGGATGTGATAGAAAGTATTAGGAGAAATACATTAAGGTGGTTTGGCCATATGGAAAGGATGGAGAGTGAGAGACTGATGAGGAGTGTGAGTGAGGTGGAGGGGGGGTGAGGGAGGGGGAAGCCAAGGATGAGATGGAGGGATGGAGTGAAGTATATGTGAGAGGGGTGTGTAAGCTGGAAGCAGGGCAGTGAAATGGCAGGAGACAGGGTGGCATGAGGTGATATATTTGTGGCCACCCCTTCCAGGATAAGGTGTATGGCAATAGATAAACATTTTAATAATCCAAATGTGGCAATGTGTGAATTAGCTTCCATGGTTTTCACATATGTGCAGTTGTGGTATATTACAGGTAATGCTAATACCGTGCTCATAATGTAGTAAAACAAAACCTGAGAACTGTCAGATTAAGGATAAAAATCTAGTCTATCTGATGCAGTATGTGGAAAAATAATGATCTGTGCTGTAACCTTGATCTACGAAGCAATGAATGAACTCCTAGCAGAACATATAAAATGACATTTCTCACGAAACAATTTTATATCTACTTCATATCCCTTTACATTCCCACACCACCTGTGCATCACATGTCTCCTACTGGGAAACGTTTAAAAGGAAACGTTAGGGTGCTAGCCATCACTAGACTCGTTTGCGGCCTGTCACCTTCCCCCCAAAATTGAGCCTAACCCCAGGAAGTGAGTCTATCCGGCCACTCGGCTCACTTACCTATGAATACTCTAATTACACGTGTTTTCTTTGCCTTATATTGCTATTTATGCAGTTGTTAGTTACGTTTGGAGGTAATATTGGGATGTTCTCAACTAACCTTGTAGTGAAACAATGGCGATTGCATTCATGGGGACCAAATGAAATGTTCGGTTACTATTTGTTTGTAAATAAATTAAGTACTCTCTGTTTTTTTAAGTTTTGTATTTTATAATAGATGGATTGAGCCTACACAAAAAGTATTTAGCAATACTTCTGAGGAATTTTACGAATTTAAGAAGTTTGTACTATAGATCCTTATATTGATTATTTACTTTTGTAAATTTATTGAAATGTTTATTGTTGTAAAACGTTTATCTACATATGTTTTGATCCTGTCGACTTTATCTCATGTACAGTTCCTGACTGGGTGTTCCTTTCCTTCTTAAAATATGATTTTAGTAGCAAACTGTGAGCATTGAGACGAATCTTCTGTCTGTCAAACTGGTTAGTCTTTCTCTTGTCTGGCTACGATAAACAAAGATGATTTTTTTTTTTTTTTGAGTACCACAAATATGACTGTTACCTTCGCCAAATGCAAATATATTTGAAAATAATATATATTTCCCCGAAAGTTCTAATGGAGGTTGGCGTGTTGGCAACACTTGACATTGACAGCTGGTAGTGAAGCTGACTATATTTTGAGTCATATGAGGTAATTATGATGCTGGTTCAATTTGCAGTTGTTTGTGGCTTGTATGGAGGATTTATGTGAGGTGTAATTATCCACGTAACACTGATGAGGTGTAAAAATGGATGCTAGAGAGGTAATGACAGGACCCGGCAGTCCTAATATGTTATTAGTGTCAGTATACACTGATCCAAGTTATGAGGTAGTAAATGAGTTATTATTATCTACCCAATATTAGTGAAATGTAAAAGTGAATGCTAGAGGCTCTGGGTAGTAGATAGGTATTATTTAGGATATACACCCAACTAATGAAGTGAAATTCCTATGTTCGTCATTTAGTTTATGGAATGTTAATATATTTTTCTTCTATATACATCTGTCAGTGAATGTACGGTGAAGTCAGTGAATGTTCAGTGAGGTTGGATGAGGAGGAAATGGAAAATGTGAATGTGTGTAAGTACTTGGGTAGTGTGATGAATATGGATGGAAGTTTAGAGGGTGAAGTGTTTGAAAGGATACAACAAGGAAGAAAGGTTGCTGGTTCATTGAAAACAGTGATAAGAAACAGGGTGGTGAGCATGGAAATGAAAAAAGCTACCGTACTAACTACTGTACATGACAGTATTGTGATACCAACTCTAACGTATGGAAGTGAAGCTTGGACCCTACTGGAGGGACAGAAGTCAAGAATGAGAGCAGTGGAAATGAGTTATTTGAGAGGGGTCACATGGAGAGACAGACTGACGAATGGGGAAGTGAAGGAGCATTGTGGTGTGGATGTGGATGTGATAGGAATCATTAGGAGAAATACACTGAGGTGGTTTGGCCGCATGGAGAGGATGGAAAGTGAGAGACTGATAAGGAGAGTGTATGTGAGTGAGGTGCATGGAGGGAGAGGGAGTGGGAGGCCAAGGATGAGATGGAGGGATGGAGTGGAGAAGTATATGAGAGAGGGGGGTGTGAGCTGGGAGCAGGGCAATGAAATGACGGGGGACAGGGCAACATGGAGGCGATTTGTTTGTGGCCACCCCTTACGGGATTAAGGCGTCTGACAGTAGATAGATACCAGAAGGTAAGGAGTGGGAGTGGGGGTTGTTCAGCTTGTAGCTCCGTCTGTTATTGAATCTGCGTCCAGACTAGATTAAATTGCCATAGGTTAGGTTGGGTTAGATTAAATTAGGATAGATTAGGTTAGGGTAGGTTAATTATGGATGTAATGAAACATGGAGATAGGAACTGGAGACTCCCCCCTCTCTCTCCATTTTTATGTAAAAAGAAAAGCATTTGCAATGAATGCTTATTTAAGAGAAAATGCTTAGAATTGTTTAAATTCAGCAAGGAGCATATTAATTTCAGTGTCCAGGACGTATTTTTGAAATTTTACCGATATATTCAGGGTCCATCAGTCATTAACAGTTAACCTAGACATATGGTAAATTTTCAGAATTACAGCCAAGTAATGTACCGTATTCAGTATACTCATTATTGAACTTAAGCAGTTTTGGTAAATTTTCAGTAGTTCATATCACTTGATCTAGGAAGTCTGACACAACCAAGTTGTAGATCACATTATTTTGAATTTATTGCACTAGACACTTGTTTTTAGAAATGTGTATTTAACGTGAAAATCCTATATTTAATTACCATGGATCTCCCTTCAATTTCTAACTTAGGTAGAGCTCTTTCTTCCTGCCACAGGCTGCTCCTTGACATGATGTCGCGTGAGTATTGTGCATACCGGTACTCAGACCTCACGGTGAATGAGATTAAAATTGGTCGAAAGGCGGGCCAATCAGATCGCTGACACTGATTGCAAATCTTCAGATTTCAAATATCCCTTACATCAGTCAGTTGCAAGATGGTTTCCTTTTGTAGTGGGTGTACCCTGACGGCATACAAGGCCATTGCTTGTTTTTTTAAGAATAACAAAGAAACGGTAAGGTTAACTTAGGTTAGGTTAGAAATGTGATTTTCTGATTGTTTTAGTTTGAGTTGAGTGTTTTTTCCTTAATTTTTTGTCAGAATTCACTTGTTTTAGAGATAGCCTTGGGTAGGCCTGACTCCAATATGAGTGATTTCCAACAAAAATTAAGCTCAAATTCATTCCAGTCACACTAAAATCAACGAGGAAAAATATTTTTCATTTTGAAATCAAGTAATGTGAGCTACCAAAAATTGACCACAGTTTTAAACACACTGTCTTCTATAAGCATCCATCGTGAGTGCTTTTTAATTACTTAGTAAATGATGAGATTGGTGATACTCCATAGTTCCTGTGATTTTTTTTTTTTTTTTTTTGTATTAACCTAGGTGAAACATTAATTCATTGCCAGATGGGTGTGGCCCTACCATATTTTACAGGTTTTATACTTGTTTTGCATCATAGGTTGCCACAGATACAGGGCATTTTTTATATTTTACCTGTGAAATACATGAAGACATGTTTATTTGTAATTACAGTATCATACATGTCGTCATTTTGGTTTTCATTTTCGTTTTTGAAGGCTCCAACATGCTTGCATGCGTCCGCCTTGGTCACCTAATGGTGCCTCTCCGTGCTGCACGATCTGTTGCAGCCTCCCTGTTCAGTCCCTTAACCCTGAGGTCACATTTAATGACCTCGTCTCACGTCTTTCTTGGTCCACCCCTCACAACACTTCTCACCTTCTGCACCCAATTATCATCTCCCATCCTCTCCACATGCCCAAACCACCTCAATCTACCTCTCGTCATCACAACACCAATACACTCCAGTCCCATCCTACCTCTCAAATCTTCCATCGTACACCCAGTCCCCCCAGGCCTTTCACGCAGGGGCGCACTGCACATCCACTTAATCATTGTCATTTCTGTACGTCTTAGCATGCGAATATCCCCCTCCTTTACTGCCCAGGTCTCACTACCATACAGCATTACACTCCTAACACATGCTGCATACAAAGACCCCTTAGCACGTAGGGAGAGCCCTCTCAATGTCAGGAGCGGCAAGAGCTCCATGAACTTCTTCCAACCACTTTTCATCCTAGCCACAGGGCTAGCTCCAGCCCCACCTCCAGCACACAACATGTCTCCCAAATAACAAAACTCTTCCACATACTCAAGAGACTCGCCAGCAAGTTCAATCCTTTCACGCCTGACAATCTCCACCTGCTCTCCTGGACATGCTGCACACATATAATCAGCATTATCTTGCAGTCTGCCTCTGATACCACTATATCCCTTGTGCACCCATTTGTCACAGACACTGCACAAGATGGAATTACTTCCCACTCCCTTGTGGCAAACTGCACATGGCCACTCTCCCTCGTCTTTGACAGTACCACCACCAACCCTAGATATCATCACTTTTGTTTTATCTGCATTTACCCTTAAGCCCTTGTGTCCCATACCATCTCTCCACCACCTAAATCTATCCTCTGCCTCCCTTTCGTTCTCTGCAATCAACAACAAATCATCAGCATACAACATCTCTCACGGGAGTCTGTTTCTAAAGTCACATGAGAGGGCTTCAAGTACCATGATAAACAAAATGGAACTCAAAACTGATCCTTGATGCACACCAATGTTCACAGAAAACTCATCACTCAAAACCCCATTCACTCTTACCTGGGTGCGAGCACCCACATACATAGCCATAATCACCCTAACCAGCCACTTCTCCAAGCCAAGCTTTCTCATTGCCGACTTCACTACCTCTCTAGGGACTCTGCCAGAGGCCTTTTCCAAATCAACAATAACAAAATACAGATCCCTTTTCTTCCCAATATATTTTTCCTGAAGCTGTCGAACAATGAATATGGCATCAATGGTACCCCTGCCTGGCATAAACCCAAACTGCATCTCATCAATATTCACTCGTTCTTGAATCATACCTTCTAGAACTCTCTCCATTACCTTCATTATCTGATCTAAAAGCTTTATACCTCTATAATTTCCTCTTTCCAGGGCATCACCCTTCCCTTTATACACATTTACAATTACACTCTTCAACCAGTCATCTGGGACAACACACTTATATATAATCCTATTTATCAGGTCAGTGACTAACCTCACCCCTATATCTCCTGAGGCCTTCAACATTTCGGCAGTCAACCCAGACACACCTGCTGCCTTCCCCTCCTTCATCCTGCCTATTGCCTCACTCACAGTAGCAGCATCAATCAAAGGCCAAGGGCCAGACACTGGATCTGCTGGCTCCAAACCTTCCCTGTCCCAGTCAAACTCCTCATTCAACAACCGGCTATAATGCTCTCTCCATGCATCTTTAATATCTCCACTGTTCACCACTACCCTTCCTTCATCATGCGTCACACACTGCTCACGTATAATATCCTGATTATCCCTCTTCATCTGGTTTGCCACCTTAAATATCATATTTTTCCTTTCCCCATGATTTAGGTTATCAAGTAAAAGTCTCTGTGACTCAGACTTCGCCCTGTATACCTCTCTTCTAGCCCTACACTTGGCAGCCAAGTATTCCTCCGTGTTACCACCCTTCTTCCATTCCCGGAAAAGCCTTCTTTTCTCCAATGAAGTTGCCACCAAGAAAACTTGCTACCAAACTCCAAACGCACATCATACTTTTGGTATAATTTCAAATTCTTAATTGATATGTTAGGTTTGGATAATTCCTGTTGTTAGGATGGGTCAGGTATGGTTAGAATAGGTAAGGTTACGATAGATGAAATTATGTTTCGTAAATTAGGAGTTGGCCTGATAGGTATTCTGGGTCTCTCTAAGATTTGGTTAAGTGGCAATCCTAGGTGGTAAAAATTAAGGGGGGTCTGAGTAGATAGGAAAGGTTAGGTTAGGCTGGGTCGTTAGGTTTCCTATGGATACCAATGAATGTTTGTTGCAGTGACCTGTCCCGTCGGCAAGATCATTGGAAATCAACATGGCCAGTTGATTACAGGCTGCCATGGGCGAACTGGCAGCTTCCGTAAATACCCCAATGTAGGTACATTTTTTTTTTCAATTAACTTTCTGTAGTCAGAATTCAACACTTAACTTTTTGTGGCATGTGTTGCCCGTGCACCAAAATTACCGTACTTTCCTTCAGAGCGTGAGTTTGTTAGAATATACAGTACTATAGTTGGAATTGCTGCACCTGTTTGGTAATGAATTACCAGTGAAACATCAGGAGAATTTACAGTTATATTAGGCTATTTGAGAGGAGCCTGTGGAGTTACATGGAGAGATAGACTAGAGATAGACTGACAAAAGAGGAAGTGCTAAGGAGCATTGTGGTGTGGATGTAGATGTGATAGAAAGCGTTAGGAGGAATACATTGAGGTGGTTTGGGCATATGGACAGGATGGAGAGTGAGAGACTAATGAGGAGAGTGTATGTGAGTGAGGTGGAGGAAGGGGGAGTCTCAGAATGAGGTGGAGGGATGGAATGGAGAAGTACTGTATATGAGAGAGGGGGTTGTGGACTGGGGGGAGGGAAGTGAAATGTCAGGGGACAGGGCAACATGGAGATGATTTGTTTGTGGCCACCTCTTACAGGATTAAGGTGTTTAGCAATAGATGTTTTTTTTTTTTTTTCTTAATAAATTATAATGTAATTATCTTTGTGATAGGTTTGAAAAGTGCAGAAATGCATAATTTAAAGGTGTCAGCAAGACGACCTCATCAATTTTTACGTGCAAACTGTGACAAGTGGCCACCTGCTGTGTCAGTGACCTAACATTGGAACAATTTGGGGACGAATGAGTTTCGGGTCTGGATCAACCCATTGCCCTGTTATGTAGGATGCCACTGCTGACATCAGCAAACATAACTTGGTGTTCTTTAGAGACATACATGTTATTTCTGCAGAATTTGGTTGGCATATATGAATTATACAAATATGAAAGATAATCTATCTATCTATCTATCTATCTATTGCCAGACGCCTCAATCCCGTTTGGGGTGGCCACAAACAAATCGCCTCCAAGTCACCCTGTCCCCCGCCATTTCACTCCCCTGCTCCCAACTCACACACCCCTCTCTCATATACCTCTCCACCCCATCTCTCCACCTCATCCTCGGCCTCCCCCTCCCTCTTTCCCCCTCCACCTCACTCACATACACTCTATTCATCAGTCTTTGACCCTCCATCCTCTCCACATGGCCAAACCACCTCAGTGTGTTCCTCATAACGCTTCCTATCACATCCACATCAACACCACAACGCTCCTTTATATCCTCATTCGTCAGCCTGTCTCTCCATGTGACTCCACAGGCTCCTCTTAAATAACTCATTTCCACGGCTCTCACTCTTGACTTGTGTCCTTCCAACAACGTCCAAGCTTCACTTCCGTACGTTAGAGTTGGTATCACAATACTGTCATGTAGTAACTTTTTCACTTCCATGCTCACTTCCCTGTTTCTTATCACTGCTTTCAAAGAACCAGCAACCTTTCTTCCCTGCTGTACCCTTTCAAGCACTTCACCCTCCAAACCTCCATCCTTACTCATCACACTACCCAAGTACTTAAACGTACTCACATTTTCCAATTCCTCACCATCCAACCTCGCTGAACATTCACTGACTTCACCTCTCTCAAAGACCATCACTTTACTCTTCCCTACATTCACCTTTAGATTCCGTTTCTTACACACTCTCTCAAACTCATCCACCAAGCCTTGCAGCTCCCCTTCGTCTTCACTCAACAACACGGTATCATCTGCAAACAACAGTACAGGGAGTTTCCAAACATTATCCTCTCTCACCAGGGCCACTCCAACATCCACTACCCTACCTTGTACCTCTTTTATTACCCCATCCATGTACAGATTGAACAACCACGGAGACATGACACATCCCTGTTTCAACCCAACTTTCAAAGAGAAAAATTCACTTAGTTCACCATCCACACGCACTGCAGCCTTCGCACCATCGTACATACTCTTCACAGCATTCAACAACTTCCCATCTATTCCATATATTCTTAACACTTTCCACAATCCTAGTCTATCCACCCTGTCATATGCTTTCTCCAAATCCATGAACGCCGCATACAACTTCTTTCCCTTCTCTAGAAGCTTTTCCACTAAAGATCTGAGAATGAATATCTGATCTACACAACCTCTTCCCTTCCTAAAGCCTCCCTGTTCTTCTCCAACTAATTCCTCTGTTCTTTCTCTAACTCTGTCAATAAGTATCCTACCATACACTTTTCCTATTATACTAAGAAGACAAATGCCCCTGTGATTACCACACACTTCTTTTTCCCCTTTTCCTTTGTACAAGGGAATAATTATACCTGACTTCCAATCCTCCGGGACTCTACCTTCCTCCCAGGCCAATCTGCACATCTTCCACATCCATTCTACTACTATCTCTCCCCCATGCTTCAGCATTTCACCACACACTCCATCAATTCCTGGGGCTTTCCCTGATTTAACTTTCTTCATTGCTTCCACAACTTCTATCCTACTGATTTCTTCCTGTCTTCTCACCTCCCTTCTTCTTCCAGCCATTCCCCAGCCACTTATACTCGCATTACTTCCATCCTCCACGTTCAACAATTCCTTAAAGTGTTCTCTCCATCTGCTCACTTTTTCTCCCTTCTCCACTAGTAATCTACCATTTTTATCTTTCACTCCCCTGCTAACTTCACTTCCACCCTGTCTTACTCTTTTCACCTCTTTCCAGAACATTTTCTTACAGTCCCTCCACTTTACACTCAAATTCCTTCCAAATTCCTCATCCACTCTCTTCTTACTCTCTCTTACTAATCTTTTCACCTCTCTCTTTCTTTCTACATATAACTCTCTCTTCCGCCTCTCAACTTCTTCCACGCCCCTATTTCTCATCCATTCATTATATGCTTTCTTCTTTTGTGCCACAGCCCGTTTCACCTCTTCAGTCCACCACGCTGTTCCTTGCACCCCCTCCGTCTTCTCTACCTTCCACACACCCCATCACATGCTGCACATATTACTTCTGTAAATATTCTACACACACCTTCCACGTCCCCATCTGCTCCAACTCATATTTGCCCAATCGTTCCTCCACTTCTCTCTTATACTCTGCCTTTTTCTCATCCTCTTGTAACCTTTCCACTCTCCTTGCAACTACTCCTTCCTCTCGTCTTTCCCTTCTTCTATTCCTCCATCTTACTTGAACTTTAACTCTGGCCACCACCAAGTAGTGGTCAGAAAGTCCACTCCCCAACCTCTATAAACTCTTGTATCCAATATACATCTTCGCATCCTTTCATCCACACACACATAATCAATCATTGCCTTCCTTTCACTCAATTCACCACCCACCCTTCTCACCACTCGCCATGTATACCTGTGGATCATTTTATGCCTGAAGAGGGTATTGGCTATCACCAACCCCTCCCAGCACAAATGTCCACTAACGCACTCCCATTCTCATCTATCTCAGCAGGCACACCCCACTCACCAACTATTCCATCCACCTTCACATTCCCAACTTTACCATTCATATCACCAATCAAAAACACTCTATCATTCCTTCCAAACTTTTCCATGCACACTTCTACATTTGTCCAGAACTCTTCTCTCACTCTTCTAGCACGATCTTGCGTTGGCGCATACACACAGACAATCGCCCACATTTGTATTCCAACTTTCAACTTTACCCACACAATCCTTGATCCAACTGATCCATACTGTCTTATGCTCCTCTTCCATCTTTTACTCACAACTATACATACTCCTTCCTTTGCCCTCTCATTCTCACCTACTCCAGCACATATACTCCATCCATACTCCCATTCTCTCACACTTTCTCCTCTCCATTTTGTTTCAGTTATTCCACATACATCCACTTTCACATCCTCAAGCACCTGGACAATCTCTCTCTCTTTCACCTCATCATTTGCTCCCCTTACATTCCACGTTCCAATTGCAATGTCCTTTGTCCGGTCCTTGGTCGTCTGTCATAAAATTTTCATCATTTGTTAATGGGAGCTGTCTTGCAGTTTGTCTCTAACATTACTTTTCCTGTACTAACCTAACTTAACCTAACCTGATAACATAACCATGGCTAACATAATTTTAAAGTACTGTATATACGATAACAGTTGGAACTAGGAACTGGACAAATCCTTTCCCTACTCCACATTTCCCGACTTCTAAAAAGTACACTTGTGATGGATGTGTATAGAAGAGAATTGCATAAAATTTCATAAACTAAATGGTGGATATATTATAGTATGGTAGTTGGGTGTAGCTGGTTCTGAAGTACTACCAGTTATGTAAGTTGTTTGATGTGTTGCCAGTAGAAAAACCAGAATTAGGCCTGCATGGCTCTGAGTGACCCAAACATTCTGAAGACTGTGGTCATATTTGAGTTGCACAGTTATTCTTTTATTTTAGAAAATTTTGATGGCTAGTAACAAAGCATTTGAAGCTCAGTAATGACAGTACTGTAAGTTGTACTCTGCTGTTTGTTATTTACTATACAGTTGAATGAATTTTAACTAAATTAGTCAGTTGCTGATGCCGGTATCTCTTCATGGTGTTAGTGAAGGATGCCCTCATACGATGGCACTGATAAAATTAGCCACCCTGGTAATGCAAACATCCCTCATTGTCCCATTAGAAACATAAATGTCCAGGGCTAGGATATTCGGTCAAGACGTTTGAGGCAAGACGGACCATTGCTGACCCTGAGTGGCATTATGTGAACAAAAATGTCAACCATCCGTAGAATTTCAGCTCTTATGGGCTGACCCTGGTTGAACTACATGAACCCACTGGACCACTAGGCATCAACTAGACCACCCTTCCCTTAAATATCTGGCATGAATAACCTAAACCTTTGTTTGTGTATTCCTGATGGGATGACAAAGAATTAGACAATAGATATGGTAGGTAACAGTGTGCAGCACCTCCTTGTTTTACAACTGGGATGCATTCTGATAACCATTTGCATAGTGATTGATCATATACAGTAATAAATTTAGTGGTGTAGCATTCATATAGTGAGAAATCATTCATCACAGTGATCATACAAATGGATGTGGATGTGATAGGAAGCATTGTGAGGAACACACTGAGGTGGTTTGGCCATGTGGAGAGGATGGAGGGTGAGAGACTGACAAAGAGAGTGTATGTGAGTGAGGTGGAGGGGGGAAGAGGGAGGGGGAGGCCGAGGATGAGATGGAGGGATGGGGTGGAGAGGTATATGAGAGAGGGGGGTGTGAGTTGGGAGCATGGCAGTGAAATGGCAGGGGACAGGGCGACTTGGAGGCGATTTGTTTGTGGCCATCCCAAACGGGATTGAGGCGTCTGGCAATAGATAGATAGATAGATAGAAAAAGTTTTAAATTCTTGATTTTATAATGAAAGTGTGCTGTATTTTCTGAACATGTATGCTTTTGTTTCAGAAGTGAATGGTACAGTAACTAGCATCCACAATGGCAGAGTTAAAATAAGGTGAAGGTTGGTATCAAAGTATAAGGCATCATGGAGGAAGTACTGGAGCAGCTGCTTCGCGAGGCATCTCACAACAAGTATGCCCAGCTACGACAACATTGCACTGAGGCCAAAGGTAAAACTGCCACTCAGAGACTATATTATCATCATCATCATTATTATTGCCATCATTATTATCATCCTCATTATCATCATCGCTGTCATCATTGTCATCATGCTAACTTTTTGTCACCTAAAGATGTAGTATGGCAGGGTCCAGGAAGCTAGGAAAGGGAAAAGCATGATAGCTGGAGAATCTGTCTGTCTGTCTATTGCCAGACGCCATAATCCCGTAAGGGGTGGCCATTTGATTTTGAGTTATTTGTTTTGCGGGGAGGGGCACTAACTCTCCACCAACCCACTTGTTGACATGTAGGGAGCACGTATGGTATGGTTATATGGTTACCACCCAGTGTTGCAAATGGTTTCTTGGCATACAGGAAACCATTTGACTTGTCACTCAGTGTAAAGCCACCTGTAAGGGAAAGAAAAGCAATAAAAAGTGACAGGAAAGATGGGAGAAATAGGAAGAGTGGAGGGCAGGCACAGTGAAAGAATGATGAAGGCTAAGGAAAAAGTAGGCAGCACTACATCAAGTAAATGGATGATGGTCGCCACCACCTACCACTAATAGCTGGAGAACTAGTAGCTAAATAGCTGAGAACTAGTAGCTAAATAGCATTTCCAGTAAAATGGGTTCCTTGACCAAAAATTGCATGTGCTCCATCTTGAATGCTGTTTTAGCAGTAGAATAACATCACAGTGTGATGCTACTCACATAGAAGTTATGAAAAGGATGTAGAGCTGTAGCTTTGTTTTTTTATGCCACAGAGCTATGCGAAATAAGCTGCTGTAGGAGAGAAATCTGAGCCTGGTTGAGGTGAAATAATCCATAACTATATTAGCTGCAAAATGGCAAAAATCTGGGCCAGGTTAACGTGAATTGTACACGGTGTAAAAAAAAAAAAAAAAAGTTTCTGTGTTCCCCTCAGACATACTGGAATCTCAGACGGGCCTGCTGCGTTCCCCACCACATGAGCTGCGAGCGCTGTGTTTGAGGGCACTGCAGGGGGCACTAGAGTCACGCCAGTCCAAGCTCATTAGTCTGGCCATCTCAGGCTGCTATAAGGTAGGTGAAGGAGCAGTGCTGTATAGTGGTTAGAATATTGTGTGAGTGATGACAGGTGTGGTTAGTCCCCCCCAGAGTTGTCTGCCTGTCTGTCTGTCTGTATACTATACAGCCAGATGTTGTAATTTTGGAGTCGTCTGCACAAATTACCTCCATGTCACCCTGTCTCAAGCAGTCAGGCTGCTCTCCCTCCAGCTTTCACCATCCCCATTCCTTATACTTCACCCTGTCCCACCAACTCATCCTCAGTCTCCCTCTCCCTATCGTTCCCTCCACTTCATTCACTTAAACCCTATTCAAATCTCTTTTTCTGTAGTATTTAGGTCATTTAATGCCAGTAAGGATAACAGACTGGACAACAGACACCCACTTTCAAGAGCCTACACCGTGGATGGGGTGTATAGTATGGAATTAGCATTTTTTTTCCACCATGTGCTGCCTCTTGTTGGGGTAGTAATGGCTTAAGAACTTTCAGGAATTTCTGTTTCTGCTCATTGGCCTTCCTTCCACAGTTCTTATTAACCTTTTCGTAATGAGAGGTCTTCCATCATTTGTATCGTTCATAAAAGCTCCAACATGCTTCCATGCATTGGCTTAAAGTTGAGTAAGATCATCACATGTGAGCCAGTCCCTTGTTACTCCATTTGGGTGAAGGATGGTTTGAGACATAGTTGCTGTAGTGCAGAGCATTCAAACTGTATGAGACCACACTACATCCCTGGCAGCATTTACATGATAGAAAAAAACCTCTGGCTACCTCTTGGATTAAGACATTAGTGTATGGCAACAAGAACAAAATTATAAAAATCTTTGTATGAATATCTTCAACCAGATTACAGTACTTTTTTTTTTTTTATAATATTGTTACGTCCCCACCCCACACTGCCACAGGCTCCAACAGCAGTAGTGCAGTACAGGTAGGACGTTGCCCAGTGAGTTGTTCTTCCTATGGTCAGCCTTTAGGTGTGCAGTACACAAGATCAGCTGAGGCGAAAATAAACACTGGCTTCTTAAAGTTCTGTCTGTCTATCTAGCTATTGCCAGACGCCTCAATCCCGTTTGGGGTGGCCACAAACATCGCCTCCAAGTTGCCCTGTCCCCCGCCATTTCACTGCCCTGCTCCCAACTCACACCCCCCTCTCTCATATACTTCTCCACCCCATCCCTCCATCTCATCCTCGGCCTCCCCCTCCCTCTTCCCCCCTCCACCTCACTCACATACACTCTCTTCGTCAGTCTTTCACCCTCCATCCTCTCCACATGGCCAAACCACCTCCGTGTGTTCCTCATAATGCTTCCTATCACATCCACATCCACACCACAACGCTTCTTTATATCCTCATTCGTCAGCCTGTCTCTCCATGTGACTCCACAGGCTCCTCTTAAATAACTCATTTCCACTGCTCTCACTCTTGACTTGTGTCCTTCCAACAACATCCAAGCTTCACTTCCATAGTTAGAGTTGGTATAACAATACTGTCATGTAGTAACTTTTTCACTTCCATGCTCACTTCCCTGTTTCTTATCATTGCTTTCAAAGAACCAGCAACCTTTCTTCCCTGCTGTACCCTTTCAAGCACTTCACCCTCCAAACCTCTATCCTTACTCATCACACTACCCAAGTACTTAAACGTACTCACATTTTCCAATTCCTCACCATCCAACCTCGCTGTACATTCACTGACTTCACCTCTCTCAAAGACCATCACTGTACTCTTCCCTACATTCACCTTTAGATTCCGTTTCTTACACACTGTCCCAAACTCATCCACCAAGCCTTGCAGCTCCCCTTCGTCTTCACTCAACAGCACAGTATCATCTGCAAACAACAGTACAGGGAGTTTCCAAACACTATCCTCTCTCACCAGGGCCACTCCAACATCCACTACCCTACCTTGTACCTCTTTTTTTACCCCATCCATGTACAGATTGAACAACCATGGAGACATGACACATCCCTGTTTCAACCCAACTTTCAAAGAGAAAAATTCACTTAGTTCACCATCCACATGCACTGCAGCCTTTGCACCATCGTACATACTCTTCACAGCATTCAGCAACTTCCCATCTACTCCATATATTCTTAACACTTTCCACAATCCTTGTCTATCCACCCTGTCATATGCTTTCTCCAAATCCATGAAAGCCGCATACAACTTCTTAAAGTTCACTGTCTTTATTTTCCAAATTATTCCACTTAATGTCTTCCAACTTCACTGTTCTCACAAGCACTGCAGCTATACACACTTTACTAACTGCTATTACACTTAATGCTTAACAACACTTCACAGTTATTACGCTTAATGCTTGACACTTCATTATTTTCTTATGTTCCAATGATATACAAACTTCAGTAACCCATCACTGTTTGCCACTGTTCTCACAAGTACCAAAAATGTACAATCTTCACTGACACTGACACTGTACTACACTCAGACTGAAGCAAAACCAACTGCACTTTGCTCAGACTGACTTGACACCTCACTAAACTTGTAATAATCTCTAACCCATCTTATATAAGCTTGCATTACTCTCGAGACTTCATGTTTACTCTCAACGGGCAACAGTTGCCAACTCGGAAACAGCCCAAAACATGCTGGTGTTGTCTTACATTACATATCACCCTAAATCATTTACCATACGAACTTAAACTACATAATTTAACAAGCAATCACTTAAACATTTTAAAGAAAAAGAGCACAAAAATTAATGCAGAACTTATGAAATAACTATGCTCACAAACAGCAGGCAAACTGGCATCTCTGACAGGTACCGATGCCAGAACTTATGGTACGAGAAACATCTCGAAGATACGAGACCACCTAACTGGCAAATCCCCTTCATAACAATATATACTTCTTGAGTAATATTAAATTATATACTGAAGAAGTAAAAGAAACTTTCAACCCTTCCATTACATTTTTCTTTTCCCATCATCAATAGTAGTAGTGGGGTTGAACTGATATCAGCATGAACATGCTTGCATGTAAACCTTTACAGCCCCATCTGGCTGGAGTGCCATAACCCACTAGACCTCCAGGCATCATATGGTATGTGGTCACCACCAAACATAGTGCTGTAAATGGTTTTCTGGATTACAAGAAACCATTTGGCTTGATACTCAATTTAGTCACCTTACAGTTGCACAATATTGATTGAGTGGATGGCGTGTGCCCCCACTGTCCACTGGTAATGCTACTGCTGGAAGTTGACAACAGGTTGGTACTTTCACAGCTGCTGCGAGACACTCAATTCCACAGCGACTTCGAGGAGGATGACGAGACAACCTGGTTGCCATCACAGCTGCTTGCAGCGCTGCAGTCCCTCCCATCACATTCAGAGGACACACAGGTTGAGCTACTCAAGGTGGGCTGCCTGTGGAATGGATACTGTGTTATGTTACAGAAAAGTTCTCTTAACCTTTTTAGTCTGACAGCATTTTTTTCTTTTTTCTTACCACCTCTTGATGATATTTTTCAAACTAGAGTTGTTAGTTATATCCTATATACTGTAAACCATTTAAGAACTAAAGATTTTTCCTGTGTTAAATAAAATCATCCGTTTATAGTGACAGGTAAATATATGAGGCACCCAGAAGTAAAAGGACGTAACCTGCAAAAAGTCGAATTTTCCAGTAATGTCTGGCAGCTACTCTGCAAGGCCACCTCTGCACCATGGTATGTCAAACAATACTCGACCATATGATGGGTTGAACTAAAGAGGGAAGTCAGGTAATTTTGCTGCGTAAAACATTGGCTCAAGTCTGGGACCAGAAGTAAAGGGGCGGAAATGGCAAGCCAATGAGCACATGACAGCAGCGACACACCTCCTGGCTTGGCTAATCACGTACTGCCAGACGCACATGGCCTGCGCCATCACCACAGTCTCTAGCCTTGCCTCTGTGTTGATAGACGCCTGGCACCTTAACTCTCGCATTTCGTCTATTTTCACCGGATTTTACTGCTTCATCATGAGTGATAGTGACACCAAAAGTGAGAGGCAACCATGTACGTTGTCTTGAAAGCCTAAGAGGAGGCCTGAGACATGGAAGAGAAACATGGTGAAGGAAAAATGAGACAGTGGTGAGGGATACACAAGCCCTCACACTAAGCAACAAGTTGCAGCTCGTACCATGGGAGCACCATGTGCGTGCCCTAACCGGTGCTTTGATAAAGTTGGGTTGGAAAATTGCTCGGAAATATTCACAAACTGCCGGAAACTGAAAGATCGCACGGCCTTATTCTTATTATTGATCTACTTGTACAATCATTGTCACTTATAGGAATGTATTTATAGCTCTCGGGGTAAAAAAAAAAAAAACAATAAAACATATTTTAAAAATTTATATATAAAAAAACTAATGGCCGTATGTTAATGAAACTTTCACGGTTTATTAATTTTATAAAATTAAAAAAAATCACCTCATATTTTGATTTCGTAAATAAATTTATATAGTTGTTTCGGCAGGGGGTCAAACAAACACAAAAAAACACACACATAAAAACACATACACAAAAAAAAACACACACACTGGGAAAAAGTCCTTGACCGCGTAATTAATGTGGTAACACATAATAGATATTTATTTTGAAAACTAATGGTGTACCAGTTGCTTAACTTTCATCACAAATTACTTGAAACTAGGTTTTTTCATATACGCCCCTTAATTCCGGAGGCCTCATATAATCCATCATTGGATGAAGGGGTTAAATCCTTTAATCGGGTGATGTAATACAGTGTGTTGCTTTATTCCTGTTACCTTCAGATGATTTTAATACTCTGAGGGGAGATATTTTGTAGTGAAAAGGTCAGTGAAAATCACATATTACCACCTTATTCAATCATCGTCATCATCCGGACCTCCTTTCCCACCCTAGGGCAGGGTGAGGAGTATCAACGTCCACACGGCCAAAGTTTGCCCAGTGCAGTGGGTCACTCTTCCATTCACTCCCATGCAAGCCCACAAAATCCTGGCTCCATCGGATAGGCTCCCCAAAAAATTTACCTAGTTCTATAGCAAGAAGTAAAAATAAAAGATATCACTATCAGTGGGTTAAATGGATGCTAAATTACAAAATATTGCCTAATAGTGTTCCATTGTTGCCTGTAAATCTGAATTGCCAGATTCTCTCAGTATACGGTATCAGTTGTATGCAAAAAGTTGTGATATTTTGGAACACAATCATGACCTGTAATGAAGACAGCTAGTACCATTTGTATGCAAAAAACATGATATTTTGGAGTACAGCCTTAACTTCTGATTAGGATGCTGATTATGCCTGTATGCTAATGATGATATGTTGTGTTCTGTGAGGTGGTACTAAATGAGGATGCTGATTATGTCTCTGTTAATGAGGATATGTTGTGTTTGTCAGGTGGTGCTAAACATGTGTTGTGTGTCAAGTATCACAGTGTCAGGCCAGCTTGTGACGCAGGTGGTGGGTGTGTGTGGTCGTGCACATGCCCGTGGTGGTGCCGCACTTCGCTCAGCATCACAGTCTGCTGCATCGCAGGCCATTGCCTGTCTTGTCAAGCAGCTCAGTATGTAATTCATTTCATTTTTTATTCATCTACAAGGATTTACTATACTATTGACATTAAATTTGTAATTGCTAAGTAACAAAACTCTGAACCCTGACAGTTGCTCCTAAATAAGCTTTTCACACATAACCTTTTGGGGTCCAGTAGCTCACATTCTAAGTTTGGTCCATATTAGTGTTCTCTGAGGGGCATTTTGTTAGTGGTAGCTAGAAGAACAGGCACCACTGAGCAAAGGCACATGTTTATATATCGTTTTCGTTTTCATTTTTAATGGCTTCAACATGCTTGCATGTGTCTGCCATGGTCACCTGATGCCGGCTCTCCATGCTGCACAATCCATTGCAGCCTCCCTGTTCAGTCCCTTAACCCTGAGGTCACACTTAATGACCTCGTCCCATGTCTTTCTCGGTCTACCCTCACACTTAATGACCTCGTCCCATGTCTTTCTCGGTCTACCCCTCATAACCCCACCCCCAGTATTAACACTTCTCACCTTCCTCACCCAATTATCATCCCCCATCCTCTCCACATGTCGAAACCATCTCAGTCTACCTCTCCTCATCACAACACCAATACACTCCAGTCCCATCCTACCTCTCAGCTCTTCCATCATAAACCCAGCCCCTCCAGGCCTTGGATGCAGGGACGCACTGCACATCCACCTAATCATTGTCATTTCTGTACGTCTGAGCTGGCGAATATCTTCCTCCTTCACTGTCCAGGTCTCACTACCATAAAGCATTACACTCCTAACACATGCTGCATACAAAGACCCCTTAGCACGTAGGGAGAGTCCTCTCAATGTCAGGAGAGGCAAGAGCTCCCTGAACTTCTTCCAACCACTTCTCACCCTAGCCACAGAGCTAACTCTAGCCCCACATCCAGCACACAACATGTCTCCCAAATAACAAAACTCTTCCACACACTCAAGAGATTCACCAGCAAGTTCAATTCTTTCAAGGCTGACAATCTCCACCTGCTCACCCCGACACGCCGTACACATAAAATCAGCATTATCTCGCAGTCTACCTCTGATACCACTACATCTCTTATGCACCCATTTATCACACACACCGCACAAGATGGAATTACTTCCCACGCTCTTGTGGCAAACCGCACATGGCCACTCTCCCTCATCTTTGAAAGTACCACCACCAACCCTAGATATCATCACTTTTGTTTTATCTGCATTTACCCTTAAACCCTTGTGCCCCATACCATCTCCACTTCCTAAACCTTTCCTCCGCCTCCCTTTCGTTCTCTGCAATCAACACCAAATCATCAGCATACAACAACTCCCACGGGAGTCCGTTTCTAAAGTCACGTGAAAGGGCTTCAAGTACCATGATAAACAACATGGGACTCAAGACTGACCTCTGATGCACACCAACATTCACGGAGAACTCATCACTCAAATCTCCATTCACTCTTACCTGGGTGTGAGCACCCACATACATAGCCAAAACCACCCTAACCAACCACTCCTCCAAGCCAAGCTTTCTCATTGCCCACTTCACCACCTCTCTAGGGACTCTGTCAAAGGCCTTTTCCAAATCAACAAAAACAAAATAAAGATCCCTTCTCCTACCAATATATTTTTCCTGAAGCTGTCGAACAATGAATATGGCATCAGTGGTCCCCTTACCTGGCATAAACTCAAACTGCATCTCATCAATATTCACTCATTCTCTAATCACACCTAAAACTCTCCATTACATTCATTATCTGATCTAAAAGCTTTACACCTATAATTTCCTCTTTCCAGGGCATCACCCTTCCCTTTATACACATTTACAATTACACTCTTCAGCCAATCATCTGGGACAACACACTCATAAATAATCCTATTTATCAGGTCAGTGACTAAACTCACCCCTATGTCGCCTAAGGCCTTCAGCATTTCGGCAGTCAACCCAGACACACCTGCTGCCTTCCCTATCCTCATCCTGCCTATTGCCTCACTCACAGTAGCAGTATCAATCAAAGGCCAAGGGCCAGACACTGGATCTGCTGGCTCCAAACCTTCCCTGTCCCAGTCAAACTCCTCATTCAACAACTGGTTGTAATGCTCTCTCCATGCATCATTAATATCCTCACTGTTCACCACTACCCTTCCTTCATCATTCTTTACACACTGCTCACCTATAATATCCCGATTATCCCTCTTCACTTGACCTGCCACCCTAAATATCATATTTTTCCTTTCCCCATGATTTAGGTTATCAAGTAATAGTCTCTGTGACTCAGACTTTTGCCCTGTATACCTCTGTTCTAGCCCTACTCTTGGCAGCCAAATATTCCTCTTTGCTACCTCTCTTCTTCCATTCCCGGAAAAGCCTTCTTTTCTCCTTAACTACAGCTTCTACACCCTCATCCCACCACCAAGTTACTTTATGTCTTGGTGGTCCTCTTGTCCAACCGCATGTTACATCAGTAACTCTCAAGAAATTGTTCTTGAGGGCTCTGTACTGTTCATTAACGCCTCTGTCTACAGCTCCCTGTTCAGCCACCACTCTCCTCAACTTGCTGTAGAAGGCATCTCTTACCACTTGGTTTTTTAGCTTCCATATTTTCCTTCTAGGTACATAAGTCCTCTTTTTCATCTCTTGTTCTTTAAGCACCATATCACAAATCAATAGTTTGTGCTGCTGCACACACTCCTCACTTCCTATAACTTTAACATCCCTCACTAACCTCCTATCAGCCCTCCTAACCAGAAAATAATCTATCTGACTGCTATTTCCCCCAGACTCATACGTAATTAACCTACTGTCTCTTTTCCTAAAATATGTGTTGCACACAATCATGTCCGTTGCCTCCCCAAACTCGAGTATCCTTTCCCCTTCTGCATTCCTTAGACCATACGCACATCCCCCATGCACTCCTTCATAACCTTGTGCTGCTTCATCTATAGACAGATTTTCACAAGTCACATTGAAGTAATCCAGATTGATTTAAATTGTCTGAACTTCTGAGATGCTTCTTAGAATGAACTGAAACTGGGCTCATCCTGAAGTCAGTTCAGATATTGGGGTGGATGAACTATTGGCACCATAAAAAATATATAGGGTATATATCTTGTTTTCTCATTTCTTGTCTTCTTTCTTTTTTTCACTTCTTGGTAATGGCTACATGGAATGTAAGAGGAGCGAATGATGAGGTGAAAGAGAGAGAAATTGTCCAGGTGCTTGAGGGTGAGAAAGTGGATGTATGTGGAATAACTGAAGCAAAATGGAGAGGAGAAAGTATGAGAGAATGGGAGTATGGATGGGGTATATGTGCAGGAGTAGGTGAGAATGAGAGGGCAAAGGAAGGAGTATGTATAGCTGTGAGTAAAAGATGGAAGAAGAGCATAAGACAGTATGGATCAGTTGGGTCAAGGATTGTGTGGGTAAAGTTGAAAGTTGGAATACAAATGTGGGCGATTGTGTGTGTGTATGTGGCCAACGCAAGATCATGCTAGCAGAATGAGAGAAGAGTTCTGGACAAATGTGGAAGTGTGCATGGAAAAGTTTGGAAGGAATGAGAGAGTGTTTTTGATCGGTGATATGAATGGTAAAGTAAGGAATGTGAAGGTGGATGAAATAGTTGGTGAGTGGAGTGTGCCTGCTGGGATAGATGAGAATGGCAGTGTGTTAGTAGACATTTGTGCTGGGAGGGGGTTGGTGATGGCCAATACCCTCTTCAGGTATAAAATGATCCACAGATATACATGGCGAGTGATGAGAGGGGTGGGTGGTGAACTGAATGAAAGGAAGGCAGTGATTGATTATGTGTGTGTGGATGAAAGGATGCGAAGATGTGTAATGGATGCAAGAGCTTATAGAGGTTGGGGGAGTGGACTTTCTGACCACTACTTGGTGGTGGCCAGAATTAGGATCTAAGTAATATGGAGGAATAGAAGAAGGGAAAGACGAGAGGAAGGAGTAGTTGCAAGGAGAGTGGAAAGGTTACAAGAGGATGAGAAAAAGGCAGAGTATAAGAGAGAAGTGGAGGAACGATTGGGCAAATATGAATTGGAGCAGATGGGGGACATGGAAGGTGTGTGCAGGATATTTACGGAAGAAATATGTGCAGCATGTGATGTGGTGTGTGGGACGAAGAGAAGAAGGAGGGAGGTGCAAGGAACAGGGTGGTGGACTGAAGAGGTGAAAAGGGCTGTGGCACAAAAGAAGAAAGCATACAATGAATGGATGAGAAATAGGGGCGTGGAAGAAGTTGAGAGGCGGAAGAGAGTGTTATATGTAGAAAGAGAGAGGTGAAAAGATTAGTAAGAGAGAGTAAGAAGAGAGTGGATGAGGAATTTGGAAGGAATTTGAGTGTAAAGTGGAGGGACTGTAAGAAAATGTTCTGGAAAGAGGTGAAGAGAGTAAGACAGGGTGGAAGTGAGGTTAGCAGGGGAGTGAAAGATAAAAATGGTAGATTACTCGTGGAGAAGGGAGTAAAAGTGAGCAGATGGAGAGAACACTTTAAGGAATTGTTGAACGTAGAGGGTGGAAGTAATGCGAGTATAAGTGGCTGGGGAATGGCTGGGAGAAGGATGAAGGTGAGAAGACAGGAAGAAATCAGTAGGATAGAAGTTGTGGAAGCAATGAAGAAAGTTAAATTGGGGAAAGCCCCAGGAATTGATGGAGTGTGTGGTGAAATGCCGAAGCATGGGGGAGAGATAGTAGTAGAATGGATGTGGAAGATGTGCAGATTGGCCTGGGAGGAAGGTAGAGTCCCGGAGGATTGGAAGTCAGGTATAATTATTCCCTTGTACAAAGGAAAAGGGGAAAAGAAGTGTGTGGTAAATATAGGGGCATTTGTCATCTTAGTATAATAAGAAAAGTGTATGGTAGGATACTTACTGACAGAGTTAGAGAAAGAACAGAGGAATTAGTTGGAGAAGAACAGGGAGGCTTTAGGAAGGGAAGAGGTTGTGTAGATCAGATATTCATTCTTAGATCTTTATTGGAAAAGTTTCTAGAGAAGGGAAAGAAGTTGTATGTGGCTTTCATGGATTTGGAGAAAGCATTTGACAGGGTGGATAGACAAGGATTGTGGAAAGTATTAAGAATATATGGAGTAGATGGGAAGTTGTTGAATGCTGTGAAGAGTATGTATGATGGTGCTAAGGCTGCAGTGTGTGTGGATGGTGAACTAAGTGAATTTTTCTCTTTGAAGGTTGGGTTGAAACAGGGATGTGTCGTGTCTCCATGGTTGTTCAATCTGTACATGGATGGGGTAATAAAAGAGGTACAAGGTAGGGTAGTGGATGTTGGAGTGGCCCTAGTGAGAGAGGATAGTGTTTGGAAACTCCCTGTACTGTTGTTCGCAGATGATACTGTGTTGTTGAGTGAAGACGAAGGGGAGCTGCAAGGTTTGGTGGATGAGTTTGGGACAGTGTGTAAGAAATGGAATCTAAAGGTGAATGTAGGGAAGAGTACAGTGATGGTCTTTGAGAGAGGTGAAGTCAGTGAATGTACAGCGAGGTTGGATGGTGAGGAATTGGAAAATGTGAGTACGTTTAAGTACTTGGGTAGTGTGATGAGTAAGGATGGAGGTTTGGAGGGTGAAGTGCTTGAAAGGGTATAGCAGGGAAGAAAGGTTGCTGGTTCTTTGAAAGCAGTGATAAGAAACAGGGAAGTGAGCATGGAAGTGAAAAAGTTACCACATGACAGTATTGTGATACCAACTCTAACGTATGGAAGTGAAGCTTGGACGTTGTTGGAAGGACACAAGTCAAGAGTGAGAGCAGTGGAAATGAGTTATTTAAGAGGAGCCTGTGGAGTCACATGGAGAGACAGGCTGATGAATGAGGATATAAAGGAGCGTTGTGGTGTGGATGTGGATGTGGTAGGAAGTGCTTTGAGGAACACACTGAGGTGGTTTGGCCATGTGGAGAGGATGGAGGGTGAAAGACTGACGAAGAGAGTGTATGTGAGTGAGGTGGAGGGGGGAAGAGGGAGGGGGAGGCCGAGGATGAGATGGAGGGATGGGGTGGAGAGGTATATGAGAGAGGGGGGTGTGAGTTGGGAGCAGGGGAGTGAAATGGCGGGGGACAGGGCGACTTGGAGGCGATTTGTTTGTGGCCACCCCAAACGGGATTGAGGCGTCTGGCAATAGATAGATAGATAGATAGTATCTTCTCATCTATATACTTCTCTTTCTCCACCGTCTTTGTGATGTCGGTTCCTCATTTTTTTCATCATCATCATCTAATCCAGTGTTTCCCCATGAGGAGCATAGGAGCTTGGGGCTAGGCAAGTTGGTCCTGGCATTTAAGATGAGGGTGACCTGCCTCATTTATCCCTGAGTGGCAGTACGTGAGCAGTAAACCCCATCCACCCCTTGGATATAAACCTGCACCGGCTCAAGCTGATTAGAGTGCCCTAATTACCCACTAAACCACCAGATGCCATAGTTTGGTTATATGGTATATCCTTATTATTCTCTTCTCTTCTCTCACCTTGTTTCTTCTTCTCTTTTCTTCTCATCTTGTCTCTTCACTTTTATCTGTCTGTTTGTGTGTCAGTTAATCTGTCAGTTGATCAATGTAATAAATATTTGTTTATGTACCCTTTCGTACCTTCTTCTCCATACAGTATTTGTAAGCACCAACAGGTAGCAAAAATATCACAAGTAGTTTAAGTCTGTGTCACTCTGAAAACTACAAACATCAAACCATTTTCCGCGCTACAGAGGAAGAGAGTGAAGAACAGGAGAAAATCATGCTAAAAAGGACAAAAAACAAACCACAGGAAGACCACACAACCGATGAATATGATAGTGAGTACATCGCTCCCGCCTTTGATGAGGTTGTCCCTGTCATCAACTTCATTGCTGATAAGCTGATTGAGGCTAACAAGTAAGTCCTAGGTATTTGAGCTGAATATATAGTTGTTGTTGTTGTGATCAACTACATAAATGTGGATTCTCATGCATGTGAGGTGGAGTTAGGATTCCAAGGGCTTGAATGGTGCATGAATAAGAGATTGTGACTGATTTAACTAGGCAGACTGCTGGATATTTTCTCCATATGTCATACTTTTTCTTAGTTTCTGAATTGTGCCTCACCTCATTTGCAGGTGGGAAAAGGGGTGTAGATGGTGGTGATGATGATGATGATGATGATAGTTTGGACCCACATTCATCTAATTATGAACATGGTGGACTGCAAGCTGGAGTTGTCCATCTCTTGCAATCCACCATCCTCATGTTGGTGGATAGGGAGGAAGTTTAGGGACGTTTGTATAATCAAACAGTGGACCCACCTACTAATATTGGTGTCTTCATGTGAAGGTGCCCTTCTTCAGCCCAATGTGTTAATGAGAATGAAATATAAAGTTGACATTATTGGGAAGGGAGTTAACTTCTTGAACCCAGTGATGTATTTTATAAATAAATATTGCAACCATTGTACTTCTTTCAATGTAACTTGGTCTAGATTTTCATAATTTCACAGTTTAGATCACATAAGCTCATTGGCAGAATAAAATAATGCTGTAGTTCTCCATCCATTCTGTAACACTTTTTCAGGACTACCATATTCTTGTGCTAATCTGTTGTACACCTAAGCATTCAAGATGGTTGTTTGTAGGTCAAGTTAGTGAGAAAAGAGTACAGTATAGGCAATATTTACTCAATTAAAGAAGAATCTCTAGTAAGGAAGTGGTTGATTAAGACTATATCTAACCCTTCCAACTCTGAATAACTTCAAGACTTGAATAAAGTAATCTGGAAATAGCAAAATTTTTTTAAAAAGCACCATTAGAGTGAGCAAGTGAGATGGAGGGAAGGGAGGAGGGGGCAACCAAGTATAATATCAGATGGTGAAGATGTATTTGAGAGAAGAAGTGTGAGTTGGAGAAATGGCAGCCTGCTGGTGGAGGACAGTGACAAGAAGGAGATTTGATTGTGGCCATTGTTTTTGGGATAAATGTGTCTGGTTATAGGTAGGTAGATAGATAACTAAATAGATAGATAGATTGAAAATTAATCAGAAGTTCTGTATAAAATTGATAGTTTATAGCATATGGCTAAATATAAGCTTTCTCAACAGATTGATTGAAGAGAAAAAAATTGCTGAGATCCCAGTATTATTCCTACTGGAGTGCACCAACACACTACTGGTCTGGCTTTCACATCCCCAGAACCTCCCACACCTCCACAAACCTCCAGCCAACCACAGTAATGGTTCAGGTATTCTGACTTTTTTTTTTTTTTTTTTTTTTTTTTTTTGGTGCTCTCCACTGTAATAACACTATGACCTGTATTATTATTAGTTTAGGAGGCTTTTCTAGCACTTTCTCCCAATCCGTTTGTTTCTGTATATGGGATGTTAATAGTTTCTTTGTCAATTATGTAATATATACGTTGGTATTCAAAGGAGATAAAACATATGAACAGGAATGCAGAGGCACAGTATTCAGGATAAATTGCTCAGAAAAAAGTGCTAGAAACCCTTTTGTGTTGACAAGAATACACTTACAACAATTGACTCATTCAGGTATCTCACTCCCACAGCACAAATAAAATTTACAAACTATCCGCTCTGCTCTCCCTGTAGTGCAGCCATTCACATTGAAGCACTTTCACATCTTGCACCTCACTCGAACAATACAAAACACAAAGTTTCATGAACAGTCCACTATGCCCTCATGGTAATGCCACCCCTCATGCCACAGTACACTGACTCATCTCATAAGCCTCATTCCTGTGACACATTTCCAGTTCTCAAGCAGTCAGTTCTACCCTTACTAAATTCCAGTCCCTCACACTACAACATTTACCTCATGCACAAACAAACCTTGAACATAAGCTTGACAAAAACATCCCAGTATTATTTTTCCTGTAGCGTACAGTTCTTTGCTTATGGTGAGGCTTTCACACTTTCAGAACCTCCAGCACTTCCACTAGCCTTCAGCCATCGTCTGTAATGCTTCCACTGTATTGACACACCGCCACCACCTCCTGTGTTATAAACTTCTATCTATCTATCTATTGCCAGACGCCTCAATCCCGTTTGGGGTGGCCACAAACAAATTGCCTCCAAGTCGCCCTGTCCCCCGCCATTTCACTCCCCTGCTCCCAACTCACACCCCCCTCTCTCATATACCTCTCCACCCCATCCCTCCATCTCATCCTCGGCCTCCCCCTCCCTCTTTCCCCCTCCACCTCACTCACATACACTCTCTTCGTCAGTCTTTCACCCTCCATCCTCTCCACATGGCCAAACCACCTCAGTATGTTCCTCATAACGCTTCCTGTCACATCCACATCAACACCACAACGCTCCTTTATATCCTCATTCGTCAGCCTGTCTCTCCATGTGACTCCACAGGCTTCTCTTAAATAACTCATTTCCATTGCTGTCACTCTTGACTTGTGTCCTTCCAACAACGTCCAAGCTTCACTTCCGTACGTTAGAGTTGGTATCACAATACTGTCATGTGGTAACTTTTTCACTTCCATGCTCACTTCCCTGTTTCTTATCACTGCTTTCAAAGAACCAGCAACCTTTCTTCCCTGCTGTACCCTTTCAAGCACTTCACCCTCCAAACCTCCATCCTTACTCATCACACTACCCAAGTACTTAAACATACTCACATTTTCCAGTTCCTCACCATCCAACCTTGCTGTACATTCACTGACTTCACCGCTCTCAAAGACCATCACTTTACTCTTCCCTACATTCACCTTTAGATTCCGTTTCTTACACCCCCCCCCTGGGGGTAGGGATTTTTTTCAAGAATACTCCCCCAGTATCCCTGCTTGTCGTAAAAGGCGACTAAAAGGGTTGGCGGAGGGTTAGTGCCCCTCCCCGGAAAACAACTAACTAAAAAAACAAACAATAAGCCTCGGACAAGGACTGACCAAACGTTGACGACCAAGGACCGGACAAAGGACATTGCAATTGGAACTTGGAATGTAAAGCCCGGGTCACACGAGCACTTTTTTCGGCAATAAATAGCCGGCAACACAAACTCGGCTGAAACTCGGCTAGAATTGCCGATATTTTGGTGAGTCGGTCGTGTCCGTCTTTTATTGCCGATTTTCGGCAATACTACGGAGCAGAATTGACAACTGATGCTTCACCTAAGAAATTTGTGAAGCTTTTATATATGATTAATCAAGCCAATGCTCATTAAAAAGTTATATTATATATATGTGAGGGTGGCAGACATAGTGAGTACTGTCTTGACCTCTGTACAGTATTGTGAGAAGACAATCATAGAGACCTGTTGTGTGAGAATAAAAAAAATTTGTTTAAAAATGCTATTTTGTCGGCTATTGATTCAAGTACAGGCACAGTATCCAAATATTATACAATCTATTGTTTAAACTGAAAGCAAGACAGTCACAGTACGAAAAACAAAGGTGTACCAGCGTGCAGCAAACTCCAAGTGAACATCACTTCAAAACAATTCGCGATGGCAAACATAAAGAAGAAAATGGCTTGGTGTCGGTCTTCTGAGGCCTCATTACTTGAATATGTGAGGCAGAATCCATGTCTGTGGGACCCAAGAGATCCTCTTTATCACAAAACCAAGCTGAGGCAGGAGGTTTTCAACAACATTGCAGCCACTCTCATGGAAGAATACCCAGAACTCTCACAGCTAAATGGAGGTGAGAACAATTTACATATGAAAATATTTCATAGTATCTAAGACTGTAGTTACCTGTATTTACTATTATGTTCATCATAAAGAAGGTAGCTTGGATGGTAAACTTTTACAAGTAGCCAGTACACCCCCTGCCCCCCTTCCACAACACTTTCTGGTGTATTTTGATGAGTAATTTTTTTCTTCCCATTTTTGTATTGGAAATACGTAATTTTGCAAAATCTGCTCTTAGTCCACATTATTGCAGGTGGACATAATATACAAAAATACCAAAATTTGGAAATACTTCATATGGGTTTCTTTAATAGGCCTATATGTGGATGAGTATTTAAGAAGTTTTAGTGTCAAATGGTAAATACCCCTTTTTCAACAGCAACCATCATAAATTACCAGGGCAGTCACTGTATGAAATGACTTTCAGATTCAGTTCAAGGATAGGTTATTCAGTTGGTTAGATTATTTTTTTTTAATAGAAATCAGTATTATCCCTGAATCACACACCCACCCACACACACAAATGTTCACCCAAAAATTGAAGTTGACACCAAAACTTCTTAATTGGGCTGCCCAACAAGGTACCAGACAAACTTACCTGATGCTAAATAACAAAGTGTCAAGGTTAGGAGTTCGTTGGCAGTCACTGCTTCACGCATATTGGTATTCTGCTTTTCAATTACTGGAGTGACCAGGGTAAGGAGCTCTTGGAACTGCGCCTGGTCTAGCCTAATCCAATTTCTCAGGCTGGCTGGATCTTCTTCTCTTAGCTCCCTCATCAGTCTGAAAGCCATACTCTCTTCTTTCCTTCTCTGTAGCCACTCACGACTCCACAGACGCTTCCTTCCTTTCTTCTTTTGCTTCTTTTTCTTCAGAAGTAATAACATAGCATAAGCAGCTATATTATCATCCATATCTGTGATGTTGTTGTCTACCCCCTCCAGTCAAATCAAACAGACCTGCTTCAGCTTGTTATTGTACACGTACGACTCGGTCTGGCACCGAATAAACAGTTGAGCCGAAATCAGGAACAAACCTGGCTAACTACGTGTGACCAGACTCGGCTTCATATTCTCACAAAATCGGCTTGGCTGTATATTGCCGATTATTTATTGCCGAAAAAAGTGCTCGTGTGACCCGGGCTTAAGGGGAGCAAATGATGAGGTGAAAGAGAGAGAGATTGTCCAGGTGCTTGAGGATGCGAAAGTGGATGTATGTGGAATAACTGAAACAAAATGGAGAGGAGAAAGTGTGAGAGAATGGGAGTATGGATGGGGTATATGTGCAGGAGTAGGTGAGAATGAGAGGGCAAAGGAAGGAGTATGTATAGTTGTGAGTAAAAAATGGAAGAGGAGCATAAGACAGTATGGATCAGTTGGATCAAGGATTGTGTGGGTAAAGTTGAAAGTTGGAATACAAATGTGGGCGATTGTGTGTGTGTATGCGCCAACGCAAGATCGTGCTAGAAGAGTGAGAGAAGAGTTCTGGACAAATGTAGAAGTGTGCATGGAAAAGTTTGAAAGGAATGAGAGAGTGTTTTTGATTGGTGATATGAATGGTAAAGTTGTGAATGTGAAGGTGGATGGAATAGTTGGTGAGTTGGGTGTGCCTGCTGAGATAGATGAGAATGGGAGTGCGTTAGTGGACATTTGTGCTGGGAGGGGGTTGGTGATAACCAATACCCTCTTCAGGCATAAAATGATCCACAGGTATACATGGCGAGTGATGAGAAGGGTGGGTGGTGAACTGAATGAAAGGAAGGCAATGATTGATTATGTGTGTGTGGATGAAAGGATGCGAAGATGTATATTGGATGCAAGAGTTTATAGAGGCTGGGGGAGTGGACTTTCTGACCACTACTTGGTGGTGGCCAGAATTAAAGTTCAAGTAAGATGGAGGAATAGAAGAAGGGAAAGACGAGAGGAAGGAGTAGTTGCAAGGAGAGTGGAAAGGTTACAAGAGGATGAGAAAAAGGCAGAGTATAAGAGAGAAGTGGAGGAATGATTGGGCAAATATGAATTGGAGCAGATGGGGGACGTGGAAGGTGTGTGTAGAATATTTACAGAAGAAATATGTGCAGCATGTGATGTGGTGTGTGGAAGGAAGAGAAGACGGAGGGGGGTGCAAGGAACAGCGTGGTGGACTGAAGAGGTGAAACAGGCTGTGGCACAAAAGAAGAAAGCATACAATGAATGGATGAGGAATAGGGGCGTGGAAGAGGTTGAGAGGCTGAAGAGAGAGTTATATGTAGAAAGAAAGAGAGAGGTGAAAAGATTAGTAAGAGAGAGTAAGAAGAGAGTGGATGAGGAATTTGGAAGGAATTTGAGTGTAAAGTGGAGGGACTGTAAGAAAATGTTCTGGAGAGAGGTGAAAAGAGTAAGACAGGGTGGAAGTGAAATTAGCAGAGGAGTGAAAGATAAAAATGGTAGATTACTATTACTAGTGGAGAAGGGAGAAAAAGTGAGCAGATGGAGAGAACACTTTAAGGAATTGTTGAAAGTGGAGGATGGAAGTAATGCGAGTATAAGTGGCTGGGGAATGGCTGGGAGAAGGAGGGAGGTGAGAAGACAGGAAGAAATCAGTAGGATAGAAGTTGTGGAAGCAATGAAGAAAGTTAAATCAGGGAAAGCCCCAGGAATTGATGGAGTGTGTGGTGAAATGCTGAGGCATGGGGGAGAGATAGTAGTAGAATGGATGTGGAAGATGTGCAGATTGGCCTGGGAGGAAGGTAGAGTCCCGGAGGATTGGAAGTCAGGTATAATTATTCTCTTGTACAAAGGAAAAGGGGAAAAAGAAGTGTGTGGTAATCATAGGGGCATTTGTCTTCTTAGTATAATAGGAAAAGTGTATGGTAGGATACTTATTGACAGAGTTAGAGAAAGAACAGAGGAATTAGTTGGAGAAGAACAGGGAGGCTTTAGGAAGGGAAGAGGTTGTGTAGATCAGATATTCATTCCCAGATCTTTAGTGGAAAAGTTTCTAGAGAAGGGAAAGAAGTTGTGTGCGGCTTTCATGGATTTGGAGAAAGCATATGACAGGGTGGATAGACTAGAATTGTGGAAAGTGTTAAGAATATATGGAGTAGATGGGAAGTTGTTGAATGCTGTGAAGAGTATGTACGATGGTGCGAAGGCTGCAGTGCGTGTGGATGGTGAACTAAGTGAATTTTTCTCTTTGAAAGTTGGGTTGAAACAGGGATGTCATGTCTCCATGGTTGTTCAATCTGTACATGGATGGGGTAATAAAAGAGGTACAAGGTAGGGTAGTGGATGTTGGAGTGGCCCTGGTGAGAGAGGATAGTGTTTGGAAACTCCCTGTGCTGTTGTTTGCAGATGATACTGTGTTGTTGAGTGAAGACGAAGGGGAGCTGCAAGGCTTGGTTATAAACTTACGATGCAATATTCCTGCTTTTAGTTACTGTACTCCTTTTGCATGCCTTGAATGCATTAAGTTATTTTTATAGAAGCTACCAGAAGATGGTTTTGTTCAGCTGTAGGGAATTTTAGTCATCAGAGGGTTTAATACTGTCATGATTAACCTTTGGATTGCTGGAAATTGTTTCAGTTGAATAAAATCATCTGGATTTAGTGAAATGAAATGCTCGTGTATCCATGGCAATGAAAAGGTTAATAGCTGGACATTTTGTTTTATAGGTGGCTAGATGATGCAATACAGCAGCCAGTTGTTGTAGCAGTGAAAAATAGTACTATATGGCCACAAGCATGAAAACTTGCTACACAGTCATTACTTTTTGGCAGGGAACTCTGCGGCAAGTACACAAAATCCCAGGTAGCTGAGACTCTGATATTGATGCAAGTCTTATTACACGTAGCCAGTTTATTTTTTTGAATGTTGCCACTACCTGTTGGGAAGTATAGCTGGCTTTTACATTTAGTTATGCTTCCACTCTGTAAAAAACTATTGACTGTACTATGGCCAACTTGAATATGCAATAACCTCTCGATTTACGTGAGAGATGTGCTCCTAAAGAGGTCACGTAAAGTAATTTTTGCATAATTTAAACATAATTACTGTATCTCATAAGAAATAATGGAAAATGAAAGGGATACCTTCTTCAGCTGGTGCAAGTATGTACAGTATGTATGTTTGGCATCCATATCTCACATTTACCTGTACACTAGGCCTGTAGTTTACTCCAGACAGTTGTACCGTATGAAAGAATATTCTTCCATGCATATAAACATGCATGCAAACACACCCAATCACCGACTAATCTTCTCAGGAGGCAATGGTAACATGCTCTCTACAGCCACACAGTACAGTAGTATCCCATGTTACTTCACAGAAAAAGAAAGCAGAGTGAGCCACATGATGAGAGAAAACAAGTTGGAATGAGCCCTAATGAAAGTAAATTAAATTCAGACTTTTACTAAGACCAAAGATATGGATTTAAAAGCCAATCTTACCTTCAAGGCTTTAGGATTTTCTGGGTGGTGGATGAGCTTTACTTTCACTAGCAGGATGCTTACCAGCCATGATAAAAGTCTAACAAAATTGTGTACCCAAACAAACAATCTCGTTGAAGCTCGCAAAACCAGCATGGAATGGCAGGAACTTCAGATTCGCGTCTCGGATTATTTCAGATAAATCACAGATATAGTTAATTTACCCCATTTATGACCTCGCATAATTAAAAAAAAAAAAACATAAAGTAAACACGTAAAATGCAGGTTTATTGTATCTATCTGTCTCTCAATATATCGCCTGTTTCCTTGTGATATATTTTTCATTATGTTCATATTACCATCAGAAACTTCTTTTCAGCATATTAGTAGTCTTTTGAATTGGAGGAGTTAATATAGTCACCATAACAAGAAATATGTCCCCAGATTGAAATGATCAAGAGGAAGAGTTTGACACCATTTTGATTAATGGACGATTTGTGTTGTTACATTAGTAATTGAGTGTGTGTTTGCTGTCAGAGTTGTGGGTAGCTGATTGAATGACTGTGTATTGTTGCATTAATAATTTACTGAATGATTGTGGTGGTGTTGCACTAGTAATTGTGTGTATTTTTCATTAAGGTTGTGCTGCCCACTGCTCAACACTGCTAGTGGGTGCCCTGTGGCAGCGACTGTGTCCAGCATTGGTGGCCCTTCTGGGAAGCCCAGTTTCCCAGGGGCTGGCTCGGGCATCAGGCAGGGCTGAGGGACAGATGGGACGTGGCTCAGGGTGTCTTGCTCACCCGGGACCACTCTTTAACAACCAGCAGGCCAGAGCAATATACAAGTGAGTTACATTTGATAAGCATGTTACCTATTACAAATATGGGAGGACTGCTGGAACTCAGAGGTTGGGGTGCTTAGTCTGTGTCCAGAGTCAAATAACATCCATAAATGAAAGAAAATAAGGTATATAAACAGATAAATGATGAAATAAAAATAAAAAAGCAAGGTTGAGAAGTTGCTGAGATCAAGATACAGATAGATAACTATAGTATGATTCCCGGCATATTGGTAATTTCTCTGATAATTTTTCCTGTGTAAAAATACAGGTTCTATCTTCATTCTGACTTGCCGTAAGTGCTTGGGATAGATTAAAAGCATCTACTTGCCCGAGTGCCAGGGGGTTAACTCACCCTCTTCAGGCCCACAGTGGGGGGCGGAGGGACATTGATTACAAGATTGTGACAACGTGAGTTAACTTTTACCTGGTCATGATATAGTGGTATGCTGCCTGGCTCTCACCTGAGAGTCCTGGGTTCGATTCCCGACAACGTGAGTTAACTTTTACCTGGTCGTGGTGTAGTGGTATGCTGCCTGGCTCTCACCTGAGAGTCCTGGGTTCGATTCCCGGCATATTGGTAATTTCTCTGCTGATATAGTATGGTATGTTTTTTCTCGCATGGCAAAGATATGTAATCCCCAAGCTTAGATGATGGCCAAGTGCAGTCAGATTAGTGGGTAAATTAGTCTAATAACCAAGGAGACTTTTCCCCCTGTCATAACTAAGGTCTGAGGCTTATCAAATTACACGCACCCATGACATTATTTGAGTTGTAGGAGTTGTCAAGTTCCGTCAAATGAAAACAGACTAGCTGAAGATAACTAAATAAGTAACTGTACAATATTTCAGTGTGGTATGTGGTCTGGTTGTTACAATGGGGAGTGTAGGGGAGATGCGGCCAGTCCTTGAGTCTCTTCTTCACCGCATGTTGCTCTACCCTCCACCACAATGCCGACACGATGCTCTCAAGGCTGTCTCTGAGGTAGGCGTGTGTGGTTGTGGATGATTTAGTCAGGTAACTTTAGTTTGGCTTCTCAGTATTCTAATATACTTATATTTTATAACTTCCTTAACCTGTAATAGTTTATTTTTCATTCTGCGCTCCTAATATTCTGGCAACCATTATTCATCGTTGTAATATGGTGACTTCCCAGTATTTCAGTGTTGTATTATACCAAGGATGTGAATGCTGAGTAAATGAGAATGTGGATATGTAAATAGAGAGAGATGGTTATTATTCTGACCTCCTGATATATTCTTTCATGAGTATGAAATCCACACATTTTTTTTTTTTGTATACGAGGGGTGATTAGAAAGAAATGACAGTGAGTCCATAAACTTTTATTAGCATGAAGAACTATCAAACTATGACTCACATTCCTTCAAAGTACTCCCCTCCAACCTCTATGCAGCATTCCATTCTCTTTCTCCACTTCATGAAGCAAGCGTGGTACTCTGAAGACGGTATACTTCGGAGTTCTGAATTGACGGTCCGTGCCAAGTCTTGGATGCGATGAAATTGCTTCCCAGCGATGGCAGATTTAATTTTTGGAAACAACCAAAAGTCACAGGGAGCCAGGTCAGGGGAGTAGGGTGGGTGGGGGAGCAGAGTTATACCTTGTTGTTCCAGGTACTGCATAGTGAGGCGAGCTTTGTGGGGTGCAGCATTGTCGTGGTGCAGCAAAAGGCGAGACCGACGGCGGGTTGGTGCGGTGTTGGCCTTGTGTTCCACGACTTGTGGAAGGACCTGGTCTGTGTAGTATTGGGCTGTGATAGTGGACTTTTCAGGCATCACATCCACGCATATTGGTCCTTGAGAATTGAAAAAGATGGTGAAAAGGCGCTTCCGGCTGCGAAATCCTTCCTTCAAAATCTGAGGTCGAGGGTCTTCATCGCCCAACCACACCATGTTTGACTGCTTGTCACGGGTTGTGAAGAATGAAATCCAACACTCATCTCCAGTAGCAACATCTGAGAACCGTTTTGGACCATTTGGTTCAAATTCAGCAAGCCAGACACGACAAATCCTCACCCGTTCAGCCTTTTGCTCATCAGTCAACAAATGGGGTATCCATCGACAACACTTCTTCCTCAGGTGTAATTGTTCATGCACGATGTCATATGCACTCCCATAACTGATATCAAGCTCCAAGGCTAAGAACCTAAGAGTTACAGTTGGATCCTCGTCAATGATGGACCGTGCACGGGGCGTCCAGAGCGATGTTCATCTTTCAATTCAGTTTTTCCTGCTGTGAAAGCACGAATCCAACGGGAAACAGTTTCCAGGGAAGGAGTAGTGTCTGGATAAACTTGTAATAATTCCCCTCGAATCTCTGTTGCTTTCTTTCCCAGTTTCCACCTCGTAAAAATGTAGAACCTGCAGCCTTCTTTCGAGTAATCCATGTTTCTGGCCAGAGAACAAAAACAAGAGTGAAGCATTCACTCACAACAATAAAACAAGAAAAGTCAGGCATACGGTGACAAGTTCAAACTCGTAAGGACAGGCAACTCTGTACTCTCCTTGCTCCCCTACCTCCCATCATTCAAGGTTTTCATGTTATAGCACGAACTGTCATTACTTTCTGATCACCCTTCGTATTCCTTCCAGTGTCCTGGTTTCAACTTATCCAGTCTCTCACACTTGTCACACTCTGTTATTTCATCAGGTACTCTGTCATTTTGTTATTCTGGCTTTCCAGTCATGCTGTTCTTGGTTCCCAGTGTTGTTATTTTCATTTATTTCAGCCCTCTTCTACTATTGGAGAGAGAGAGAGAGAGAGAAGCACTTTCATACAGAGACATTGACACAAACACATATTTTTGTTGCAGTTGTTGAGTAACCCTGGTAAGCTGATCCAACTAGCAGGCCCCATACTTTACCCAGACCCCCGCAACCCTCACCAGAATGATATGGCGCTCTTCAGGCTGTGAGTGTTACATCGTCCACTCTGTGGGGTTTCTCTTAAGCTTAATATACTGGTAATCATCTGATAATAATGGGAATAGCAGACAAGACTGTTTTATTGGTAAGAGTATCATAATGAGGTAAGCTTTGAGGTTATTGCCAGCCGTTTTATTTGCCTTTCAGTATGATGACATCCTATCTGTCTTATCCTTCCTCTGTAAACCCTTTGTTGTAGGCTTCCCTCCACTTAATGTGAATGTGTGAAATTGGATTATGATGATAAAGATACTTGATGGGAAGAATTATGCCCACATTTGGAAAAGGTGTTTATTTGGGAGTTAACATTTTTGGCCCAATTTAGACCCTCTTTAAATGGGTCAAGTTGGGTTGGAAGTGTTATATCTCCCCATTAAGCAGCTCTTTGTAATGTGGGTATACTGTGATTCTTCCATTTGAACAAGTCACAGCACTATGATAGCAAGATTCAAAGATACTGGATAACAGTGATGGTGTTAAGGGTAATGGTGATGACAATGATGAGGAGGAGGGTGATGACGGCAATGATGATGATGATGATGTGTTTGGCAGGGTAATGGACAGCCTGGCAGAGTGTGGTAACTGCAGTGATGGAGCAATGCAGGGTGTGTTGGTGGACTGCATCTCTGGCTTACTTCTGTCCTTGGAGACCCTCTCACTCGGGTCTGTCCTAACACGCCCCCATGTCGAGTATATCAATGCAACATACACTAGGTTGCAAGATGGAGACTATTCTGGTGAGTTTCTGAATGTTTGTGGTATCTTTGTATCTATCTAACCACTCATCCATTTGTCTATCCATCCATCTGTCCATCTATCTGTCTATCTATCTATCCATCCATCCATCCATCCATCCATCCATCCATCCATCCATCCAACCCAGGTCCAATTTAATTAAACGCCAATTGACTTGCGTGACATTTCTGGATAACCACAACTATTCTGGTGATCGTCAGTATCTGTCCATCTATACATCCATCCATCCATCCTAGGTCCTATGTCATTAAATTCTGAAGACATACCTGGCATTGATGAAGAAACACAACAATAGGCTTACAGTTTTTGACATGTCTTATCATCAGTGTCATTACCATCAACATCATTAACAGTACCATGGCTCCCACCATTACCAGAACTGAAGTGACCATCACTGTCACCAGCACTATAGTTGATTTGTTTTCTCCTGACAGGTCTCTAACCCCCTTTCAACATAGTTGGGGCCAACTGTAGTCACATTGGAGGATGGAACTGAATAATAGCCAAGGAGACTTATTTTGCCTCATAACTAAGACTGATTGGATGATGGATGGATGGGTGGATGACATCTTATTCAAGTTGTGGGAATGGCCCAGTTCTGTCAGATGAAAACAAATTGGCTATAATACCACAACCATCCCTGTCAGTAAAGCTACATTTGAGTGTTGTCATTCAAAGTTTTGTTTCATTTTGTTTATAAAGGCTCCAGCATGCCTGCATATGTTGGCCTAATAAGTAATTAGTAAATGTACAAATGTGTTATCAGGAATCCATAACAAGTAGCCCCCATTAAGTGGAACATCCATTTGGCTGTGCGATGTCTTTGGTGCAGATTAAGTGCAGATTGGCTCAGTAATGTAGGGAGATAGTTCTGTACATATGCAGATGTTCATGGAAGAACTCAGAATCTAGAGGGTTATATTTACCTTACCAGGAGGTCAGATAGGGTTTATATGTGGTATTTTGTGGCAGTTGTCTCACTAATGTAGGAGGTTGATCTGTGCATGGGAAGATGTCCATTCAGAATCCTGAAGTGTTTTAGTTTGTACATCAACAGTTCCATTTTGGCTTCTGTGTAAATGTTAGTGGCAGCTGCCTTTGTAATTATGACATTATTGATAACCTGATACATATTAGCCTTCTTATTTAACACTCCTACATTTTTCACTATAAAGTTATTAATTGATACAGGATCACCTTTCACATAACATGCCATTGTTTATTATCAAGTGTTCAGGACTGGTATGTGCAATGAAAGGTCAGAACTAATACAGTGCACACCAGCTGTTATTGTAGTATATCACTTATTTCTTTAAATTGCATCAGGTCTCTAACATTTGGTGTTGGAGAGGGGCACCTTCACATGGTGGCACTGATATAACTGGGGAGTTCCACTGTCTAGTTATACAAACATCCTTCACTCTCTCCCTTGCCTACAAAAGGAGGATGGTGGTAATACACTCAGTCTCAATACAGTATCAGATGCATTTTGATACTTTAATATGGTTTTTGTAGTGCAAATCTGTTTTGCTGGAACATAAGCCTCATTTAAAGTTATGGTCACCTTAACGCTGTAGTTTCTCAGAACACATCTGCAGTGTTACTGGTAAGTGCGGAATTACTGTATTTACTTTCTCATGCACAGATGTGCTGTCAGCAGTTCAGATGCAAGACCATGTTTATGTTTACCAGATGAACTAGCTTGGTCATTGTGTCTGCACTGGAGACAATGGGTCTGTTATGTTATTGATTTATATATCTGTTTATCTATTTACTTTTTAATTACAGATGTATGTGGTAAGTGGGGGCACTCACCATCCACTCACTTGATGTAGTGCTGCTCATAGGTGACTGTCCGTTCCTCTCTTCTGTCTTTCTTTCCTTCTCTCTTCCCTCTTCCTTCTGTCTTTGGGGGACACTACACTTAGTGACAAGCCAAATGGTTTCCTGTACACTAGGAACCATTTACTACACTGAGTGGTGGTAACTATATAACCAAACAGTGGCACCTGGTAGTTTAGTGGGTAATTAAGGTGCTCCAGCTGGATTGAGCATGTGTAGGTGGTTGGGGTTTATTGCTTACGTAATGCCACTCAGGGATGAGTAAGGCTGGTTACTTTCATCTTACATGTCAGGACCAACTTGCCTAACCCTGGGCTCCTATGCTTCTCATGGGGCTACACAGGATTAGATGATGTATGTATGTACAGATGTGCATCCAAGAAGTAAAAGTAATTAGCTTATGTTCATTAGGAGAGCCAGTTTGGCCCATGTGTCAGTTTTGGTAAAAGATGACTTGTTTGGACATGACTGGTGTTACAAAAAGACAGGACACACAAACACACAGACATATTATGCCTTTTTAGTGATACTTCTGTTAACTGGTTTACTCTTCCCAGGCCCTCTTACTTATGAAAACAAGAGCAAACTGCCAAAATATGAAGCTCTTGAGACCTTAAAGACTCCATCGGAGCTTGAGGCCTCAGACAACATGTCTCACCACACCACTGAAGAGGAGGAAAAGGAGGAGGAGGAGGGGAAGGAGAGGCAAGAGGAGCAGAGTGGCAGTGATAGTGCTGTTCAAGGTTAGTTTCCATACAGTTATGTTCATATCTATCTGTATAATTGTCTGTCTATTTATGTATATGCATAGGCTGAACAGCCTGTTCTCTAAGACCCAGTAGTCCTCGTACAAACCATACACCTCCACATGTCACTACATATACCTCTTCACTCTCAGAACTTTGTCAGGTCCTAATAAAATTATACTAAGTTAATTGTCAGTCTTCATGTGGATTGAAATAATTCTGTTTGAGTTCAGAACTCCATAGTAATTTGATATATTTAACACTTTTGTCATTTAACTATGCCATAAGTGTGAGGAATATCAAAACAGAATGAGATGGTAAACTGTTCAGAAGTAAATTTATTTTCAGGAATCTTGCTTATAACTAAATGAAGTTGTGCTAAATTATTCAGCATGAAAGTATAGATCAGAATCTCATTTCATCAAAATGGAACAACAGAAGTATTACAGAATTTCTGAAAAGGTACTCTAAAGCTTCATTTAGTTGGATTTGAATTATTCAAACTCTTGACTATCATACTACGTACACATGGAAATTGTAGTAAAATCCACTTGATTCTATCTGCACTTATTACAGCTTTCCATTATTTCAGCACCAGTTCTTCAAAAATTGTCTTATATTTAGGTTTTCTGTCTCGTTGTATATAATTTGTTATGAAGGATGTAAAATCTGCTTATATATGTTTGTAAGTCTTTTGTAGGAAATCTGTAATTCTGTTATAAATTTGATCTCAGTACTGTATTATAACTTTTAGTTTATCATTGGTCTGCAAGCAACAGTGGGGTCAAAGTGATATTTTCTTATTTCAGTCATCTTTGCTTAGTGCATATTACTGTTATACTTTGAACAGTATACTGTATTGTGTATAATTGTAAGTAATTCATCGTACTTTGATATCTTATAAATGCTTTAGTAGCTCAGGAAATTCTGCTTCCAAAACCAAGTTATAAATCCCAACATAGATGCAGCATACAATAACTCTGTAATATGTTGCTATTGATAGTTCTCCCATACAGTATTTGTACTGGTATTGTGGTAGGTGGGGGTACTCACCATCCACTCACTTGATGTAGTGCTGCTCTCGGGTGTCTGCCCTTTCCTCTCCTCCATCCCTTTTTCCTTCCATCCTCTTCTGTCTTTCTTTCCTTCAGTCTTTCCTCGTCCTTCTGCCTATGGGTGACTTTACACTCCCTCTTCTCTCTTTCATTCCTTCATTCTTTCCTCTTCCTTCTTCCTGTGGGTGACTATACACTGAGTGACAAGCCAAGTGGTTTCCTGTACACCAGGAAACCATTTACTACACTGGGTGGTAACCATATAACCAAAGTTTTGGCTCCTGGTGATTGAGTGGGTAATTATTGCACTCCAGTCGGATTGAGCTGGTGAAGGTTTGTATCCAAAGGGTGGTTGGGGTTTATAGCTCACATAATGCCACTCAGGGTTGAGTGAGGCTGGTCACTCTCATCTTAAATGCCAGGATCAACTGCCTAGCCCTGAGCCCCTTCACTCCTCATGGGGCAACATAGGATTGGATGATGATGAAGATGTTGATGATTTTCTCTTTCTTTGTTTCTGAATCAGTCCTCGCCCCATCTACTTATCTACTTATATGGGAAAAAAATTTCATGGTAATGATGATGATGATGATGATGATGGTGATGATGATGAATACTGTGAAGAATATAATGAGTTGCTTGAGTGTTGCAGCTGCATGAGGCTTACATGAAGGAGTGTTAGTGCCAACTCTAACATATGGATGTGAGACTATGTGGTGGCATGAAAATGAAAAGTCAAGAGTTAGAGCAGTGGAGATGGGACTGTTGAGGAATGTATGTGGAGTACAGAGGGTGGATAGGATACGAAATAGTGTGATTCATGAAAGGTGTGGAGTGAGGAAGTCGGTGGACACCAGAATCGAAGAGAGTGTCCTGAGATGGTTTGGTCATATGGAAAGAATGGATAACAATAGAGTAGTGAAAAAGGTATACCTGAATGAATTTGAAGGAGGGAGGAGGCGAGGTAGACCAAGGAGAAGGTGGAGAGATATGGTGGATGAGTGTTTGAGGAAGAGAGGTTTGGAAGTCGTTGAGGCTAGGGAACTGACAAGAGATCGAGCTGGCTGGATGAATGTTGTGAGGATAAATGCATGATCAGGGATTTTGGCACCCCTTATGAGCATGGCAACATCTGGATTGACTCAATCGGATACGTTTGTGTGAAGCTGCAGAATGTGGTAAATGTTTTTTTGGCGTATCTGGTAGAGTCAGGATTCTGGGGGCTTGAATGATGAGTGAATGGAAGTGTGGCCTATTTGGATTGGGCAAGTTTGTGCTGTCTGGACATTGCTACTCCTCACCTTGCCCTTGGGTGGGAAAGGAGGTCCAGATGATGATGATGATGATGCAACTTCTCATTCCAGATTTCGAGTTAGAGGAGATTGAGAGTGTGGAGGGAGAGGGGAGGGGAAGTAGTGTGGACAGGGAAGGGGATGGAGAGGATGACTCAGATGCCTCAGGGGACACAGAGGGACCTGAGCATGAGGAGGAGGCAGAATTGGACCAGGTGAGTTTATTATTAAAAAAAAAAAAAAAAAAAAAAAAAATCACACAAACAAACACATGTAAGAACATAAAGACTACACTTTAAAATACAAAGAAAATATAAAGTCACACATGCACACAAATGCATGTGCACACACACCCACACCCACCCACCCACCCACACACACACACACACACACACACACACACACACACACACACACACACACACACACACACACACACACACACACACACACACACACACACACTGGATATCAAGAAAAATATCTTTCCTTACAAAAGTATAGACTTATGGAATAGCCTGGACAAAGAGATCGTCCAGTCTAAAAACTTAAATGACTTTAAAGCTAAATTTGACTTACTGAGAAACAGCGACGGGAACCCATGAGCATAGCACATTTCGTGTATATCACAATTAGGTATATTAGGTAAATACGTAAATATTTGGAACGACTTTGACAAAAAGGTGGTGCAGGAGAAAAACATTCATGTGTGTAAAAGTAGACTAGATGAATGTGGATATGGAAACAGGATGGCACGAGCATTGCTCAGTTCCTGTATATTACAAATAGGTAAATACAAATAGGTAAATACACACACACACACACACACACACACACACACACACACACACACACACACACACACACACTCATGCATGCATGTACACACATGAGTGGCATTTAATTATATGGACAGGGTGGATAGACAAGGATTGTGGAAAGTGTTAAGAATATATGGAGTAGATGGGAAGTTGTTGAATGCTGTGAAGAGTATGTACGATGGTGCAAAGGCTGCAGTGCGTGTGGATGGTGAACTAAGTGAATTTTTCTCTTTGAAAGTTGGTTTGAAACAGGGATGTGTCATGTCTCCATGGTTGTTCAATCAGTACATGGATGGGGTAATAAAAGAGGTACAAGGTAGGGTAGTGGATGTTGGAGTGGCCCTGGTGAGAGAGGATAATGTTTGGAAACTCCCTGTACTGTTGTTTGCAGATGATACTGTGTTGTTGAGTGACGACGAAAGGGAGCTGCAAGGCTTGGTGGATGAGTTTGAGAGAGTGTGTAAGAAATGGAATCTAAAGGTGAATGTAGGGAAGAGTAAAGTGATGGTCTTTGAGAGAGGTGAAGTTAGTGAATGTACAGCGAGGTTGGATGGTAAGGAATTGGAAAATGTGAGTATGTTTAAGTACTTGGGTAGTGTGATGAGTAAGGATGGAGGTTTGGAGGGTGAAGTGCTTGAAAGGGTACAGCAGGGAAGAAAAGTTGCTGGTTCTTTGAAAGCAGTGATAAGAAACAGGGAAGTGAGCATGGAAGTGAAAAAGTTACTACATGACAGTATTGTGATACCAACTCTAACGTACGGAAGTGAAGCTTGGACATTGTTGGAAGGACACAAGTCAAGAGTGAGAGCAGTGGAAATGAGTTATTTAAAAGGAGCCTGTGGAGTCACGTGGAGAGACGGGCTAACGAATGAGGATATAAAGGAGCATTGTGGTGTGGATGTGGATGTGATAGGAAGCGTTATGAGAAACACACTGAGGTGGTTTGGCCATGTGGAGAGGATGGAGGGTGAAAGACTGACGAAGAGAGTGTATGTGAGTGAGGTGGAGGGGGGAAGAGGGAGGGGGAGGCCAAGGATGAGATGGAGGGATGGGGTGGAGAGGTATATGAGAGAGGGGGGTGTAAGTTGGGAGCAGGGCAGTGAAATGGCGGGGGACAGGGCGACTTGGAGGCGATTTGTTTGTGGCCACCCCAAACGGGATTGAGGCGTCTGGCAATAGATAGATAGATAGATAGAAGAGATGCTGAGAGAGCTAATAGTTGCCATGATAAGACCAAGACTGGAATATGCAGCAGTGATAAGGTCACCACACTTGAAAAAAGATACCAGTAAACTAGAAAGAATACAAAGGATAGCCACAAAGGTGACACCAAGCTTGAGAGAGTTGTCTTATAAGGAGAGATTAGAAAAGCTGAAATTGTTAACCTCTGAGAGAGAGAAGAGAGAGGGGAGATTTGATTTCAGTGTTTAAAGGCGTAAAAGGAATAGAACATGTGGACAGAGAGGACCTCTTTATGAAAGATGATGGAAGAACAAGAGGACATGAAACCAAGCTGAAGAAGAGTTCATGCTTCAGTGATGTAAAGAAATTTAATTTTCCAAACAGAACTATAGATAATTGGAATGATTTAGAGGGAGAGGTGATGTGAGCAGAAAGCATTCATGTGTTTAAATCGAGATTGGATAATGAATATTTGTAGAAATGAGATGGGACAATACAAGCTTATCTCAAATCCTGTATAAAACAAATTAGGTAAACACACGCACACACACACACACACACACACACACACACACACACACACACACACACACACACACACACACACACACACACACACAAATGGGGGTGCTACTTCTGCAGCTTATGGTAATGATGATGATGATGATGACAGTGACAAGTGATAGGCATAACACACACCATTTATAATATTCACCACTTGTTCCAGTGTGGGGTTGGTGAGGGTGAAGATGACCAGCTTGAGGCGCAAGAGGCACTGAGGCTCCACCGGCTCAATGAAACTCTGCAATCTACCTCAAACCTCCGCCATGTGAGTTGTAGATCATCACTAATGACAAGATGCTTGAACCTTTTATACTTATTTTTCATTAACTTTGCCTAAAATTTCTGACTCTGCATCTTAAATGCTGAGTTATATCATCATCATCAATTTCACCTAACCCTGTGTTTCCCCAAAAGGTGTTCGTCATTTTAGCCCCAGGTTTATCAGGACTGTGAACCTAGTGGACTGCAAGCTGAGGTTCACCCCCCCCTCTCTTCTTGCAGTCACCATCATCATTTGGGGGAGAGGGAAGTACAGTAGCTGAATGACATCATTTTGTATAACCAGGCCTTTGAACCACCCAGTGATGTCAGTGTCTCCGCATGAAGGCATCCCACTTCAGCACCACAAGTGTGACAGGGAATGTATGATAAGTTTGCAAGCAATTTCACACCCAAAATCTCTGTCTCCTGTGTTTTGTGGCTCCTATTGGTTAATACTTTCACTGTTATGAAGACACTGAGGCTGTATTTCAGTCAAACTAACACCAGACTAACAGTTGCATTCTCACCAGAGGATTTTGTTCAGCTAAAAAAAAAAAAAGTCTTAGCCATGACAAGACTGTTTTGTCCAAAAAAATATGGGAGACCTATTGAATTAAGCAGCTTATGAACCATGTCCAGTAAGTCCTTCATCTCTGTTGCACGTGCTCAAAAATTTTCATCTGGCCTCTATACCCATATTACCCAAATTTGGTCAAAAATTGTCCTCATTTCATTTTGAACTTTTAGTTGTAGCAATAGATTAACAGTAGAATATAATGCTAATCACAAAGAAGTCCCGTGAAAAGAATGTGGAGCCATAATATTGTCATATTTTGCTATGGAGCTACATAAGATGAGCCATCCATCCATCCATTATCCAATCCTATGTTGCCCCGTGAGGAGCAGAGGAGCCAGGGACTAAGCACGTTGGTCGTGACATTTAAGATGAGAGTGATCAGCCTCACTCATCCCTGAGTGGCATTACGTGAGTAATAAACCCCAGCCACTCCTTGGCTGTAACCCTACACAGGCTCCATCCAATTGGAGCGCCTTAATTACCCACTAAACCACCAGGCGCCATAATTTGGTTATATGGTTACCACCCAGCGTAGTAAATGGTTTCCTGGTGTACAGGAAACCATTTGGCTTGTCACTCAGTGTAGAGTCACCCATAGGCAGAAAGAAGGGGAAAGAATAAACGAAAGAAAGACAGAAGAGGGAGTGTAAAGTCACCTGTAGGCAGAAGGTAGTGGAAAGAATGAAGGAAAGAATGGCAGAAGACACAAAAAGATAGAAATGTGGGCCAAGTTAAGGTAAAGTGCTTACTGTATACCAGATAATTTTTTACTAAAGATCAACACTGTTGGTCACGTGCTGGCGGGAGATGTCTTCATGTGATGACACTGTTATAACCAGCTGGATCTACTGCCTGCTAATACAAATATCCCTCACCTCGCTCCCTATCCCTCGAAAGGAAGTTGATGAACTGCAGGATGAGGGTAACTTCAGTCTGCAGTCCATTGGGTTCACATTCTTTTGAACCTGAGGTTGAAACTACAGTTCTACTACTTCTACTACTACTACTACTGCTGCTACTACTACTACTACTACTACTGCTACTACGACTACTACTACTACAGTATTTCTAGTACCATACTATTCCTGTTACATCAACTTCTACTACTACTACTACTACTCCTGTTCATTAGGTTGTGGATGAGGAGGCAGAAAGAGAGTGCGAGAATGCACGTCATTTCACATCAACATTGTGTGCCCTCCTGCCCTCACTCCTCACCATACGCAGCACCATTGAGGTTGACCAGGCCATTCTGGAGTTCTCCTCTAAATATTGTGAAGGTAAATAGAGTGGCTACTGTATGATATAAGTCATAAGTAAGTAAGGAATGGAGAATTTTAGGATGGATGAATGAGCAGTCATCGTTTGGTCAGTCCTTGTCCGAGGCTTATTGTTTGTTTTTTTAGTTAGTTGTTTTCCGGGGAGGGGCACTAACCCTCCGCCAACCCTTTTAGTCGCCTTTTACGACAAGCAGGGATACTGGGGGAGTATTCTTGAAAACCCCCCCTACCCCCAGGGGTACAGCAGGGAAGAAAGGTTGCTGGTTCTTTGAAAGCAGTGATAAGAAACAGGGAAGTGAGCATGGAAGTGAAAAAGTTACTACATGACAGTATTGTGATACCAACTCTAACGTACGGAAGTGAAGCTTGGACGTTGTTGGAAGGACACAAGTCAAGAGTGAGAGCAGTGGAAATGAGTTATTTAAGAGGAGCCTGTGGAGTCACATGGAGAGATAGGCTGACGAATGAGGGTGTAAAGGAGCGTTGTGGTGTTGATGTGGATGTGATAGGAAGCGTTATGAGGAACACACTGAGGTGGTTTGGCCATGTGGAGAGGATGGAGGGTGAAAGACTGACGAAGAGAGTGTATGTGAGTGAGGTGGAGGGGGGAAGAGGGAGGGGGAGGCCGAGGATGAGATGGAGGGATGGGGTGGAGAGGTATATGAGAGAGGGGTGTGTGAGCTGGGAGCAGGGGAGTGAAATGGCGGGGGACAGGGCGACTTGGAGGCGATTTGTTTGTGGCCACCCCAAACGGGATTGAGGCGTCTGGCAATAGAAAGATAGATAGATAGATAGATGAATGAGCAGTAGGAGTAGTATATATTATTGAATGATTAAAGAGAAGTAAATATACAGTATTTTGAAATGATATGACCATATTCAGAGAAAGCATATTGACAGCAAGACCAAGAAGTCCTTTGAAAGACTATGGTTTATGGTGTAGAAGAAGAGAGTACAGCACACCCTTATTATACGACAAAGATGTGTTTGTAAAAAATCCATCGCAGCATGATTGATCATATATCGAGTCAGTTATAAAATTGGTTCAGTAGGGATATGTTTTTGGCCAAGGGTCACCCACCCAATAAAGTCTCAGTTTGTAACTTACCTTAATTGGTAGTTATTTCACTTCAGTGGACTCAACTTGCTTCGTCAGCTCCAGCACCACAGTCTTGCTCCATCACTGACACTAACACATCCAACAGTGACTGAGTTCAAAGGCCACCTTGGAACAAATAAATGACTGTAAGCTTGTTTGTTGTCCATTGTGTAAGCAAAAACAGCAATCGTACATCAACCAGTGAGGCTTCATATGAGATCGTAATGATTTTAGCTCCTGTATAAGTAAAAATATGATCACATATTGAAAAAAGGTCCAAACTTTTTAGTCATTTTATAAGCAATTTATTGCGTACTGGTTCATTGTAAAGTGTGGGGTCTATTTACTTTATGAGTATCTAAGAGTGAAGGAGAGGTATATGAGGATAAAATAGCCTGGAGGCAGAGCAGACTGTTGCAGGGGGTGGTGGTGATGATGACTGGTGAATAGACACATTGGCTCCAGCTCAGTGAGTTTCATTTTGCTGCTTGGTGGTGTAATGGTCTGAAGCGCCAGTTGGTGCGAAAGATAGTGCTGTGTGCATTGATTCAAATCTCCAGGGGATGATAGGAGGTTCTTTATTCAAGTAATAACATCACAGACCTTGACATCTACTTTAATATTCAAGAATATATTGATACCATTTCAGGCTCCACCCCACAAAGGAGAATGTCAAGCTGTCTGATACAAGTTTGAATAGGTTTGAAGAATTATGTGATTGCTTGAAGTATGGATATATATGATGATGATAAAGATGATGAAGGAAACAGTGTTCTAGGAATATTTCCGTCTGTGTATTCTTTAGTATGTGGATTGAAGATGAATGCGAGTTGCAAGGTTTGGTGAATGAATTTGGGACAGTGTGTAGGAAGAGGAATCTAAAAGTGAATGTAAACAAGAGTAAAGTTATGGTGTTTGAGAGGAATGACGTCACAGAATGCACAGTGAGGTTGGATGGTGAGGATATGGAGAATGTGAGTGCATTCAAGTACTTGGGTGGTGTTAAGAGTAAGGATGGTAGTTTGGGGGATGAAGTGCTTGAAAGGGTACAGCAGGGAAGGAAGGTTGTCGGTTCACTGAAAGCAGTGATGAGAAATAGGGAGGTGAGTATGGAAGTTAAGAAGTCACTGCATGATAGTATTGTGATCCCTATCCTGACGTATGGAAGCGAGGCATGGACCTTACTAGAGGGGAACAAGTCAAGAATGAGAGCAGTGGAAATAAGTTACTTGAGAGGAGCATGTGGAGTGACATGGAGGGCCAGGTTGATGAATGAAGAAGTGAAGGAATGTTGTGGGGTGGATGTGGATGTGGATGTGGTTGAGAAAATTTAGAGAAATACACTGAGGTGGGTTGGACATGTGGAGAGAATAGAGAATGAAAGACTGACTAAGAGCGTGTATGTAGGTGAAGTGGAGGGAGGGAGAGGGAGGGGAAGACCGAGGATGAGGTGGAGGGATGGAGTTGAGAGGTATATGAGGGAGGGGAGAGTGAGTTGGGGGGAGGGCTGTCAAATGGTGGGTGACAGACCGACTTGGAGGTGTTTTGTCTGCAGCCACCCTTTGCAGGATTAGGGTGTCGGGCTATAGATAGATAGATAGTATTCTTCCTTGCATTTCATCCTACAAGTTTTTATCACCATGAGTGAGAGGGAGGGGCTTCAAGACGAGTTGAGTTGAGAGGAATTAAGTATGTCACATCTCAGTTTTCCTTTTTTCTTTACAGGAGTTTTTACAGCTACACAAGAGCAAGGCCCCCAAGTCATTGTCAACGCAGATGGCATCTACCTCACTACCTACTCTGCCCTCTCCCTCAACCTGCAGCTCATTCGTGGAGGCAACTATTATAATCCAGAGCTGCCCCTTCCCATTACTCAGGTTAGAGGAAGCCATGAAAAGAAAAATAATACTACTATTTGTGGTAGGTAGGAAAGCCACCACCATCTACACTAAGGAGAATGCCATCGTCAGGTAACTACACTGACAAGCCAATGGATTCCGGTAACTCAGGAAACCATGCACTTTACTGGATAGTAACCCTGTAACTAACAAATGGACACCAGGTGGTTTAGTGGGTTATGGCATGTGAACGTGTGCAATGCTGTAAGAGCTAAGTTCAGGGGGGTGGTTGGGGTTCATTGCTCACATAATGCTGTTGAGGGGGAATGAAAGGTCAGGTGCATGAAATTCATGGATTAAGTAGCCTAGCCCTGGCCCCTCATGCTTCCGAGGGACAGTAAGAGATTGAGTGATATATGGATGGACTAAATGAGAAATGACTTTAGCAAGTACATAGAGCTATATAAGTTGCATGTGTTATGGCTGATGTAAAAGCATGCTGATTGGAAAATTTGGGTATCATTGTTTGCCTGTCACTAACAGTTTGTATTCAGGACAGCTAATAAGTTGGTGGTTACATTGAAATCTTAATATGTTAACATCATCTTGAGAGGACATGGAAAGAAATCTTTTGGGAATTTGAAGATAGTCAGTCATTCACATCATACTCCCTCTTGGTAACTTGTAAAAGGGAGTGACCATGAAGTGTCTTTTGGCTGCAAAGTGTTTACTTGTTGTGTTCACTGTCACAGTAACACATCTCCTTTTATCTCCTCTCACAGTTCCTCTTAGCCATCCTTCATATGCTCTCTCTGTCATGTATTCTCTGTCAACCCCCTTCTCTGTCCTCTATCTCATATTTTTATAGTCATTTATCTATCTATTGCCAGACATCTCAATCCGGTAGGGGATGGCTACAAACAAATCGCCTCCATGTCTCCCTGTCGAACACCATTTCACTGCCCTGCTCGCAGCTCCATCCTCTTATTCTCTTAGTTATCACTCTCCCTCTACATTTTCTCATGTATCTCTTGAGCCATCCTTCATCCCATACATTCTGTCGTGTATTCTCGCAATCATCCCTTTCTCTCTCTCGCTGTGTACCTTCTTGCTCATATTTTCTCACTTTATTTTCATTTTCATATGTTCTCTTTGTCATTCTTCTTAAGCTTTGCTTTTATGTCCCATTTCCTCAACCTTTTCTGTCACCAGTTGTCTTTGTTATCTCTCTCTTTACCTTCTCCTTAACATGTTTTTTAAATCATCACTCTTCTTCTTTATTTTCTGCAGCTTGTTCAGTATACTGTATATACAGTATATAGGGATGGGGTGATGAGAGAAGTAAAAACACGAGTAATGGAGAGAGGGATGGCATTGGTAATGAATGGTGATGAATGAAATATCTCAAATTTGATGTATGCTGATGATGCAGTACTGCTTGCAATATCAGACAAGAGCTTGGTAGACTAGTGCAGAGTTTTGTAGATGTCTGTGAGTGTTGTGCCTTGAGAGTAAATGTAGAAAAGTGTGAAGTGATGGTTATTGAGAGAGAAGGTGACTCCCATTGTGCTGTCATGAATGGAGAGAGGCTGGAATTGGTGAGAGAGGTCAAATATCTGGGTACAGTGATGGAAAAGAGATGGAAATGTACAAAAGAAGTCGAAAGTAGAGGGACACAAGGAAGGAATGTAGCTGGTGCTATGAAGGCTTTGATAAGAAACAGAGGCTTGAGTGTTGCAGCTGCATGAGGCATACTTGGAATGTTAGTGCCAGCATTGACATATGGTTGTGACTCTATGGTGTGGCATGAAAATGAAAAGTCAAGAGTGAGAGCAGTGGAGATGGGACTGCTGAGGAATGTATGTTGAGTACAGAGAGTGGATAGGATATGGAATAATGTGGTTTGTGAAAGATGCAGAATGAGGAAGTCTGTGGACACCAGAATCCAGGAAAGTGTACTGAGATGGTATGGTCATGTGGAGAGAATGGATGACAATATAGTGGTGAAAAGAGTATTGCTTGTGTGAGCAAATTTGAAGGAGGGAGGAAATGAGGTAGGCCAAGAAAGAGGTGGAGAGATGTGATGAATGAGTACATGAGGAAGAGAGGCATGTTAGTTGATGAGGCTAAGGGACTGACAAGAGATTGAGCTGGCTGGACGACTTTTGTGTGGAGAAGCATACGACCAGGGATTAGGGACCCCATTTTAATGTGACAGCATTCGGATTGACTCGATTGGATAGGTATATGTGAAGCTACAGTACATGGTGGAAACCTCTTGGCCCATCAGGTGGAGCCAGGATTTCGTGGTCTTAAATGACGAGTGAATAGAAGTGTGGCCCATTGAATTGGGCAAACTTTGGCTATTTGGAGTCTGCTATTCCTCACCCCACCCTAGGATGGGAAAGGAGGTGTGGATGATGATGATGATTATCTTTTTTCCATGTTCCTGTTCTCTTATGTATATTTCTCATGTATATTTCTTCCTTTACTTTTTTTTTTTTTTTTTTTTTTTTTTCACCCCTCTTTCTGTGTCTTCTCCCTCAGGTATTGCTCCATTTCTTATATTCACCATATACAGCAACACATTCTCACCCTGTTTTAGTTCATCTCTCTCTCATGCAAAAGTTTTCCAATGCTCTTAGTCCATCAAATATGCAACAGGTCATCTCTGGAACTGTCTTCCTTAATTTGTATTTCCCACTGCCTTTGACTCTCAGTCTGTTAAATGGAATGTTCTCTGGCATCTGAAAATGAATAGATCTTGATTTGGCTGTATTTTGTAACATTTTTCCTGTATAGGGCAACTTTTTGAAGGCAGCTGGTATATTGGTCTCTCTTGAAAAAGTCTTGTTCATGGTTGCACTAACATACTGCAGATGCCTGGTACAGTACTAACATTTCCACACAGACAAACATGTATTGCATGTGGTGATGGTGGCAGTTTAATATGTAGCATACTAACACTTCAGGACCAATTTGTGGAGCTGGTGCATGGTAGTGGTGTGTTGGTGTACCTGTCTTCCGCCTGGCTTGGTGAGGTCCATCGGCAGGTGACCAAGGACAGCTTTCTCCAGCGTGCAGGGTACTCACCACACTCACCCCAGAACTGTGCACTCATCAACTTATTAACAGGTACAAGATGGAACATTTGCCAGCTCATGGAGGGACTGAGTTATGTTGGGATTTTTATATACAGTAGATTTGAGAGAATTTTGTACTGTTGTGGGAGAAATTATTATCCTTCAGAAGAATACGTGATGATAGATTTGATAGTTTCTACTTCTATACTTAATGTGTTGTAGGAATGACGGCCTGATAGGTGGGAGAGAGAGAGAGAGATTGTAAGAGTGACAATCTGATACAAGTGAGAGATAGAGAAAGAGTGATAACCTGTTAGGAGAGAGGGAGAGAGAGAGAGATTGTAAGAGTGACAACCTGACAGGAGAGAGAGAGAGAGAGAGAGAAAAAGTGAACTTGCGTTCTTACATGTGTGTGTGGATGTATGCATGCGTGCATGTTTGTACTCCTCTTTCATATTTTCCATATACTTGCTCAACCCATCAAGTGCAGGACCATTATGAAACTCAACATTTTGAAGGCTTTACTAATGAGTTAATGGATGCATGGCCAGTGTTTTAAGGTATTCTGTTAATTGCTTCTGTTTTAGCGTTCCAGTTTTCTTGTTCCTGTATCCCACGTACCTCAAAGTAAACTGTAAAATTAGATTTACAAAAAAGTTGAGATTTGAATAGTGGCTGGTATACATAGTATTGAAAAAGTAAAATGCATCAAGAATGTGTATGTGAGTGGTCATTATTTAAGATTGTATTGAGTCCTAGCATTGTAAGACTTCCCTCAACTTTGATTTTTTCAGCCAAAATGCTGCCAAATCTCAAATGAATTAATTACCGTTTGTCACGAATCAAATTCGCGACATTTTCCTTTTGTGAGAAACCACGAACTATTAGTGGAAAACTCACTGTGTATCGCTCAGTTAACCGTTTCTCTCTCCATTTCGGTGGTATACTTTTCAAAACATTCGTCACTGTTTCAAAAGTGACCGATCTAAAGCACATCATTAAGTGCTCTACTGAGGATATTATTGTTTCTTTATTGTTCGCCCCTGCTTGCCTAAACCATTGGCCACGCTTTCTGGGCTGGCCTGTGCGTTCTACCACACGCATCGTATTCGAATAGGCAGTCAAGTGTCTGTCGTGACAGAGTGAGGTTCTGTGCTCCAGCAGTGAGAGAGTGAGAGGTCAACTAGCACCCAGACTCCACTAGACTACAGTTCTCCAGGCTCCCACCCTTCGTTGGTGATACACTACATTCATTGACCAGTATTTCATTTTCATTTTCCTAGATTTAAGAGTTTAGTTAAGGTGCTTTTCCTAGGCGTAAGAATTTAGCTTTTGAGTGAGTGAGTGAGTACGATCTCTTTATTTGAATTCATTTGTGACGTAACGTTAAATTTATTTCTTTGTAGTCAGTAAATTTAACAGTTCTTTTTCTTGAGCTTAATGTAATGTAAACTCGTGTTTCATTTCTCCACAGTTAAGCTTATTTCCCTTATAGCTCCTAGCTTGCATAAACGTTTTGCTATCCATAACTGGTACTCAGGCCAGTCTTGTTGTATTAAGCTTAAAATCCGTTGTGCCTTCTAGGAGTTACGCATCAGCAAGAACCTGATATTATTAATAGTATTAGTTATTGATTGTCAGGGGTGAAGTAACTTTCTCCAGAGGCTAACAGTACTAATAAACAGCAATTGAGGAATTAGTGTCTGCTGTGTACTGTTGAGAAAGTTTATAAATTCTCGTTCTTAGAGAATCGTGCGAAGCAAGCCAGCGTAAAGTAATCATTGCTTGATTTAGCAAGACAATTCTTTTTCCTGCTGTTCAGTATTATTGAACATTATCACTTAATAATTGCATTTATTTTAAAAACCCCGTGACACTGTTATTATTAAGAACATCACATTTTTGGAGTTCTTATTGATATTGTAGATATTATTTTTTTTTTTTTAGGGGGGAGGGGACAGATCTAGAAGGCTGGTATTTCAAGACCGTTAGAGATAGAGACCTGAAATTTTCAGGAGTGATTTATCTTGGTTGCAGGGATCATTTTGCAGAAAATTTTTTACGGTAGCACTGCACTAGCACCTTCCAGTATGTAGTTGTCAGCATATATTAGTGCACCTGGTTACTGGTATTGAGATCCAAACAGTATTTTTTGAGATACCGAAGAAAATCTAAATGACCACCATTCCTGAATGTGCTAAAATGGAAAGTATCTGGCCAATTTTGACCAAACTTCATGGAAATATAATGGGTCACGAATGAACATGATCCACTTAGTATGATTGACTTTGACCTTGATCTCAAGGTCACAGGTCAAAACCTGGAAAAAGTTTTGAGTCATATGATAAGTCCATTAATATTAGGTCTACAGTAACAAAAGTGTTTTCTTCTGGTATGTGGAGTTCTTTGGATTTTGCTTCAGAAATTTCAGAATTCATATTACTATTATTATTATTATTATTATTGTTGTTGTTGTTGTTTTTGTTGTTGTTGTTGCTGCTATTGTATAGTAAGAAGTTTACAGTGAAGATTGACATGCATTTGGGATCTCTCTGAGTCTCCTGTTTATCATGGTGCCTGATGTACTGCCATGTTATTTTAGTTTTGGGATGCTGTGAGCACTGTACGTGGATGATTTGATACAGCATTGAGTGCTGATGGCATAGAGGATGCTGTGGAGAAATTTAGGAATGGGCCATTGCACTGAGTGGTCCTGCCATCTGGTGGAAGTCTGTGAACTTCTCCCAGAAACATGTTTTGTGGGTTTCAGAGATGAATTTTTCAGTGCGCTTTCATGTAGTTTTCTCAACTCACAAAATTTTTCAAATGCCTTTGACAATCATGCTGTTGGTGTGTAAGTGGCACTATAAGAAAAAAAAAAAATCTTAAAACAGGAATCATCATCTCCATGAAATTAACTTCTACATACAATTTACTATTCAATAAACATCCCATTTAATTGGTGTAAGACTATAGCATGGTAAATATATGGAGAAGTGCCTTCATGTGCAAATTTTGCCATACCGTCTTTTAAAATTTGCTGCCGGAGCAATGTACGACATGTTTTCCTGGTTGCTCTCCACTCATCACCTCTTATACATCGCATCTCCCACAGCCTATGACATTTGGCGTCCATCTTTGATGGAAACCTGGCCCATCCTTTCACTTGGTTCATGAATGGGTGCTACTGTACGTTGAAAGTTGAATTATATTTGCAGTCAGCCACAGCACAAACAAAGTTCATCATTTTGCTAACTATTCTTATTGTCAGTGTCATGCAACCAAGTCATTCCATCACTGACGCACCTCGCTGTCTCGTGTTTGTTTACAATCGTATGTGTGGCAGAGCCGAGTACTGAATGGAAATGTTGCATGACAAATTTATCCGTATCTTTCATAATTGTTTTTAAGAAATGGAAATCCTAGTACCCTTATTCAAATTATTTACCGTCTTTATACATGCATGAAGGCAATATTTCCACATAAACCCTCTTTAATACATCCCTAGAAATCACCTGTTAGACAGGAGTAGAACATAAGTTTGAATACCATTTTTTCCCAACCCATCTTCATTATAAGGCCATGAATATTGTAGAAACATTAGTTTTGTTGGTGTAAACCTGATATTCAACATTACAGCCCTCAGTTTTAGCTGGCTTTGAGTAGAATAACATCAAATACAGTAATCCCTCCACTATCTGATGTAATAGAGCCAAAGGCACATCCGGAAAGTGGTTCCATCCGGATAGTGGGCCCCTGCCTCCTGGACTGGTACTTATGAACCCTAACCCAGCATAACTCAGAAAACCACCTACATAACTCACTACTGGACATGCACAGTGTCTATTTAAGACCCTGTTCACACAAGTAAGGGACAGAAATATGAAATAAATGAAAAGGAACGAGAGACTGAGGAATTAGAAGTGAGTATGGAAAATCTTAGCAGTGTACAGGGTACTTACAACATGTCCATGGCCGTTTGTTACGAAGGTTAACCCGCCTCCTCTTAGGCTCTGGCAGTGGTGAAAATGCTCTTGAAGCACATACAGTAATCCAGTGTTGTTCTGCACTTAATCCTTTGCACCATGAGTTGTAATTGTTTAACACTGCACATTCTGTTCTTGATTGCACCACGCCAGTTTCAACTGCCAGTTTACACTCTGTACTTAATCTTTGCACTCTGAATTCTAATTTCATAACACTGCACAACACTGTAAATTCCCATGTGATCTAGTGGCGAGGTATTGCAGTTTATTCACTGTTTACTCACAAAAACGAGCACGTGCAGCATCTGTTGAATGAGCATCTAATCAGGATGATAGTTAGGTGGTATCTGGGGAGGGATGGGGGAGGGTGGGAAGCAAGCAGCGAGTGTAAACACACCTGTTTGGCGCTAAACACCAATTTCAAAGTACGGTTGAAAAAAATGTCGGAGTTTTTTTTTGGGGGGGTTCCAAAGGCCGGGCCCAAAATGTCCGGTAATTGGAGAGTCCGGATAATACAGGGATTACTGTATTGGTAGCTGTAACCCTCACACCCGCAAAACTTGTATCTGGGAGAAGTTCACAGACTCCCACCAGATGGCAGGACCACTCAGTGCACCGGCCTATTGGAGGAAGGGTATTCAGTCTAGGGGTTTGAGAATGAATGTAGGAAAGATAAAGGTTATGGTTAGTGGAGTAGACTGAGGCTGGTTGTTAGGGAATGGACAGTGGCATTGTGCCATGTGGAGGAAAGGGGTTGGTTGTAACTCCATCTTTTGTGGTGTTTGTGGAGGGTTGGTACATAAGAGATGTAGCAATATGAAAAGTGAATTACAAAGTTTAAGTAGTTAAGAGTATGCTATTTGCAAGGGAAATTTTTTGGTCCAGCTAATCCTGGAAGACATTTTGTTAGATGTGGCATATATTTGTGTTAATGACTTGATTATATGTGTGTGGATGAAAGGATGTGAAAATGTGTAATGGATGCAAGAGCTTATAGAGGTTGGAGGTGTGGACTTTCTGACCACTACTTGGTGGTGGCCAGAATCAAGATCCAAATAAGATGGAGAAATAGAAGAAGGAAAGGACGGGAAGAAGGAGTATTTGTAAGGAGAGTGGTAAGGTTACAAGAGGATGAGAAAAAGGCAGAATATAAGAGAGAAGTGGAGGAACGATTGGGCAAATGTGAATTGGAGCAGATGGGGGATATGGAAGGTGTGTGCAGGATATTCACAGAAGAAATATGTGCAGCATGTGATGTGGTGTGTGGCATGAAGAGAAGACAGAGGGGTGTGCAAGGAACAGCGTGGTGTAATGAAGAGGTGAGACAGGCTGTGGCGCAAAAGAAGAAAACATACAATGAATGGATGAGAAATAGGGGCGTGGAAGAAGTTGAGAGGCGGAAGAGAGAGTTATATGTAGAAAGAAAGAGAGAGGTGAAAAGATTAGTAAGAGAGAGTAAGAAGAGAGTGGATGAGGAATTTGGAAGGAATTTGAGTGTAAAGTGGAGGGACTGTAAGAAAATGTTCTGGAAAGAGGTGAAAAGAGTAAGACAGGGTGGAAGTGAAGTTAGCAGGGGAGTGAAAGATAAAAATGGTAGATTACTAGTGGAGAAGGGAGAAAAAGTGAGCAGATGGAGAGAACAGTTTAAGGAATTGTTGAACATAGAGGTTGGAAGTAATACGAGTATAAGTGGCTGGGGAATGGCTGGGAGGAGGAGGGAGGTGAGAAGACAGGAAGAAATCAGTAGGATAGAAGTTGTGGAAGCAGTGAAGAAAGTTAAATTGGGGAAAGCCCCAGGAATTGATGGAGTGTGCGGTGAAATGCTGAGGCATGGGGGAGAGATAGTAGTAGAATGGATGTGGAAGATGTCAGATTGGCCTGGGAGGAAGGTAGAGTCCCGGAGGATTGGAAGTCAGGTATAATGATTCCCTTGTACAAAGGAAAAGGGGAAAAAGAAGTGTGTGGTAATCATAGGGGCATTTGTCTTCTTAGTATAATAGGAAAAGTGTATGGTAGGATACTTATTGACAGAGTTAGAGAAAGAACAGAGGAATTAGTTGGAGAAGAACAGGGAGGCTTTAGGATGGGAAGAGGTTGTGTAGATCAGATATTCATTCTTAGATCTTTAGTGGAAAAGCTTCTAGAGAAGGGAAAGAAGTTGTATGCGGCTTTCATGGATTTGGAGAAGCATATGACAGGGTGGATAGACAAGGATTGTGGAAAGTATTAAGAATATATAGAGTAGATGGGAAGTTGTTGAATGCTGTGAAGAGTATGTATGATGGTGCTAAGGCTGCAGTGCATGTGGATGGTGAACTGAGTGAATTTTTCTCTTTGAAGGTTAATTTGAAACAGGGATGTGTCATGTCTCCATGGTTGTTCAACCTGTACATGGATGGGGTAATAAAAGAGGTACAAGGTAGGGTAGTGGATGTTGGAGTGGCCCTGGTGAGAGAGGATAGTGTTTGGAAACTCCCTGTACTGTTGTTTGCAGATGATACTGTGTTGTTGAGTGAAGACGAAGGAGAGCTACAAGGCTTGGTGGATGAGTTTGAGAGAGTGTGTAAGGAACGGAATCTAAAGGTGAATGTAGGGAAGAGTAAAGTGATGGTCTTTGAGAGAGGTGAAGTCAGTGAATGTACAGCAAGGTTGGATGGTGAGGAATTGGAAAATGTGAGTACGTTTAAGTACTTGGGTAGTGTGATGAGTAAGGTTGGAGGTTTGGAGGGTGCAGTGTTTGAAAGGGTACAGCAGGGAAGAAAGGTTGCTGGTTCCTTGAAAGCAGTGATAAGAAACAGGGAAGTGAGCATGGAAGTGAAAAAGTTACTACATGACAGTATTGTGATACCAACTCTAACGTATGAAAGTGAAGCTTGGACGTTGCTGGAAGGGCACAAGTCAAGAGGGAGAGCAGTGGAAATGAGTTATTTAAGAGGAGCCTGTGGAGTCACATGGAGAGACAGACTGAGAAAAGAGGATATAAAGGAGCGTTGTGGTGTGGATGTGGATGTGATAGGAAGGTTAGGAGGAACACACTGAGGTGGTTTGGCCATGTGGAGAGGATGGAGGGTGAATGACTGATGAAGAGAGTGTATGTGAGTGAGGTGGAGGGGGGAAGAGGGAGGGGGAGGCTGAGGATGAGATGGAGGGATGGAGTGGAGAGGTATATGAGAGAGGGGTGTGTGTGTTGGGAGCAGGGCAGTGAAATGGCGGGGCACAGGCCGACTTGGAGGCGATTTGTTTGTGGCCAACCCGAACAGGATTGAGACGTCTGGCAAAAGATAGATAGATAGACTTCTGCAGTGTGGAGGATATGATTAATATGGAGAGTGGTGCAGAAACTAGTTCTGTTGCAAGAGTTAGAAGTGGCTGAGAGAAGTTCAGAGAGCTGTTGTCCCAGCTGGCAGTAGAATGTCTCTATACACCGTACAGATGAAAAGAAAGTTTCATGCTTCTTATTTGCCTGATGTGATACTGTTTGTTGGTAAAGCATGGCAGTAATAAAAGATGTACTGTATGCAGAATGAAGCATGATAAAGTGGGCATAATGTGGTGGCTGTGTAGTGCCACATTGAGGGACAGAACAGTGTGTGCAGATTTATGAGGATATTTTGAATTTGAGATTGTTTGTATAATGATGGTCATGTGTGAGCTAAGATGGTTTGAGTATGTGAGAGTAACTTGATTAAATTGTGAAGAGACCTGAATGTAGAAGGCATAGCCCCTGCTGGCAGACCAAGGAAACCATAGGATGAGGTTCTGCTGTGGGATCTCGTGGTCAACGAACTTGACTGGAATGCTGCAGGAAAACAGCCATCAGGTGAAATAAATAAAAGGACTGATCCATGCAAGCATGGAAATTGGAACACTGCATGACAATTGTATGTACAGTTTGTTCATCACATAACCACTAACAAATGTATGTACAGTATGTGCATCATCTAACCACTTTATCCCTTGTCAGATCTGGAAAATGGGCTGCGATGGTCTCCCAAACACGACAGTGGTAACAATACAGTTCTGCCGTCAGTTGGTTGCCTAGGATTGGGTGGCTTTTGTGGGGGTGTTTTTATGAGTGTTTTCAAGTTTGTGTGTTGTGTGTTTGTTGGTATGTTTTCAAGTTTTGTTGTATGTTTTGTCTGTGTTGGTGTGTGTGCAGTCCAGCAGCTGGGGAACCATTAACATCCTCAGTAGTGACATCTTTTACTTCTTATTCTAGCCACTTTCAGACAATTTTATTCAGGTCAGGAGAGACTTTTTGAATTAAAGGAATTAGTTATAACCTTCATCAACCTTTTCACTCTGATGGGACTTTTCCCAGGTGATTAAAATTTCAGAAAGTGGCAGTAATAACAAAATAAAAGATGACATCATGCATTTTCTTTTATGAGGGTAAGGATATTAATTTTGCTGCAGTTTGTGGTTGTTTTGGATATTAACTGCTTTGATAGTAAGATAATTGATAGATTTTCTTTTGTTGTCTTTTCGTACTTCAGTACAGTATTTTACCATTATCTTTGGTGCTGGTGAAGGATGCCCTTATGTGTTGGAACTGATATGGTCATGCAACTCTGCTTTTAGTTATACAAATGTCCCTTGTCTCTTCCCATCTCCCTGTTGGAGGATGGTGGGTTGCAGGAAAGGGGCAGCTTTAGCCTGCAGTGCACTGGGGTCATGTTCAAATGAGCCTGGGGTTACCGCTACTGCCTTTGGAATGATGGGAAGTTTGTTTACAATGATGATAGTGTTGTGCTATTAAACGGAACTGTGAGAAGAGGAAGGTAGCAGTTTGGGGGGTTGTTTTGTGTGGTGGGAGATGGAATATTGATTACTTAAACAGTAACTAATGTACATATGTAATATGGTGTGTTGTGCAGTAAGCTCCACAGTAATTGTGTCTCTGCATAATTGCTGAGTATCATCCTATTCATTATATGATTATTCTCTCTCTTGAATGTACAGTATTGGATGATAGGTTGTCTGCAGACTCTTCTGCTGTATGTTTAAGTCACCATGTCAAATGATGCTCATGTTTGTAGCTCAGAGTTGAATGAATAAAGGCACAAATGTATTGTTTATTTTTAGATGTGGGAGAACTATTAGCACGGGCCCTGTCTATCCATCATTAACAGTTTTTATAAATGAGGTTCTGCTTTGACATAGGCTTCTGTGATTAGTGAAGCAAAACCACACAACACTATACCACCCTCTTACACCACACCACACAAAATTAGTCCCCACACCACACCACACCACACCAAGGGCATTAACTAAAGGATTCTGAAGCTCTCACTTGTGATACTTAGGTACTGTACTTGTTTTCTGGCAAATGAAGTGGTTGTAGTCAGTCAAGGAATTACCTTTCTGACTGTTGTAATTATGTAGTAATAACTTATGAGTGAAATTGTATGTTCTTCCAGTTTTAAAGTAGCATTGCAGTTCTTTAAGGAAATGCCACTGTTTTCAGAATACTTTCTTGCTATGCTGAAGTAATGTCTGTCAGATGTATAATTACTCCTTGATATGCTCAAAAGTATTAATTATTTTGTGACAGTTTATTACAGTGCAGAATAACAGTGTACTCATCCATATAGATCTGGATGGTGCTGGTAGCTGTGAGCAGAACAGTCAGATGTTGTCAGACCATCGTCGCTTGGCCAGAGCTGCAGCCAATATCACTCACCCACCTGAGACATTGGCAGGTATGTAGTGGGGACCTCACCTGCCACCCTCATGTGTAGCATGGTGGTTTAGGGTGATGTTTTGAGCCACATCTCTTCCTTAGTGATTTAGTATGTGTATTATACCTTAAGATTCCATTGTATGTTATTTATGTAATTTTAGTATCAACATTGGTTGGATCAGTAACGTATGAAGGATATTGAGATGTAACAAGGTGAATAAAATGTTACAGAAGAGTTATTATAAACGTCCAGAGTCAATGAGAACATTACTTTTTATATCATGTTTATGGTGTGTGTTTGTCATCATTTGTCATGTCTGTATACAAGAGTACTTGGTAGTGATGCATCACATCCATGACATCCTGTTCAGCAGTGCATTTTGTATGATGTTTTGGGTATCCTGGCATGTTGAACACAGACCTTCCTGTTTCCTTTGATTTTATGAAAGCTTCTCTGCAATTATGCAAGGGTTGAGTTCTCATGTAAAGATTAACGTATTTTTCAAAATTTTAATTAAATTATTTTGTAAAATTTCTGAATAATTTATTTTTAAATTTCTGAATCTTCAGGAGCCATAATTAAGAATGGGGTTAATCAGTAACTTAATCTGTTCAGTCTGGGGACATATTTTCATGAGGTTCTTCCTACCATCAAACTTCAGAGAGACTTTGGAGTTGAAGATATTAGATATAGCTTGCATTAACCTGTTTATGACTGTTTGGTTTCCAAAACTGAATAAAATTTTTTGAGTAGCAAGGTTAAAATAGAATTGGTGTTGCCTTATTGCAGGGGCTGATGAAGATGTTCAGGTGAAATGGCCTACAGTGAACTTAACTGTACTTGTACATGTTGGTCAGGTCTAAAGATTTGCCGTCGTATTGTGACCTGCTGCTGGGAAAGTGTGGTGGGGGTGCTGGGTGCAGTGCTGGGAGGTGCCAGTGGTGGAGGAGGACTGACCAGACCCCTGCGCCTACTCCTGCTGGGCTCAGAGGGGACACGTGATGCTGCACGACGCTCACAGGATATCCTTGCTACCTCGCTAAATGCTCTCCAGTCGGCTGCCAGGCTTGCTAATATTCTTGGTTAGTATTGCTTATAGAGCATTTATATCTGTATCTTTTTGTATGCATTTCTCCCTGCCTGTCAGTCTGCCTACCTGTCTGTCTTCTCTTTGTCTGTCTTTCTTCCTGTGTGTCTGTATGTCTGCCTGTTTGTCTGTCTCTCACCTGCTTGCCACACTTCATATAGCTTCATACTTGGTTAGTGGTACTGTGTGGTACCTTTTAGAATGTTTATATCTCTGTATGACTGTCTGTATAAATGAATGTGAGAGAGAGTTATGAACAGCACAAGAGAGACAGAAATTTCTACCATAAAATGTCAGATACATAATCAGGTTCATTAAAGTAACTCTTGATCTTCAAAACTATTGCAACCTGCTGTTCTCATTATCATCATCCATCTGCCCACATGAGAGAGAGAGAGAGAGAGGGAGAGTGAGGGAAAGATTTGTATTTCTTTGTATTGCAAGGCCTTTATTTGTGTATAATTATAATGTTTTGCTTAACAAGGTATCAGAAGGTCTGCAGACTAGTATTTTCACTCCTGTCATCTGTCTGCCTATCCATATATATTGACTGAAACAAAATTTAGATTTATCACAGACCAAGGCAGGATGTGTTTCTGGGTCCTCTGTGGTATGTTAGAGAGAGGGAGAAAGAAATTAACTTATCAGCAGCACAGAGGGAGAGGGCTCTGTGTAGCAAAAGTAAGGTATGAAGTTATATTCCATTGTTTTTCCCCAGGTCTTCAAAACCGATGTGGGTTGGTATTCTCGCTCCTATCATCAGCATGCCTACCCGAAGACCCAGGTCAGGCAGGTGGTACCCCTCGTAAGACCCGTTCCATTAGGTCCCCATCCTTCTCAAAGAAGGTTCAGCGTCTGCACACTGCCCACCTCCTTTCAGTCAATGTTATGATGTCGTCAGGGTTGGAGCTTGGGTCACATGCACCTGAGTGTTGGACCCACATTTTCAGGTTGGTTGATTTGGGTTAGACAGGTTAGGGTTGATTTGAGTTAGATTGCTTAGGGTTGGTTGAGTTAATTAGGGTTGGGTTAGTACATGGTGCTAGTATAAGGGAGATTGTTTGCCATTGTTCTTTTGCAAGAACATTCATGGGCGTTTATTTGCTCTCTCACTATTCTTACAAAGTTTTCAATTCATGTATTCTTTGTTGTCATCTGCTTTTTTCAGTGGCCAGTATGTACTGTATTCAAAAGTAATACACTAAACTCCATTATATTCTCTATTGCAGCAAAAACGTTTGGCCCATCCCATTTCGAGTGGTTCAGCCTGTCCTTCCCTGTGTCCTCATTCCATCCTAATTCATGCTCACACCTCTTACACATATCCACTTTCTCACAAGTACTCATCATTTCTGTCCTTTATTCTTTTCTAACCCATGTCTCTCTGTGTACATTCCTCAGCCTTCCCCTTCATCCTACATAAACTCTTCAATCCTGTTCTTTTGCCATTCCAACCAACCCTCCATCATACACTACTCAGCCATGTCCCTCATGCCATCCCAGTCCATCCTCCTGCATACAGACATATGCTCCATAATATATCAAAATTTTCCATACTTTACTCTCTTCACTTTAAACAGGTGTAAAAATTGTCATCTGTCAGTCTTAAATTATGAGCTGTAACAATAGAATAACACGAATATGATGCTAATTGTGAGGAAATATTATAGAAACGATGTAGAACCATAGTCTTATTCTGCCATTGAACTACAGGAAGTATGCTGCAAAGTGACTAAAATCTCCATTAGGTTGAGGTGAATGATGTGCTGTGATACTGAAAATTGAGGTAGACTAAGCTGCTAAATGAGCTTTTGTGTGTAGTTGTGGGGATTTAATAGACAATTTCCTGTTATTTACTGTAAACTTAGTAACAGTAAAGTCTGTCTATTTATCTGTTGCCAGACGCCTTAATCCCATACGGGGTGGCCACAAACAGATCGCCTCCATGTCACCCTGTCCCCCGCCATTTCACTGCCCTGCTCCCAATTCACACCCCACTCTCTCATATAACTCTCCACTCCACCCCTCCATCTCATCCTTGGCCTTCCCCTCCCTCTCTCCCCCTCCACCTCACTCACATACACTCTTCTCATCAGTCTCTCACTCTCCATCCTCTCCACATGGCCAAACCACCTCAGTGTGACAAAAAATTTAATTATACTCTTGAAATGACCTAACCTAACTTGGATTGCCTATTGAGTGGTTCTCTAGTCAGAATTTTTTCTTATTTTCTTGAGATATTTAGTCTTAGCATCTTGCTAACACCTTTTGAGGGGAAGTTTCATGACGTTTGTGAATGTAGTTTAGCAGATCTAAACTTAACAAGGTCCTCCAAACAGGTGCTGCGTATATCTAGCTGAACTCGAGCACACTTTCTTCAGCCACAACAGTGCATACCACTCCTTCCCCACACGCCTGGCACCTCCATCACTCTCCGCTGATAAGAACAACTCAGATGCCTACGATGATCTCTTCAGGTACCTCTGTTAAATGTGATGAGGACTAATGTCAAATTTGTAATCAGAGTTGTGTGACATAAATTGAGTTTTGGTAATGGTGTTGACTTTAGATAGTGAGATGGTAAGGTTGATTGACAAAGTTACTGGATGAGGTAGTGAGATATTAGGTTCTTAAGAATGATACAGGAATTTAGAATTTTACAACAAATGTAATTATCCAGTTCCCCAAGCAGCAACAAATGGTTTGGAAGGGGGTTAGTGCCCCTCCCTGTAAAACAACTAACTCAAAGACAAATGCCCACCCCTTATGGGATTATGGCATCTGGCTATAGAGAAATAGATAGATAGAAAATTATCCATATTATGAGCTTTTATACAGAAAGTCATCCAGATAAGGTGTCATATTCAAAACATAAATGAATATGGATTGTTGTTGTTTTTTTGTTGACCCAGTACATACACTGTTAAGTAGATGATAGTTAAATTGATGATGATGATGATTTGTAAATAGACAGGTAAGACAGGTAAATGTAGAATGTTTGATAAATATAGGTTCATAGATAATTATAGTTAGATGAGTGAACAGTGATAGGTGGGGGCATTCTCTATCCACTCACTCAATGTAGTGCTGCTCTTGGGTGTCTGCCCTTTCTGCTCCTCCATCCTTCTTTCCTTCCATCCTCTTCTGTCTTGCTTTCCTTCATTCTTTCCTCGTCCTTCTGCGTATGGGTGACTTTACACTCCCTCTTCTGTCTTCCTTTCCTTCATTCTTTCCTCTTCTTTCTGCCTATGGGTGACTTTACACTGAGTGACAAGCCAAATGGTTTCCTGTACACTAGGAAACCGTTTACTATGCTGGGTGGTAACCATATAACCAGATTTGGGTGCCTGGTGGTTTAGTGGGCAATTACAGCATTCCAATTGGATTGAGCCGGTGAAGGTTTATATCCACGGGGTGGTTGGGGTTTATTGCTCACGTAATGCCACTCAGGAATGAGTGAGGCTGGTCACTCTCATCTTAAATGTCAGGACTAACTTGCTTAGCCCCGGGCTTCTATGCTCCTGATGGGGCAACGTAGGCATGGATAATGATGATGATGTTGATGAGGTGAGTGCATGTACCAGTATCCAGTTACTAGCAGATTCGCTTTGCCACAATCATATTCTTTCCTTTGCTGTGCTTTCTGAACCCTAGCTCACCCCACATGTTAGAGGGACAAAGAGGCTGGATGAGTATGATGATGATGATATGGTTAAATGAATATAGTTAGGGTAGTAAGACAGACCTCCTAACCCTCCACTTCTCCACAGTGAGGACTCATATCGGTTCAACATCCCTGCCTCCCCCGTTGCGCCATGTCTGAGTGTGGAGGAGCTTATCAAGGAGAGTCAGCGTGAAAATGGGGGCAGCACCAGTGGAGGGTTCCTATCTGTACAGGACACTGGAAAGGCTTTGTGTGCACTGACTCAGCTGGTTGATAGGTGGGGGTCTTTCATTGTGGTGTAATTGGGTTCACTTTTGTTTAGTTCTCACTCAATAAAGCTTTTTCTTGTTCTCTGGATCCTGCTTTACCCATCCTGTAGATGGGAAAAGAGACCTGGATGATAATAATACATAGTTTTGATATGAAGGTTGGGTTGAAACAGGGATGTGTCATGTCTCCATGATTGTTCAGTCTGTACATGGATGGGGTAATAGCCTATAAGAGATACAAGGTAGGGCAGTGGATGTTGGAGTGGCCCTAGTGAGAGAGGGTAATGTTTGGAAACTCCCTGTACTGTTGTTTGCAAATGATACTGTGTTGTTAAGTGAAGATGAAGGGGAGCTGCAAGGCTTGGTGGATGAGTTTGGGAGAGTGTGTAAGAAACGGAATCTAAAGGTGAATGTAGGGAAGAGTAAAATGATGGTCTTTGAGAGAGGTGAAGTCAGTGAATGTACAGCGAGGTTGGATGGTGAGGAATTGGAAAATGTGAGTGCATTTAAGTACTTGGGTAGTGTGATGAGTAAGGATAGAGGTTTGGAGGGTGAAGTGCTTGAAAGGGTACAACAAGGAAGAAAGGTTGCTGGTTCTTTGAAAGCAGTGATAAGAAACAGGGAAGTGAGCATGGAAGTGAAAAAGTTACTACATGACAGTATTGTGATACCAGCTCTTAACGTATGGAAGTGAAGCTTGGACGTTGTTGGAAGGACACAAGTCAAGAGGGAGAGCAGTGGAAATGAGTTATTTAAGAGGAGCCTGTGGAGTCGCATGGAGAGACAGGCTGACATGAGGATATAAAGGAGCGTTGTGGTGTGGATGTGATAGGAAGCGTTATGAGGAACACACTGAGGTGGTTTGGCCATGTTGAGAGGATGGAGGGTGAGAGACTGATGAGGAGAGTGTATGTGAGGGAGGTGGAGGGGGAGAGAGGGAAGGGGAGGCCAAGGATGAGATGGAGGGATGGAGTGGAGAGGTATATGAGAGAGGGGGGTGTGAGTTGGGAGCGGGGCAGTGAAATGGCGGGGGACAGGGCAATGTGGAGGCAATTTGTTTGTGGCCACCCCGTATGGGATTGAGGGGTCTGGCAATAGATAGATAGATAGATCGTTTTGATATGGTATAGCATTGCCTTGTTATTATGCAGTCCATGTCTATATTTTGATATTTTGTGTTTATGGCATTGCAGTTTTCCACTGTTCCATTATTTGAATATGCCAGTATTCCTGTGGTTTATATATTGTAGCTTTCCAATATTCTGGTGTACCATTGTTCTAGCATTAGTGTACAGTATTGTACTATCCCTTTTATGACTTGGCAATGCATTATTCTTATGGTACATTTTTTTGATCTAGTATTCTTGCATTTAATATTCCAGTGTTCTATTTTCCTAGCTTAGCAGTATTCATGTAATCCGTATATACTGTAGTAATGGGTCTTGAGTTGTATATCTGCCTTTAGTTACTCACACGCTGCTAATTGCACAGTGTTGCTTATTGAAAGCAGGGTTCCTACCAAGAAAGTGAAAATGTGGCTACAGACTACACAATCCCCACCTACATACAGGAAACTAAGGTGTACGTTAAGCCAGAAGTCCTAGCTGAATCTCCTACACCATTACAGTTCATAATACAAATTTGAAATTTCTCCCAACAAATCCAGTAACTTGAGAAGTAATTAGCTGATTCTTTCATTTGGTTAATCTTCTGTTCCTCAGAATACATCATCTGTGCCTTGATCAACCCTCATGTGAGGGTTCTTTAAGGGGAATCATGGCATTATTTGAACTGATTGGGTGGATGCACAGATGGCTCTGACATAAATCTTGTGAATAACCATCCTCAGACTGTTTGATGATGCTTCAACCAAGCTGAACCTGGCATCCCTGGTGAGTTTCCTGACAGAGCTATGTGCAGCCTCACAAGCCCAGCTATTCTCACGCATGACACCACAAACACCCCAGCACGGCCTCATCAAGTGGACAAAGAAGGTAGTTCGTGTTGATGGTTTGATGTCTGTCAGAATGGGAAAACTTTTAAATTTATCATAAATGAGTTGAATTTTGAAGAGTTGAATGATGATTGAATGATTGTTTGGCCCATCTTACTGGCCAGACTTTTGATAGTTCTCTCTCTTCTAAGTCTTCTCATCATTATTTTTGGATCCTACTCACTTCATCTTTTTAGTTGGGAAAACTGTAATGATGTCTTTATAAATACTTGCTTACAGAGGGGTAGTAATGGCACAAGTGAAGGTCAGGGGGGTAAGGGTCGTGATGTGCTGCTGTTGCACCGACTGGCTGAGGTGATGCTGCGTGCTGTTAACTCTGGCCGCCCTCTGCTGCACATCATGAGGGCCTGGGCTGTCACTGGCCCACATTTTATGGAGGTGAGGGCTGCAACTATGTGGCTGTTCTCAGTGGATTATTCTTATGGGTGTTTGCCTCTTACGGTGGTAGTAATGAAGTGGTGGAGAGTTGAGCTACAATTTGGATTATTGCAAAATCGATCCTAGTCTGGGACAGGGAAAAGTTTAGATAAGTATGAATTTCATTAAATAGTTTTAATAGGTTTTTCAGCAAAATTTACCAGCACGCAATGAAAACACCTAAACTACTATCATCATACCACTTGTGAATGAGATAACCTTAACATGTATTTTTAATATGGACATGGACATTAGTGCTACAGTGGTGACATGTGGAGATGTATTGTGCCTTCTATTACTTGTAGGAGGACTGCTGAGCCTTAGCAGCATATTGTGTTGTCCTGGTGTTGTTTATGCTGAGAGAAAAAAGAAAAGTCCTCATATAATTTCGTGAGGATTTGGGCTGATGGTTATGATGATCCTGAATGTTACCAGTGTATTATACTGTACAGTGCTGTCCTGAATATTTTTAGCATATCATATATGACTAATGTGTTATATAGAAATATGTAGTCACTGCTGTAGCCATAATAAGATGCTAGGTACTGTATATGTTGCAGTGGAAATTGTTTATCAAGATAGTTTTTTACTCTTTCCAAGCTATTATGGATAAAATTTTCTGGAAGCAGCCAGAATGAGAGAGGTATTATGTGTGTCCATTGCCTGGTAATATGTTAGTGACGCTGATAACTATAATTCACTTTTGGTTTATGTTGCAGGCTGCTTGTCATAAGGATGGATCAGTTAGCAAGAAGGCAGTAAGCTCAATCCATGACATTGTTAATGCACTACTCAGCAACCAGACTGAACTGCCTCACTTCCACTTCAATGAGGCGCTCTTTAAGCCATTTGAGAACCTCCTCTGCCTCGAGCTGTGTGACTGTGACGTGCAGGATCAGGCAAGTTATATGGAATTATAATTGGTCTTAATTATTCTGGATGATCTTAGCCAAACATAAGATTCCTGTGTGTTGCATGGGATAATAGGGAGTAGCTATTACTATTTATCATCTCTTTATTTGCTATAAAAGACTTCTGTTATAGCAGTATTCATTTAGTTGGGTTTGTATACCCAGTAGATGACCTGAGGTTTTCCAGTCATTGACTTGTAGTACTATCAATGACATAGGCCAGTCATGTACACCAGCCGACATATGAACCTGCTACATGCCAAATAGCTGGTTGGCAATGCCTAGTAACCTGCCATAGTAAAGCATAGAATTTTATGAATGAACTTCATCACTTGTAATGGTGATCCTGAGTGGCTGATGCATTTTATGGTGTAGTTCATTTTGGAAAAAATAATTACCAGGTAATCATTGATAAATTTGTCTGCACATTAACCCCTTAAGACCGCAATTGTTTCAGGCAGGGTACCTCCCACAACTCCAATTCGTGGGTATTTTGGTGACTTTCACCAAGGGCAAATTGATTGTGTTCTGGCTAAAGAGGAAGAATTTACACACCTGACAATGCAATCCGTACCCCTGTAGGCCCAATGGTTACCGCACAATCACGCATCAAAGTTAAAAAAAGAAGTTTATGATTACCCCTCCAAAACAATGGAAAACATGAAAATTTTGATAACTACATATTTTTCTTATTGAAACAGGTCATTTCAAATTGTTTTGTCATACCAACCATGAAAGCAGTTGTATGTAGGTGTGGGGAGATTATTAGGTTGTGGGGAGATAATATAGGCTGTGGAGAGTAGGCCTATAGGTACGGGGGTTGGAAATAACCAGCTTTTCGCATGAAAGGAAAGCACTTCAGTGTGTTCTTCAAGTACTCATGTACTCATGGTAGTACTCATGGTGACAGACTGACCGTGAGGTCATCACTCAGGCAGAACAGTCCAGCCCACCACCCCCTGGAAGGAACTTCACAACTGCCCACTTACACCAGGTTCCTATTGACTGTATAGGTAACAGAGGCTACGGGTGTTATGAGACCGCCCATCCGTCTCGTCCTGCCCGGGATTCGAACCCAGGTCCTTTCGGTTGTGAACCGAATGCGCTGACCACTGCACCACAGGCTACCCGCTGTAACACCTACCATGAAAACAGGTGTGTATGTAGGTGTGGGTAGATAACTAGTGTGGGGAGTAGGCCTACAAGGCCTTGGTGGTACTTGGGGAGAAAAATTTCGTCAACAACCAAATTCTCTTGTGGAAACCCTCCATTTCAATGGGATTTGTCATACCAGCCATAAAAACAGGTGTGTATGTAGGTGTGGGGAGTAGCCCTACAAGGCCTCATAATAATTCTAAAACTAACACAGATGCATATAAATGTTTATAACCATCAGGGACAGTAAAATAAAGTTGAATAATGCTATAGATGCATGCATAAGAAAGGAAAAAAAAAAAGCAATAATTTGTTTCCGATTTCTCTTTTTATTGTCCTAACTTATCATTACACATTTATCACACTTACCATTACAGTTATCACATTATCATTACACTTCATCACACTTATCATTATAGTTCCCGCAACAACCAAATTCTCTTGTGGAAACTCTCCATTTCAGTGGAATTTATCACACCAGCCATGAAAACAGGCATGTTTGTAGGTGTGGGGAGACGAAACAGGTGCGGGGAGTAGCTTTGCAATGCCTCATAGTTTTTCGAAAACTAACACAGACATATACATATAAAATACAAAGGAATTCATAAAAATAAGTAATCAGTAGTTAGTCATGAAACTGGTTTACCCCTGCCACATCATAATGGACCCATCCCCTTACCTGCACCTGACCTGGTCAGCTGATCAAACCACATGCAGTAGAATATCCGCGCAGGGCCATGTCACCATTTATGCATTCACAGTTTCCAGTCATCCCTATCATGAGCAGTCACTCTTCCTTGCTCTACTGTACAGACATCCCTCTCTTATCTAATGCTCTCTTCACACTGTCCATGCATCCTATACGTAGTTTTCCTCTCAGCCTTACACCTCTCACATCTGATCCAGTTATTTTTTTCACCAATCCCTCTTCATCCTTTCTCTCGATATGTCCAAACCATTGCAACACTCTCCGTTCAACTCGTTCAGCCATCTCCCACACAACTCCAGTTCTCTTTCACACTTCATTATTTCTCATTCAGTCCATATGCATCACTCCACACATACTCCTCAGACACCTTATCTCCATTGCATTCAAACTCGTTCTCTCTGCTACACCCATATTCCATGTTTCAGCCCCATATAATGTAGTCGGTACACAACCTTCAAACAACCTTCTCTTTACATCACTTCTAAGCAAATGACATTTAAATACTTTTTTCATTTCTTGCAGCACCTTGCCAACTTCATTCATTCTAAATTTCACCTTTACATCTACTCTTCCATTCACAGTAACATGTGACCCTAAATACTTAAAACACTAATATTATGATAAAACGTTATGAAATCGCATTTTTTACAGTGTATTGCCACTGTGGGAAAAGCTAATGATAAACGAAAGCATTTGCTCCTTGATGTTTTTCACCTTACTGATCCATGCAGATAGAACAAACATGCACACCAGTTAGAGAATATTTATGGTCATGTAGCTACAACAGAAAAGTGTGATGCCTCATACACAGAGGATGGAACAGCCATAGAAGCAGGCACAGAGAAGGAGGAAATAATTTATAACAGCAGAATGATAAAAAGGGAAATGTGAGGTGTTAATCCAGATGTCTGGCAGTTAGGCAGCTGGCATTACAGATGATGGTTCTGATCCTTTACAATATGAATGGATGTAATATCAATGGATATGCTAATTTTGCTCACCAATAGCAAAAAATACTGTGAACCACATGCGTGGGAATCATATCTCAAATTTATTTTAGTGCGACAAGGTTTAAGGTGAAGGGTTGCAGGTTGACAAAACAGTCGCTTTAGTTTTGTCTTCACATAGCTTTCATCCAACACGTCCATAAAAGTAATGACCTAGTGAATACTTTATCGTGTGGAGAATCATTGATATTACTTTCCACCAAATATACCCTGTTGCATATCAGACAGGCTATAATAGTAATATTGCAGGGAGATGTATCACTTTTATAGAAGGCTCAAGCAGGGTTTGATCTGCTAGCCTTACACCTCACAGTAACATTCTCTGTATTTTGGGTGACATAATGGGGTCACTAATACATTTAGTTTTAATATAGAAGTGTATCGTATGTCTAGGTGATACGGGATGGAATAATTGGTCACCCTGAATCGGTTGGCCACCAACCTGTTGTGGGTGAAGGTGGCAAAGCAGAATGGTAAACTGTTAAATATCAGTTAGTTACCTTCATTAATATTGTGGCAGCAGTTGCTTTAACAATTAGAATCGTTTCGTTTTTCGTTTCGTTTTTAAAGGCTCCTACATGCTTGCATGTGTCGGCCTTGGTCACCTAATGGCAGCTCTCCACGCTGCACGATCCATTGCAGCCTCCCTGTTCAGTCCCTTAACCCTAAGGTCACACTTAATGACCTCGTCCCATGTCTTTCTCGGTCTACCCCTCATAACCCCACCCCCAATATTAACACTTCTCACCCTCCTCACCCAATTATCATCCCCCATCCTCTCCACATGTCCAAACCACCTCAATCTACCTCTCCTCATCACAACACCAATACACTCCAGTCCCATCCTACCTCTCAACTCTTCCATTGTAAACCCAGCCCCTCCAGGCCTTGGACGCAGGGACGCACTGCACATCCACCTAATCATTGTCATTTCTGTACGCCTGAGCTGGCGAATATCTTCCTCCTTCACTGCCCAGGTCTCACTGCCATACAACATTACACTTCTAACACATGCTGCATACAAAGACCCCTTAGCACGTAGGGAGAGCCCTCTCAATGTCAGGAGAGGCAAGAGCTCCCTGAACTTCTTCCAACCACTTCTCACCCTAGCCACAGAGCTAGCTCCAGCCCCACCTCCAGCACACAACATGTCTCCCAAATAACAAAACTCTTCCACACACTCAAGAGATTCACCAGCATGTTCAATTCTTTCAAGGCTGACAATCTCCACCTGCTCACCCCGACACGCTGTACACATAAAATCAGCATTATCTCGCAGTCTACCTCTGATACCACTACATCTCTTATGCACCCATTTATCACACACACCACACAAGATGGAATTACTTCCCACACCCTTGTGGCAAACTGCACATGGCCACTCTCCCTCGTCTTTGACAGTACCGCCACCAACCCTAGATATCATCACTTTTGTTTTATCTGCATTTACCCTTAAACCCTTTTGCCCCATACCATCTCTCCACTTCCTAAACCTTTCCTCCGCCTCCCTTTCATTCTCGGCAATCAACACCAAATCATCAGCATACAACAACTCCCACGGGAGTCCGTTTCTAAAGTCACGTGAAAGGGCTTCAAGTACCATGATAAACAACATGGGACTCAAGACTGACCCCTGATGCACACCAACATTCATGGAAAACTCATCACTCAAATCTCCATTCACTCTCACCTGGGTGTGAGCACCCACATACATGGCCATAACCACCCTAACCAGCCACTCCTCCAAGCCAAGCTTTCTCATTGCCCACTTCACCACCTCTCTAGGGACTCTGTCAAAGGCCTTTTCCAAATCAACAAAAACAAAATAAAGATCCCTTCTCCTACCAACAATTAGAATATATAACAATTAGAATATACAGTATTAATATACAGTACATACTGTGAAGGACATTTTCATTAAGACCTCTTGCATTCCATCCATTCATCGTCCAATGCTGTGTTGCTGATGACCAAATATTATAGTCATGCTGGCCTTACAATATTTTGTGGTAACCTTGGGAGTAAGAGACTGCCGAATCTGGTATGTTTTCTTTGTAATAAATTTCTATCACACCTTTAAGGAAACAAGCTTGTGAGGAACACTGGTACAGATAATTACCGTATTAACACTCTACACTGAGTGACAAGCCAAATAGTATCCTGTACACCAGGAAACCATTTACTATGCTGGGTGGTAACCATATAACCAAATTTTGGCTCCTGGTGGTTTATTGGGTAATAAAGGTGCTCTAGTTGGATTGAGCCGGTGAAGGTTTATATCCAAGGGGTGGTTGGGGTTTATTGCTCACGTAATGCCACTCAGGGATGAGTGAGGCTGGTCACTCTCATCTTAAATGCCAGGACCAACTTTCCTAGCCCCGAGCTCCTACGCCCCTCATGGGGCAATGTAGGATTGGATGATAGATAGATGGATGGATTTAACATTAATATGCATACAAATTTATCGACGATTCTTTATTTTTTAATAATACTGAACTGTAACTACACCATAAAATATTGAAGCCAATCAGGATCACCGTTACAAGTGATGAAGTTTGTTCATAGAGTTCTACACTTTACTACGGCAGGTTACTAGGCATCGCCAACCAGCCACTTGACACGTAGCAGGTTCATGTGTCTGTGGTTGTACATTTAAACATTCTTCACTGGATGTTCCTACACCTCACAAGGAGTAATCTGGTGCTGGATGTTACCACTTTATTTCTTTTTAGATTGTGAGCAGCATATGTGAGTTTGTAGAGAGCTGCACACCAGAGATCCGGTCAGGGTGGCGGCCGCTGTTCGGTGCACTGAGGTGTGTACGTGCCCCTTCACACCTCCCCCCTCCCACACCGGGCTCAGGACCACAAGGTAGGCTGATAATTATTTGTTTCTTTGTTTTTTGTTTTTGTTTTTTTTTTTTACTCTCTTGATTGCTTCTCATACTTAAATATTTTCCTCCTTTTGTTTTGCATCCTGCATACAGTGTTCATTTATGTCAATGGGATTAACAGTACATAATTTTCAAGTGTCTTCAAACTTGATGAAGATTCTTAACCCTTTTCAGCTCAGTTGAAGGCTGAGTGTAGTCACATAGGTGGGTCAGTTTGACTAGCAACCGAGAAGACTTATTCCTGTCTTAATAATTAATGCTTATCAGTTTCCATTCAGCTGCATCTTATTATTTCAGGTGCAACTTTATTTTATTATTTCAGGTGTAACTGCATTTTGTTATTCCAGTTGTGGAAGTGGGCTATTATTATTAAGTGAAATTTAACTGACTAGTGTCTAAGTATTCATGTCGTTGGTATATTGTATAGTATTAACTTGAATATGTTTAATGTATCATGCAACTCCTCTGATGGCCTGTTCCCTAATTCTCAGCAGTCCTTCTACATGGCATACAACATCACATATCACCACATCATTGCTCATACCCACCATCCATATTGACTACATGCAAGAGAAGTCTCTTTCAGGATTGGTGGAAAGGGATTTGTGTGGTTATGTGTTAGTATTATTGTTACATTTTTGTATGGGTACCTGGTGATCAAGTTGGTTTAGGCACTCCACACATATATGGTCTTTTGAAGCTGTAGGGATGATTGAAGTTTATCGTTGTTCAGACAAGTGAGTGGTACCTTAGCTTTTTAATATCTGGACTGAGTAGCACCATCACTCAGTCGATGTAGTGCTGCTCTCAGGCGTGTGCCCGTTCCTCTCCTTCATCCTTCTTTCCATCCATCCTCTTCTGTCTTTCTTTCCTTCGTTCTTTCTTTGTCCTTCTGCCTATGATGACTTTACACTCTTTCTTCTGTGTTTCCTTCCTTCATTCTTTCCTCTTCCTTCTGCCTGTGGGTGACTACCCTGAGTGACAAGACAAATGGTTTCCCGTACACCAGGAAACCATTTACTACACTGGGTGGTAATCATATAACCAAATTATGGCACCTAGTGGTTTAGTGGGTAATAATGGCGCCTCAATTGGATTGATCCTATGTAGGTTTATGTCCAAGGGGTGGTTGGAGTTTATTGCCCACATAATGCTACTCAGAGATGAGTGAGGCTGGTCACTCTCATCTTAAATGTCAGGACCAACTTGCCTAGCCCCTGGCTCGTACGCTTCTCATGGGGCAATGTAGGATTGGATGATGATGGTAATGAATAGTGTACCTTGTGGCTCTTACACTTTTGATGAGACAGTGAAGGATTGTCTGATGGATGAATGGACATAAGTTAAGTACACCATACGTATGTTGCCATCCATCCATCCATCCATCATCCAATCCTGTGTTGCCCCACAGAGGAGCGTAGGAGCCCGGGGCTAGGCAAGTTGGTCCTGACAAAATTTAAGATGAGAGTAACCAGCCTCACTCATCCCTGAGTGGCATTATGTGAGCAATAAACTCCAACCATCCCTTGGTTTTAAACCTTCACTAGCTCAATCTGACTGAAACACCTTAATTACCCACTAAACTACCAGGTGCCATAATTTGGTTTTATGGTTACCACCCAACGTAGTAAACGGTTTCCTGGTGTACAGGAAACCATTTGGCTTGTCACTCAGTGTAGAGTCACCCACAGGCAGAAGGAAGAGGAAAGCATGAAGGAAAGAAAGACAGAAAAGGGAATGTAAAGTCACCCTTAGGCAGAAGGACGAGAAAAGATTGAAGGAAACAAGGACAGAAGAGGATGGAAGGACAGAAGGATGGAGGAGAGGAAAGAGTTGACACCTGACACAGCAGCACTACATTCAGTGAGTGGATGGTGAGCACCCCCACCTACCACAAACCTATGTTGCAATGATAGAAATGACATCCAAGAGAGTATCAGGGTGTAAAAGGAAAAAATGTAGCACAGACACCCCTATTACCCCCTTTGAGATGTAGGGACTTGAAGTAAGGTGACTGCATCACTGTAGTCCTGTACATTTAAGGGTAGGTGACCAGCCTAGTTCCCATGGTGACATAATATGATTGAAAAACATCGTCACCTCTTGGGAATTGAACCTATGCACTGGCATGACTCCATCTGGGGTGTTCTAACCACTAAAGCACCAGAGCATAATTACAGGAAGTAGCTAAAGAAGAAGTGCTAGACTTTGTTCACCTTAACATTACGTGGATTTTTTTCTCCTTTTGCAGTTTATTAGTCCCATACCGGTCAAACCGGTCAGGGACTTGGTTCCGTCAGTATGTTAGTATATCAGTCAGTCCAACTGCAATTTCGTGTCCATTCCATAACTCCTACATGCATGGAGAGATTTTGATATAGCTTGACACAATTATTCCCCATACCATGACAGCCTGTTGCATGCAGCAACCAGCCATTTACTCCCAGGGTCAAGGTCCTTAAATACAGTAACCATATTATGTACACTGTACATACATATTTTTGTCATACCCACATTGTATACGCAGTACATATGTATGACAATAATCTGGTTGGGGACTTTGTATTTCTTGGCAATACTTCATTCACTTATTCCTTGAAAATGAGTAGTAGAAAAAGACAATACTGTGGCTCTGAATCCTTTCCATCGTGACTAGCATTATATTCTAGTTTTAACCTCTTGTTACAACCCAAGATTCAGGATGGATAAGTGGAAATCTTAGGCTAAGAGTATAGAAAGCAAAGAACTATATGTCCCCTGATGATAACTTAGAGTGGTGTTGTTGCACGAGGGTGTGAGAGACAATACTCTGGCTCTGCATTCTTGTCATAGCACTTCTTCATGACTAGCATCATATTGTACCTATAGTCTCATATTACAACTCTGCATTCAAGATAGATAGATGGCAGTTTTAAATCAAGTTAGAGAGAGAAGAGTTTAAAAGCATCCAAAGCCAAGAAAAATTGGGCTGTGATGAAAACTTACATCGGTGTAGGTACAGAAGAGTGCGTGAGACAGTACTGTGGCTCTGCAGTCTTTCTGTAGCACTTCCTCATGACTAGCTTAATATTCTAGTCATAATCTCTTGTTACAACTCAAGCATTCAAGATGGAAAGATGGCAGTTGTAGACAAAGTTAGGTGGGAGAAAGATTAAGGACGATGAGGATGAGGATGGTAATGTGATAATGATGATGAATAGAGTAAACAGAGTATAGAAAACCTCCTAAGCCAAGAAAAATATAGCCATTTAATAACTTCGAATGTTTTGTGTGTGTGTGCAGGAGGTTGTGAGAGTGTGGGTCACCTGCACGTGGTGAGGGACGTGTTTGAGGCATTTCTGGCCACTGATAACGTCCTGGTCTTTGCCAACGCTGCCCTCGACTGCATTCTCTGCCTCCTTAAGCATCTACGTGGCTCAGGTACTGCACACTGCACCCTTCTTCTCACTACCCCTTCTTCACACAGCCTTCCCATCACACTTCCCCTTCTTCATACAGCCTCTTCATCACACTGCCCATTCATCACACTGCCCCTTCCACATAGTGCACCCTTCTTCATACTGCACTCTTCTTCACTGTCCCGTTCACATTATCCCCTCTTCACACTATCCCCTTTTATACACTGACCCTTCTTCATGCTACCCCTTCTTCACACTTCCTCATCTTCACACTGCTCCTTTTTCACATTGCCTCTTCCTCCTATGTTCCTGTTCTTGTTGTTTGCGATATGCTGTAAGTGCAATGTAACCTCACTGTACAGTAATCACTCTAATATCCGGACGCCCAATATCCGAACATCCCCACTATCCGGACATAAGAATGTTTCATGCTGTACTTTTTTCCATATTATACTTACCTCATTTCACTCTTTAATGTCCTTTATTGGTGTGAATAGGGTGTTAGGAGCTATGCATGTGCAGTAGGAAGGTGTTTTTCTGAGTTAGGCTAGGTTAGGGTCCATAAGTACCAGTCCAGGAGCCAGTCACCAGAATGTTTATTATTGTATGAACCTATTTCTAAACCCTCATTTTATGTTTCTTTTGCATTTATTTCAGTCATTTATGTGCCTTATTGGTGTGACTTGGGTCTTAAATAGGTGCTATGCATGTCCAGAGGGAGTTGTATAGGTGTTTCTCTGAGTTAGGGTCCATAAGTACAAGTCCATAAGCTGGGGCCCAATATCCGGACAGAACCAATATCCGGACCTACCTATGGCCCTATTACGTCGGATATTGGAGTGATTACTGTATCGGCCTTTACCTGCTAGACATTTGCCTCTATACTTTGAAAGGGTAATGAAGCATCTGATGATGGAAGGATAGGTGGGCTTTAATTGGTACTTGAACCAGACTAGTATAATGGAAAGATTCTGGTGTAACTTGCTTATCTGTATAATATTTTTAGTTTCATAGGAAAGTATACACATCAATTCCATCATTATTCACTGTATTGTTGTGTCAGCCATTGGATAAGTATGTGTATCTGTAGTTTACTTTATTTAGTGGCTTCCAACACACATGGTTACTTCAGACCTTTCTCTGATGTTCATCACTGCAGTATATCCAGAAAATTCTCATACTGTAGAGTGGAAATTCACATATACCATATTCCGGTACGAGGTGGAATATTCTCAAGTAATCTAATATAAGGAGGTTGTACTGTATTATAAGTACATTTGTATATACAGTGTATGTTAATTAACTTCATTGCATCTTTTTTTTTTTTTCTTTTCTTTTTTTTGTAGTTAATAGTCTAGTCTATATCTCTCTTTATCCATGTGTGTTTGTGTATTTTATCTCACTTCTCTGCAAGTCAGTGTACTTTGTGTATACAGTATATTTTTGTACCATATTATTTCTGTACATTATGCCAGTTAGTTTAGCCAGCTATGTTTCAGTTATGTAGTTTTTAAATAAACTGCTGTTATAAACATTCCTTTGGTAGGTTACAGAGTTTTTTCCCTAATTGCTATTTTTGCTATTTTAGTACAATATATTTGATGATTTGAATACTATATACAGTCAGACCCCGAGATGCAATACCCCGGCATAGCGATGGGGGTAGAAATACCACTCCACCCTGCTGAACAGTGGCCAAACCCTAATATAGTGATTTTTTTTTTTTTTTTTAATCGATTTTGATGATATTTTAGACTTGAATTTTGTGTTTAGGTTGATTTATAAACTGTTTTTAGACTTAGATTAACATGTTTTAATCATTGGTGGGGTGAACATTGTCATTTTGGGTTACAGTTTATCAAGTTTATGGATGGATGGATGGATTCTGATTTTATTTTGGGGTTTAAGTTAGTTATAAACTGCTTTTAGCCTTAGTTTAGCTTGCTTTAAAGCTATCTGGGAGTTTGTTTTTGGACTCATTTGGGTAGGTTTAGGACTTGGTTGGGGGGGAAACCCAAGACTCAAAAACACATCCCTATACTTAATGTGTTAAAAATACCTCGAGATATGATACCCTGCCTAGCGATGGGTTTTTACTGAACCGATTGCATCGTTAAACTGGGGTATGCCTGTATTGTCAGTGCTTCACAGTATTGTGAAATCAAGATGCCTAACAAGGAAGGCACTTTTACATGTTAAATAACTTTATGTTTGTGTTATGTGCATGCCACCACAGTTTATAACAACATTGCTTTCCCACCAATAAGAACTGGTGAATACACGGACACGGACACAATTGCATGAAGACGAAGGACTTTGTTCACATTCCAACAGTGCAAGCGAAGGGCCAGGTATGGTGTGGCCTTACTCTGAGTGTGTTATGTCTTTGCCTTACTCATTGACTTTCTGTGATTGTTACAGTGATTTTCCATCAGTCTATAGGCATTCCCCAAAGCTAGGTTTAAGGTTTGTTTTTCTATACCTGAACAATATCAAAATTACATAAATTATTATGATATCCTGGAATGCCCCACTGCAAGACACAATATGCTAAATTATATTATTGTTCTGTAGTTATGATTTCCTACAATGCTGCAAAGCAGTGCTAAGTATGCTGTATCTGTTCCTTAATTACTATACAGTATAGTGATACAAAAAATAATTCATATGTAGTTTCCCTCAAGTCTAACCATGCCCCAAAGCTAGGTATGGTGTTTTGTTCTACCAAAACATATTAAAAATAATTCTGTGTATGATTTCCTAGTAGTCTAATTATGCCCCAGAGCTAGTTTTATATTTTTCTTTACCAGAAGTTTCTGTGCTTTGATGGACTTAATGGTGTGCACTCTATTTTTGCTTTGTTTCTTTGTGTTTTTGCATGTTAGCATATACAACCCATAGTTCAGATGATTTAGAGTTTGGAGGCTGGAAATATGGTTTCCATAAATATGAGATCTTTGATATAATAATGTGCAAGGTCAGTCCAAAAAGAAATGGAACTTTGTAAATAGTGCACCAACTAACCAACGTAATGTGATCACGACAGGAGCACTGTGTAGCAGCAACTTTGAGCTTTAGCGTAACATTAGCTACATCACGCCATGCCACTTAGTCATCGAGGTACATGCGCTTGAGAGAACATGTGTTTAGCGCACTTGACGAATTTTCTTCTCCCTCTTCTATTGTTTGAAACTGGTGACCATGAGGGTGGATTTCAATGGGAGGGGGGACTGCAGGGGCCAAATCTGGAGAGTAGGGTGGCAGGGGGATGACAGTCATTTCATGCTTTGCCAAAATGTCACGGATGAGGAGCAGTGTGTGAGCAGGTGCTTTGTCACGGTGCAACATCCAGGTTTTGTTTGTCCATCCTTCAGACCTTTTCTTTCATGCTGCCTTCCTCGAACGCTCAGGACATCTTAGTAAAACTCTTTACTGACACTCTGACCATGTGGATGACGCCCATTCAGTAAAAAAAGACGATCAACATCACCTTCACATTTGAGCAACTCTGACATGCTTTATTTTTGGTTGCGGTGACGATGTTCCAACCCACTGTGAAGACTGCCATTTTTTTTTTTATGTGACCAACTCTGGGCATAGGCTTCACAGCCAGCTTTCAAGGCCCAGTAGTCCTCCTACGTACCACACACCTCTACATGTCACCACTTCGGCACTAACACCCACTTTCCATACTGAATACATGCTAGGGCTGTCTCATACAGGACTGGTGTATTGGTATTAGCGGGGGTATTTTTACAACATGTCGGCGGGTCTTCTGGTAGAACAGTAAAGTCTGATTTTATGAAATTCAAATCCTTAAACTGTTCCTTGCACCAGCGGGATTTGAACCCGGGTCCGTTAGGACTGCAGGCCAACTCTCTACCGACTGAGCCACTGATTGCAGCCATACACCCATGTTTCATCACCTGTTATGACATTTTTCAGGAAGTTCTCATCAGCATTTGAATATCAGACATCTTGTGACTCACTGTGACACAATTCTCGTTTTGCTCATCTGCCAGCAGATATGACACAAACATCAGTTTTTCAATTATAATTAAGTGGCATGAACTTTTGCAGAAACCTACTTCAGAAACTTCACGGACAGTCAGGCGACGATTTTCACAGATCACAGCACACTTTCTCAACATGATTCTCGTCTGTTGATGTGGAAGCCTGTCCAGATTTGGGATTGTCTGCAGTAAATGTTCATTTTGTTTTGAACATCTGGAACCACTTGTGACGTTGCATATGGCTCAAACAGTCCTCCCCATAAGCCTGTTGCAGCATTTGAAAACTTTCTGTAAAAGCTTTCCCCAGTTTGAAATAGAATTTCACTCAAACAAGTTGTTCTTCAAGATCCTTCATCGTTCAGCTTGCAACAAATTGCCAAGTGTACTAAACAAACATTCACTCAAGCACATGTACCTTGATAACTAAATGATGTGGTGTGATGCGGCTAGTGTTAGACTACAGCTCAAAGTTGCCACTGCACAATGCTCTCATGGCGATCACGCTACACTGGCTGGTTGGTGTGCTATTTAAAAAGCTTAGTTTCATTTCAGACAGACCTTGTATGTATGTATATGTGTGTATTCTGATATGGAAATGAATCATTGCTGAAGCTAAGTTATAACCTACTTGTGGTTCTAAAAAACATTCTCAGTTTTCTAAGAAGAGATGCTTTAGCAATAGAGTGCTTTAATATGCATTATTTTAATATGTTGAGGGATGCAAATACTGTACACATTTGTGTTTTTAAAATCATCATCATCACCATCATCATCATCTTTGTTTAGCGTCCTTCCCTTCCCAGTGCCGGGGTTGGACGTGATATAAGTCGTCTCCATCTATCTCTGTCCTCTGCATCATCTTCTCTTATATTTAAATGTCTCATATCTTCCGTAACCACTTGCCTCCAAGTTCTCCTTGGTCTTCCCACTGGTCTCCTTCCTTCTACTTCCAGCTCCATAGCCCTTCTCAAAATATTATCTTGCTCTCTTCTGCGCACATGACCAAACAATCTCAGTCTCGTTCTCTGAATCCTATCCTCTATGCTCTCCACTTAACTCTTGCCATATACCTCAGCATCCTGTGATCACAAGTCAACAGGAGGCTCTCCAAGTTTGCTGTCATTATCCATGTCTCTGCAGCATACAGCAGCACAGGTCAGATGCAGGTGCAGCTGATCCTTGCACAGTGAACCAACGGTATCCCCTGGTTCACTAACAGACTGGCCAACTCTCTCCACTTTCTCCAAGCGCTTGTGATCCTGGTCCTCACTGCCACCTCTGCTCCGCCCTCACAGCTCATGGTGTCACCAAGATAGCAGAACTGGTCTACCACCTCCAACACACCACCCTCCACTTCTACCTCCTGTGATCTCACTACTGGCCCTCTAACACATGCTGGGCACCTGAAATTCTCTCCAGCTCTCCTGACGTTCCTGAGTCCAGAGCATCTGCCATTGTGCCAATTTGAGTAACCTGAACACCACACAGAGTTGACACCTACTCCCTCTCCGCACACTGTGCATGGACACCTTCCTCTCTGCAATCTCACTGCTGGCTCCCTTCCTACCACCATCAACTTTGTCTTTGATCTATAGACTTTCATTCCTCTTGTTTTCATCTCTCTTTTCCACCCATCAGACATCTCCACAACTCTCACCTCTGACTCTGCTGTCAACACCAGGTCATCCGCATACATCAGCTGCCACATGCTATCACCTACCACTTCTCTCGTCGCCTCCCGCATCACTAGCACAAACAGAAAGGGGCTTAACGTTGACCCTTGGTGAACTCCAACTCTGATGCCAAACTCCTTCGACATTCCTGCAATTGCTATCATTCTTGACCTTGAATTTGTATGCAGGGCCATCACCAGCACCACCAGTCACTTGGGCACCATCTGCCTCCTCAGTGCCCACGCAATCGCTCTCCTTGGTATCTTGTTGAAAGCCTTTTCCAGGTCTACAAATATGTGAGACAACTCCTTCTTCTTCTTCTCTCGATACTTCTGTAATTGTCTCATGATGAAAATGGCATCCATTGTCGACTTGCCCTGCTGAAATCCAAACTGGTTCTCGTCAATCTTTACGATCTTCCTCAACCTTGCCTCTGCAATTTTCTCCCAGACTTTCATACTATGCTCCAATAGCCTCACTTGTCTATAGTTCTCACATTTCTGCGCATTTCCTTTTCCCTTATAGATGGGGATGATGTAGCTTTCCCTGCACTGTTCCAGCATTCTGCCTTCCTCTACTGTCTTCCGAAACATCTTCAACAAGTCTTTCCTGTTTCTCCGGCTCCCCTCAATAGTTCACTAGTGACTCCAGATGGGCCTAGAGCCCTGCTTCCCTTCCTTCCTTTTAATGGCTTCTGGATCTCTTCCTTCGTAGCCTTCATTATCGATCCTTCAACTTCTCTGTCCTCCTCAAGCTGATATTCATTCTCCTCATTCAACAACTGATGGAAATACCTCCTCCACCTTTGCATAATGTCTTCCTCCTCCACCATAATGTTTCCATTTTCATCTTTAATGAATTTTTAAAAGGTTGGGAAATTACTTTGATGAATGCAATGCCTGTGTGCATCCTAACAAAAGCTGCCTCACAGGTGGATCAATATGCTGGAAGTTCTTAGTGTGCAATTCAGCCTCCCCACTCTGCTTTGGCCAACCCTGCTCGAAGCACTGACTACCAAACATTTATGACAGTTGGGAGTTTCTCAGATCTTGTGTCCCTCTAGGTGTTAATGTTCCTCATGTTTCCTCATTACTGTACTCTGTGTGCAGGTGAGGATGAGAGTGGAGCGGAGAAGGTGGTGGGATGGGCGGAGTTGGTGGGTGGACGGGGTGGTGAGCTGTGCCTGGATGCTCTCCGTTACCTCCACCGCTGCTCTGCTATCCTGGCATCCATGTACCAGATGCCTGCATGCCCAGTCTTCCATGCTGCTCATAGGTATCCATTACTGTACACTGTTGATACTTTGCATGGCACTGCTCACTTGTGGAAGACTGTTTTGTAGTCCGTCTTTCAGTTTGATTTTGTCTGTCATATCAGTAGTACAGTATATTCTGTTTATCACCAGATGATTTTGTGCAGCTTAGGGGAAACATCTCACTTTGATGGGAGTTAGGAATAATTTTCACTAACCTTTCCATTGCAGTGACATCTCTCTCTCATATAAATTTTTGCAGCTGCCAGATGAATGTATTTAACTCAGGGTAGACATTGCAAAGTGAAGGCCAACTCTAAATAAGGACAATCTCAATATTGCAGTTCATCTTGGTTCTGATTATGGTTTAGGAGTGAAGTTTGAATACTGCAGCATTAGAATGGGTCACATTCCATTTATGGGAAAATTAGGATAAGTGTTTGGCCACGTGGTGAGGATGGAGAGCAAAAGACTAACGAGGAGAGTGTGTGAGTGAGGTGGAGGGGAGGGGAGGGAGGGTGAGACCAAGGATGAGATGGAGGGATGGAGTGGAGAGGTATATGAGAGAGGGGGATGTGAGATGGGGGTAGGACAGCAAACTGTCAGGGCACAGGGTGACATGGTGGTTTGTTTATGGCAACTCCTTACAGGATGAGGGTGTCTGGCTATGGATAGATAAATTGATAGTGTGTGTGTGTGTGTGTGTGTGTGTGTGTGTGTGTGTGTGTGTGTGTGTTTGTGTGTGTGTGTGTGTGTGTGTGTGTGTGTGTGTGTGTGAAGATATTGGTAGTTTCCTGAGCAATAACAGATGTGTCACATTAGGTACTGTATGTGAGTAATTAGTAGAAGATAAACAAACACCTCACTGAGCATCTGAGATGTATGCAGGTAAAATGTCACTGTATGTGAAGCAAGTTGGTGATAGGTATGATTTTGTGTTATGGTTGAGGGTTTGTAAACACACACACAAAAACAAATATAAAATAAAATAAGAAATAGAATAATTTTGTTGACAGTATAATCAATCAGTAGCATCATTATAAGTATGTACAGTTTTCAGTGAATAAAAGTGTTGCTTAATACCAGTTTAATATAATGTTATTTTTTTTATTTTTTATTTTTTATTTTTTTTAATCTGGCAAATCCTGGACATCTTATTCAGTTTGCATGAGATTTTTTTTACACTGGTGAGGTTAATTGAATACATGCCAGCAAGAACTGCTAGGTGGGGGCACACACCATCCACTCACTTGATGCAGTGCTGCTCTTGGGTGACTGCCCTTTCTTCTTCCTTCCTTCCTTCTTTCCTTCCTTTCTCTTCTGTCTTTCTTTTCTTCTCTCTTTCCTCTTCCTTCTGTCTACAGGTGACTCTACACTGAGTGACAAGCCAAATGGTTTCCTGTACACCAGGAAACCATTTACTACGCTGGGTGGTAATCACTTAACCAGACTATGGCACCTGGTGGTTTAGTGGGTAATTAAGGTACTCAAACCGGATCCAAGGGGTTGGGGTTTATTGCTCACGTAATGCCACTCAGGGATGAGTGAGGCTGGTCACTCATCTTAAATGTCAGGACCAACTTGCCTAGCCCCGGGCTCCTACGCTCCTCATGGCATAACGCAGGATTAGATGATGTATGTATGTATGTATTTCAGCAAGAACTACCTGTTTGAGGAGTAGTGGATAGGGATGCCTTCACATGGTAGGACTGATATGACTAGGTGGTGGGGTTGCCTGTATATAAATATGTCCCACAGTTCCCTTTCTCTCCCCCAAAAGGAGAATGGTAGACTGCAGGAGGAGGGCAGCTTTGGCCTGCAATCCACTTTCTTTTCTTCTTTTTTTATGCAAGAAAGAAGGAACCAAAGGCCAGTGGCCCAGAAACCGTTCCTTCGAAGAAAAAAGCTAAGTCAATTAAAAAGTGAGCCAAATTCAAGACCCGTTCATTTCGAGATGCCTGGAAAACACTGCCTTTGAAAGACTGGAGATCATAGGAAGTAGGAAATACAGACAGAGGGAGACAGTTCCAGAGTGGACCTGTTGCATAAATGAAGGACTTGGAGTAATGGTTAACTCTTGCATTAGAGAGTTGGACAGAAAAGGGATGGGAGTTTGTTGCTAGACAGGTGCTACGCACCCATCGTAGAAGTGGAATGATGCAAACAGACAGTTCAGAGGAGCAGTGACCATTGAAGTAGCGATAGAAAAGGGATAAAGATGCACAGTGCGGCAAAGAGACAGAGGTTGAAGGGAGCCAGTAAGAGAAGGAGAGTTGATAAGACGAAAGGCCTTTGACTCCACCCTGTTGGGAAGAGCTGTATGTGGAGAGCCCCCCCACACATGAGAATTGTACTCTAAACAGGGGCGAATAAAACCTGTGTATAAAGTCAACAGCTGTGCAGAGGTAAAGAAGGTATGGAGTCGGCTTAGCACACCTAATCTTTTGAAAGCAGATTTTACAAGAGATGTAATATGATCTTTCCAAGATAAGTCTTGAGTGAATGAAACCCCAAGCCTTTTCAAGGATGATGCAGAATTGAGCTGGATGTTATTAAACATTAGTGGGTACTCTTGTGGAAGATTGTGTCGGGTTGATAGGTATAAAAACTGATTTTTTGATGCATTAAAAACAACAAGATTATTTTTACCCCAGTCAAAGATACGAGCCAAGTCAGACATTAGGTTTGCCATAGCCTCATAGTTTGTTGAAGTAACTGCTGAGATGGATGTTGCTGGAACTGAATGGAAAGGTGAAGAGTGGAATCATCAGCGTACGAGTGGATAGAGTTAGATGTACAGTTCAGAAGGTTATTGATGAATAAAAGGAAGAGAGTTGGTGACAGTCAGATGAGAAAGGGGTAGCAACTACTAATACTGCTACCTTTACAAATGTGTTTTGTCTCCAGGATCACAGTGAATACACCTCCCCAGCTGGTGGACCCTCACCTGCCCAATGTTGATGAGAGCCACCTGTGGTCCCTCATTGATGACATCTCTGACAGGGAATCTGATAAAGTGAGTTTATAGTCATTACAGGAGACATCCAAGTTTTCAAACCCCGCAATATAGCATGCAGTTCAAGCCCATTTTCTTCTGAATTCAGCAAACTATAAACATAAAAAAAAATGATTATAGGCAATGAAAATAAAAAATGCTCACATGGTCCCAAGTGCTGATTGGCTGATATAATGATGTCCCCCCTAACTTAGAAGTGATGTCATTGCTAGCTGAGAAGTGACATCACTGCCCCATGGTGCATAAATAAAACAAGATATTATGGCAAAGGGAGACACTTTTGGATACTTTTAAGCATACAGACTCTTCAGATGAACCTGGGACTATTGCTGCTGCAGCCAGTAGTAGTAGTAGTAGTAGTAGTAGTAGTAGTTGTTATTTTTTTATTGTTATTGTAATTGTAGTACTAGCTGTAGTTGTAGTAGTACAGTAGTTGTAGGTATACTTGTAGTAGTAGTAGTAGTCATTAACATTATACTGGTAATTCCAGGTATCATATGCAGCACTGTGGCCGTCACTGAGTGTTGAGAACGCTGTGTTGCTGGATGGGATGGACCAGAGTAGTGGCATCCTGCAGGTGTGGTATCTGCTGCTGGAGGGCCTTGCTGGTGCCACTATGACCTGTCCTCGACGTTACCAGCCCCAGGCACTAGACACACTCTTCTCTCTCCTGCGCTCATTGCCAGACTGTCCAGGTGACTTCACAAGTAGTCTTAATTACTCACATGTTCTGTCAAAGTGGTTTTCGTTACACTTACCTTTATCATTATTGCAAGTTAGGGGAATTGCATCATCAGTAAAGCTCATCATTGTTGTCATCATTGTTGTAATCCAATCCAGTGTTGCTCCATATGAGAGGTATGGAGCCAGGACTAGGCTGCCCATTTTAAATATTTAAAACAAGAGTGCCATGTTGCTGTGCCCTGAGTGGCATTATATACATGAGTAATAGACCTGAAACATCCCCTGAAGGAGACCCACATGAGCTGCATCCCGTTGGATTGTCTCAACTCTCTTAACTGTAATTTGAGACTATCAGATGTTTTAAGAACTATGAGAGCAACAAGGCAAATGCAGTGCAGCAGTACACAGCACAAAGGTCCACCCTTGAACCTCCTGCATGCTTCAAAGAACTGTTTCATACAAGAAAAAATACAGTATGCAGGTGTGACAGGGGAATGGGGGATTGGTTCTACTGTTTAAGGAAAAAATATTTTAATAACGTGACCTGTGGAATGAAATAGCTCAATAACAAGTAAAGCTGTAATTATACGTTAGGTACTAGGTATTACCATATGGATGTAAAATATGAGTAAGCTACTTTTGTAAAAATTAATCCATCCATCCACCATCCAATCCTATGCTGCCCCATGAGGAGTGTAGGAGCCCGTGGCTGGGCAAGTTGATCCTGACTTTTAATATGAGAGCGATCCAGCTTTAGACATTGTTGGGAGCAGAGTGGCACAGTTGTAGAGCGTCAGACTTAGGACTGGGGGGTCGTGAGTTCGAGCCACACCCGGTAGCTGCCATGCCGGGAGTGGTAGTGTTCTCCTGTCACCTAGCAGGGCTATATGATCTAAGAAGGGGTAGCTCGGGGGAATTTTTTTTTTTTTTCTTTTTTTAAGAAATCGTTTTTGATGTTTGAGGCGGGATGCAACACTAGTAGCCTCTGTTTAGGTAGATGTTGTTTTCTCATTTTAAATTTTATCTGTTCTAATCTGTTATTTTGTTAACTCCATCACTGTCAGGGGTCAGGCAGCAGGAAAAATTTGGGACTGTGTACTTGGTGGGGAAGGCAGAGGGGATGTGTGAGGTGTCAGAGTTGTGTACATGCAGAACACAATGGAAGTGGTGATGTGTGTGTTTGACAGTAGTGGGTATTTATCATGTTTTGTTAGCTTGTCATTTTGAGAATAACACTTATATTTTGTGCAGAATAACATCATGTTTATGATTACATTAACTTGCAGTTTAACACATATAAATTGAAATACATACCTGGACCAAGAAGATTTATATCAGTTTATACCCATAATTCATTTTCATGACATTGCATTAAGTGCCACTGTTGGCCACTTTCACATTACTTGGTAGCACAATTTTAATAAAAAGGACATAAGTTTACTGAATATTCAGTCTGTCAGGTTTGTTAGGAATAGATTAGGAAATTTTGATCACAGTTAAACTGAGTAAATGTTGAAGCCAAAACTCTCATGGTTACAAGGTTTATGACACATCAGAGACTAGGATTTTTTGGTTCTTTTCAGCAACTCACAGGTAGGAAGTAATTAGCTGGTTTTGGTGTTAGGTAATGTTTTCAGTCCATAGAAGACCTCAACTGTGCCATGGCCATCTTCTGTGTGAAGGTTCATGAAGAGGGAACTTGGAATAATTTTGATGTGATGATACAAATAAAGTAACATTTTAAAGTGGAAATTAGGTGATGGTGATGATGGTGATGGTGGTACATTATTGCTATATTGTTTAGATGTGATGTGTTTGTAATGTTGCAGCTAATACATTTGGAATGTATGTCACTGGGATTCTCATGTTTTAATGTGTGTTTCATATTGCAGGTCCTACGTTTGGGATGTACTGTGTGAACCACCTGTTGCTGCCGTTGATGCAGGGATGGTTACGCCGTCCTGCTACTGCCACCACCACCCCTGCCACACCCACCACCACCACAGCCATCATCACAGCACCAGACCTCACCACTGCTGCCGCTTTCAGGCAATACACTGGCCTCACATCAGACCTGGTGGTGGAGTATATCACTAGACTTGCTGCTAAAGGTGAGATAATCTTACCCTGACTAGTATTCTCATGAGCATAGAGGAATCTATATACCGGGTACTTTATTCACTTTAATTTGGCCTAAAATTACTATTTTTCTATGTTGAATACTAAGTTGTAACAAGACGTTAACACTGGAATATGATGCTAATCATGAAGAAGTAACAGGTATTTTGAAAAGGATGTAGAGCCATAGTGTTGTCTTACTTTGCCATTGAAATACTCTACATGGAATGGCCTGCTCAAGTCAAGGTTTTGTTTCGTTTCGGTTTTTAAGGCTCCAGTGTGCTTGCATGCGTCAGCCTTGGTCACCTGATGGCGGCTCTCCGTGCTGCTCGGTTTCTGGCAGCTTCCCTATGCAGTCCCATATCCCTGAGGTCACACTAAGTGACCTCGTCCCAGGTCTTTTTCGGTCTGCCTCTTGCAACCCTGCTCCAAACATTAACACTTCTCACTCTCTGCACCCAATCATCATCCCCTCATCCCCTCCACATGCCCAAACCATGTCAGTCTGCCTCTTCTCATCACAACACCAATACACTCCAGTTCCATCCTACGTCTCAACTCTTTCATCTTAAACCTAGTCCCCCCCAGGCCTTGCACTCAGGAATGCGCTGCACAGCCACCTAATCACTGCCATTTCTGTACGTTTGAACCTCTGAATATCTTCTTCTTTCGCTGCCAAGGTCTCACCACCATACAGCATTACACTCCTAACACATGCTGCATACAAAGATCCCTTAGCACATAGGGAGAGCCCACTCCATGTCAGGAGAGGCAACAGCTCCCTGAACTTCTTCCAACCACTCCTCATTCTAGTCACAGAGGTAGCTCCAGCCCCACCTCCTGCACATAACATGTCTCCCAAATAACAAAAGTCTTCCACACACTCAAGAGACTCACCAGGAAGTTCAATCCTTTCATGCCTGGCAATCTCCATATGCTCTTCCCGACACACCGCACACATGAAAAATCGTTATCTTGCAGTCTACCTCAGATACCATTACCATAATCTCTTATGCACCTATTTATCTCAAACGCTGCACAAGATGGAATTATTTCCTATGCCCTTGTGGCAGATTGCACATGGCTGCTCTCCCTCTTTGACAGTACCATGACTATCCCTAGATACCATCAGTTTTGTTTTATCTGCATTTACTTTTAAGCCCTTGTGTCCCATACCATGACTCTACATCCTAAATATTTCCTCCAACTCTCTTTCATTTTCTGCATTCAGCACTAAATCACCAGCATGCATCTCCCATGTGGGTCCATTTCTGAAGTCATGTGACAGGGCTTCAAGTACCACATAAGGTAAACAACAAGGGACAGAAAACTGCCCCTGGTGCACAGCAGCATTCACAGAAAACTTAACACTCAAATCTCCATTGACTCTCTCCTGGGTGTGAACACTCACATACATGGCCATAACGACCCTAACCAGCTACTCCTCGATCCCAAGCCTTCTCATTGCTCACATCACCACCCTTCTGGGAACTTTGTCAAAGGCTTTCTCCAAATCAACAAAAACAAACTACTGCCTTTTCTTTCTTATATATTTTTCCTGAAGCTGTCAAACAATGAATACAGCATCAGCGGTTCCTTTGCCTGGCATAAACCCAAACTGCATCTCATCAGTAGTCACTTTCTGTAATCATACCTTCTAGAACTCTCTCCATTACCTTCATTATCTGGTCTAAAAGCTTTATGCCCCTATAATTTGCTCTTTCCAGGGCATCACCCTTTCCCATGTACACTTTTACAATTACAATCTTCAGCCAATCATGTGGGAGAACGCACTCATATATAATTTTATTTATCAAATCAGTGACTGACCCCACTCTTATATCTCCAAAGGTGTAGAAACTATAGCACCTCCTTGTTATTGTTGACTTCTGTGTGTCATTTCATATTCTCTTCTTTAATGACTTTAGGTTTGTGATGTGTAGTTGAAATTTGATGCATGAATGGTTTGTGTGTGACTGTGTGACCCACATAACTTTTGTACTTTCACATTCCTGATTTCTGGATCTCTCCCCACCCTACCCTTACATGGGAAAAAAGGTTAGAATAATGGCAATGATGATATTTATATGCTTTATATATGTATTAGATAAAGCATATTACCTACAAGGAGATAGTAAGATATAGTATGCAATTAGATTGCTAATTTATGTAATATTGGAGTAAGTAAGATATAGTATGCAATTAGATTGCTAATTTATGTAATATTGGAGTATGTATACATATAAGAGAATATTAAGCTGTAGTACTAGTTTGCAAATTATTCACTAGCCTATGTACTTACTGGAATGCTTATACAGGTGCACTGAGTGAGAGTCGTGGTGCATTGCTTATGTTACAACAGTGTCTGGTGGTGCTGGTTGAGTGCATCACACATCCCAGTGAATCAACATCAAGGCTTGGTTGTGCTTGCATAAGGTAACTATCGCACTCATACATTCTTCCTCTCCTTTGCACAACTCCTCCTCCTCCCACTTTCCCCCTTCCTCTCTCTCTCTCTCCCTTTCACTGCTTCCTTTCCTGACCCCTCTCCCTCCACACCCTCCCCTTTCTCTACCCTTCCACTCTCCCCTTCTTCTCCCCTTTTGTTGTCCTCTCTCTTCCTTCACCCTGCTTCATTATTCCATTCATTTTTCACTCTTTCCGGTTCATTTAATTTAGATAGGCAGTATGTTTAACTAGTACATTTTACAGTGCTTCTTGGCAGTGAAGAAGTGTAACCTAAAATTATCATTGTTAATGGCAAAAAGTAAATAAGAAAAAGGGAAAACTATTCGTTGTGGTAGGTGGGGGCGCTCACCATCCACTCACTCGATGTAGTGCTGCTCTCGGGCGTCTGCCCTTTCCTCTCCATCCTTCTTTCCTTCCATTCTCTTCTGTCTTTCTTTCATTCATTCTTTCCTTGTCCTTCTGCCTACGGGTGACTTTACACTCCCTCTTCTGTCTTTCTTTCCTTCATTCTTTCCTCTTCCTTCAGCCTGTGGGTGACTCTACACTGAGTGACAAGCCAAATTGTTTCCTGTACACTAGGAAACCATTTACGATGCTGGGTGGTAACCATATAACCAGATTTTGGCGCCTGGTGGTTTTAGTGGGTAATTATTGCTCTCCAATCGGATTGAGCCGGTGAAGGTGTATATCCAAGGGGTGGTTGGGGTTGATTGCTCGTGTAATACCAATCACGGATGAGTGAGGCTGGTCACTCTCATCTTAAATGTCAGGACCAAGTGCCTAGCCCTGGGCTCCTACACTCCTCATGGGGCAATGTAGGATTGGATGATGGATGGCAGAAAACTGTTCGTCTGTGGTCATCATCATGTTGTCTTTTCATAGACCTTTGTTCCAGTATTTTAGCGACTTCATTTGTGGGAACAGTGACTTAGGGATGAAATCAAAGGGCTGTTACTATATTCACGGCATTTTTGTTATTGTAGTGGTATTTATAAAGATTTTAGAGTGAAATACAAATGTACTAAAAGCTTTGTAGATAAAGAGTTATCTGTTTTACTCTCATTGTGAGTGGCCTTAACGTATTTATTTTCCTTCTTATCATTTTTTAACTCAACAGATTTGTCATATACAGTATATTAGTAATTGACAGTGATTGAGTGTGATTATGATAATAATACAGGTAGCCGACTTATAGGAAGCTTCAGCAGTACAGCCACATTCTTGATGGCAGCAGGATTTTAGAATAATAATCTGATATTTCCACTTGGTGCACTAATGATCAAAGGCAACAACTGCAGTGACAGCCTTTCCTTGTGACCATGGTTTTAAAACTCAAAAGAGGTGACTGTTGTATTAATCCAGGGGTGTAGGCAGGTCACCTACCCTTAATAATGCTGAATTACAGTGGCTTACCCTTGAGCTTTACATTTCAAAGGGGGATAATGTGGAATAGCTGTTACTGTATTTATTTATTTTTGTTATGTGATATTTAGGTTGAAATATGGGGTCAAGATATTGATGATGATGATGATGATGTGTTTGTCAGGCATGTGATAACCAGTTGTGGAGAGTTGTTGGCGCCACACTACTGGGATGTGGTGGTGTGTGCTCTCCATCGTGGCTGTCTGGTGGGTCAACCTTCTTTCATGTCAAACTATATCCTTTGTATATATGGCTTCAGTCTCTCCTTCTCACTGTCTAGTCTCATCTGTCTGTCTGCCTTTGTCTGGTAGCTAGTATATACCCATCCATCTGCCTTTATCAAGCAGCATATATCTTTATCTCTTTATGTCAACCTGTCTGTGTCTTTAATATCCTAATGTGTTGTTCCTATATTTATCCAACACCTGATACAACATACAATATTGTGAGAAATGGCTTTGTTTAAAATACCTGTCTTTTGTATTCCTGCTCAGTAATGGCCTCCCTTCCCATAACATAGGCTTTCTAATATAGAGGCACAACTCATCAGTCTTGGATGCATACAGGGAAAATGCTGCATTAAGTGAAATTATTGGATTGCTATATATCCCTTTCTTCATGGTTGAGGGATCAAATTAAAGCCTTTTGACAAGAGATTCTTGAATGGTCAAGCTTTAGTTATCAGATGACCCTATACATCACAGCTGGAGATGAGCGCACAGTCTTTCTACCAGTAATATTGCCACCAACTGGCAAGAATTAGACTGGTGTTGTGACCATTTATCCACTACCCTACTGGCACAGAAGTATGGAAGAATACAGGGAGGAGATATGCGATATATGTAATATAATTTGTAATAGTGTTAGCCTCTGAGTTTGTACTGTAAGTGATGATAATGTGATTAAATACCAAAGCAGTAGGTGCACAACATTCATATAGTGCCGTGATGGTAATACCTCCCAGGGCGTTACCTGGAAGCGCAAAACAACTTTTAAATGAATCATGAAAGATTCCTCACTCTGCCCTAGGATGGGAAAGGAGGTCCGGATGATCTATCTATCTATCTATCTATAGCCCGACGCCCTAATCCCGCAAAGGGTGGCCGCAGACAAAACGCCTCCAAGTCACTCTGTCACCCACCATTTGACTCGCCTCCCCCCAACTCGCCGCCTCCCTCATATACCTCTCAACTCCATCCCTCCACCTCATCCTCGGTCTACCCCTCCCTCTCCCTCCCTCCACCTCACCCACATACACCCTCTTAGTCAGTCTTTCACTCTCCATCCTCTCCACATGTCCAAACCACCTCAGTGTATTTCTCCTAATCTTTTCAACCACATCCACATCTACCCCACAACGTTCCTTCACTTCTTCATTCGTCAACCTGTCCCTCCATGTCACTCCACATGCTCCTCTCAAGTAACTCATTTCCACTGCTCTCACTCTTGACTTGTTCCCCTCTTTGCAAGGTCCACGCTCGCTTCCATACGTCAGGGTAGGGATCACAATACCATCATGCAGAGACTTCTTAACTTCCATACTCACTTCCCTATTTCTCATCACTGCTTTCAGCATGCCTACAACCTTCCTTCCCTGCTGTACCCTTTCACGCACTTCATCCCCCAAAGTTCCATCCTTACTCATCACACTACCCAAGTACTTGAATGCACTCACATTCTCCATATCCTCACCATCCAACCTCACTGCACACTCTGTGACTTCATTCCTCTCAAACACCATAACTTTACTTTTGTTTACATTAACTTTCAGCTTCCTCCTCCTACACACTGTCCCAAATTCATTCACCAAACCTTGCAACTCCCATTCATCTTCACTCAACAATACTGTATCATCAGCAAACAGCAACACCGGAAGCTTCCAAATCTCACCCTCATTCGTTAGGGCCACCCCACATCCACTGCCCTACCTTGTACCTCCTTTACGACCCCATCCATATATATATTAAACAGCCATGGAGACATTACACACCCCTGTTTCAGTCCCACATTGAGATCAAAGAACTCACTCAGCTCACCATCCACTCGCACCGTAGCCCTAGCTCCTGCATACTCTTCACAGCACTCAACAATTTCCCCTCCACTCCATATATTCTTAATACCTTCCACATACCTTTCCTATCTATTCTGTCATAAGCTTTCTCCAAGTCCATGAAGGCAGCGTACACTTTCCTTCCCTTCTCTAGATACTTCTCCACTAAACATCTTAGAACAAATATCTGATCTACACACCCTTTTCCCTTCCTAAATCCCCCTTGTTCTTCTCCAACTAGCTCCTCTGTCATATGCCTAACCCTATCAATGAGTATTCTACCATGTATTTTACCAGTCACACTAAGAAGGCAAATACCCCTATGGTTACCACATACTTCTCTCTCCCCTTTTCCTTTGTACAGAGGAACAATTATACCTGATTTCCAGTCCTCTGGAACCCTTCCCTCTTCCCAAGCCAATCTACACAACTTCCATATCCACTCCACAACAATCTCACCCCCATACCTAAGCATTTCACCACATACTCCATCAATTCCTGGGGCCTTTCCCAGCTTAATCTTCTTCATCGCTTCCACTACTTCCGACCTACTGATCTCTTCCTCCCTCCTCTCATCTCTTCTTCTCCGGATGATGATGGTGAATAATGCATAATTGATAACCTGTGTTAAATTATCAACAACTTTGTTATTTAATCTTATAATAGTTTGCATGTCTTTTATAAACAGTTCCATCATGTGCTGGAGAGGGATGCCTTCATGATCAAGTTGCTCCACCGTCCAGTTATACAAGTGTCCCTCAGCTCCCTACCTAACCTCCAGAAAGAGAATGATGAATTGCAGGAGGAGGACAACATTGGCATGCAGTCCACAATTTTCACATTCAAATGAGCCTGGGGTTGGAACTACAGTACTGTACTATTGCTAATATTACACAGTTTCTGGAGATCCACCCAACTAATCCAGGTGTGTATGTTGACAGGTTGCACTATACCCACTATACCAGCTGATGATACTGTTCCAGCCAGACTCACCCAACTTTTATGGTGATGTGGGTCAGGTGAAGGTGGCTGCCAGGAGGGACTGTACTGGCAAGGATAGTGACAGACTTAGGCAGCTCTCACACCAGGTACAGTCAGTGGCAAAAATTTACATAATGTTTCACCTCTTTAGCCTGTCACCTCCCTCTGCTGGCTTGCATTCCTAAGCTGAAGGAGGTTTGGTATATTTCTTTGGCTCTGATATGATGCGTAATGGAGGAAAGTGATGGACATGCCCTCATGATTTCAAGTATTAATCTGGTTGATGAAGTTACAACATCCTGCTAGATGATTTTATGTAGATGTGGTAAACACCTTCCCCTCACATGTATATAATAATGTCCCCATTGTTGTATCATGGTACAGTGTAGTATTTGATTTTGTTCATATCATAGTTTATTGATTTGCTTATTGATTTGCTGTGTCCAGGTATTTGTGTCCTTTGTCTTATGATTGATTTATAATGAGGCATAGATGATGATGATGACAACTAACAATGTCCCTGATGTGTGCAGGTATTCCTTCTAGACACCCAGCGCAGCCACTTATCTTCAGTCGCTGACAACCCAGATGCTGAGGACCGTTCATTCGTCTTCCTGCTTTACCCAGAGGAGCCAGGAGGGGGTGCCAGGGGGGTGGTGGGGGTCGGGATGGATGAGGCAGGCAGGGAGAGGGAGCCCATGAGAGTGCCATTCAGGACCCTTGTGGTAGGACTACTGGCCCATCAGGTATTGTTGCAGACACTTGGTACTCTGCTGGTACAAGGATCTCCACATATTATACCAAGGTGGGTTTTACATGTTTATTTAGGATATCATCATTATCATCATCATCATCATCGTGATATGATCATGAGCATGTCGCTGTTGCAGTTACCAACCTTGTTCGTATCATTCTCGTTCTCATTCCCATACTTGTCCATATCCTTATCCTCCTCCTCCTCCTCCTCCTCATCATCATCATCATCATCATCATCATCATCATCATGACCATCATCATCATGACCATCATCATCATCATCATTTAAGATATCATTCATGGTTTTATTTAGGATAGCATACAGTAACATAATGAAGGTATTTAGTCATGTAATATTACAGAGGGGCCCAGTAATTTAGTGACCAGTAAATTTACTACATTCAGTAGCCTACACTTGGACTCCTGTATGTTCAGTGGGGTTGAGTGCAACTGGCTGTTTTAACATTAGGTAATAAGAAATTTTTTAGTGGAATGCCAAATGTTACAACACATTTGTGATTTTCTTGAAATTAATGCCATAACAGGAATCAGTTTTTTATTGAAATGAAAGCTTCCATTTATTTATATATTTATTTATTTCATTGACTCTATCGGATATGTTTGTGTGACACTACAGAATGTGGCAAATGTTTTTTGACGTATCAGATAGAACCAGGATTCCTGGAGCTTGAGTGGTGAGTGAATAGAAGCGTGGCCCATTAGATTGCGCGCATTTGGGCCGTCTGGACGTTGCTGCTCCTCACCCTGCCCTGGGGTGGGAGGGGAGTTCTGGATAATGATGATTATTATTTCATTTATTTTCCTTCTCTCTTTATTTATTTATTTACTTTACCTCACCCTGCCCTAGGGAGGGAAAGGAGTTATTCATTTTCTTTTGAGGAAATATCTGATATTACCCCAGATTTTGGTAATATTCCATGATACTGTACTGTGGTGTCAGGTAAAGTGCTGATAGATTTCTGTTATAATTCAAGAAGTATGTCAGATACATGGTCATTGCTTTGTTTATACTCTCACTTCTCTCTGCTTCTTACTCTTGGATCCTGCATATTCTTTTATTGGGGGGGGGGGCAGGGGAGGAAATGGTCAGAATGATGATTGATGATGATGATGATGCTGTGTCATGAGTTTGAGAGTACAGTAGGTCAGATGTTTTTATTTATGATTTGTAATGATATTAATGAGTAACTGGTGTTTGTTGTGACAGCTTGGCCAACGTGCTTCTGCAAGGTGTGGAGTTCTCTCGGGGAGACGGTGATGGTGACGATGGAGGTGTTGGTGAGAGTGAGGGTCGAGTGCCAGGCCTACTGCAGCACATGACACACGCACACATACGCACACTCCTGGCCGCCCTACACCTCTCATACTCTGCTGCCTTGGAGTTTGACCGGCGACCAGGCCTAAAGTTCCTTATCCAAAAGGTGGCACAGGCAGAGAGAGCAGCCAACTTGTACAAGCAAGCTGGAGCAAGCTGGACTCTTAGAATGGTGACGCTGTTTGACCTTACACTCTCACAGGTCAAGCATGGTCTCAGCTTAACCCAGGTCAAGGAGGTGCTCGAGAAGGATGTGCGAGCTAAGAACACTGTCAAGGAGCCAGAGGAAACAGAGAGGATGGAGGGGATGGAGGAAATGGAGGGAGGACAGAAGGAAGGATCAGACAAGGAAGGCAAGAGGGAGGAAACAGAGGGGGTGGGGCAGAGGGAAGGGACAGAGAAGGGAGAGAAAGGGAAGGAGGTTGGAGGGTCAGAACCAAGGGAAAAGACAGTGGGGTCAGATCATAAGGGTCGACCTCGTCCTGGGCAGCTCCTGCCGTCAGACACCATGCAGTATATCCAGATGCTGCGGGAATCATTTACAGAGCTGTGTGATGTATACCTAGACCTGGTAATTGACCGTGATGGACACTACTCTGCCATAGATAAAATGGATGACCAACCTATCTTCTTCCTAACCATCCAGCCTGACCAGTTCCCAACTGCCCATCGTGCTAGTTTGGACGAGTGGACCCGCAGCCTCAATGAGTTCAACCAGAAGTTTGAGAAGGCTCTAGAGAAAGGCTTAAAACCTGAAGTAGAGAATGAGTGTGAAAATAATACTGACGAATGTGGAGTAAGCATGACAGAGGAGTGTAGGGGGAGTGTGAGGGATGAGGTGAGTGAGGACAGATGTGCCAATGACCAGCAGGAAAACCACGAGGTGCGACCCTTCACCTTCTCTGACCTGGCCCGAGACTACAGCTCTGACTCTGATGACTCTGAGATGCCGGAGTTTGCCGAGGGAGATGATTCTGGGATGTCCAGTCTACCAGGTGAGACTTCAGGGCAGTCAGGGCCAGTTTTATGTAAATAATTTATTCATTTGTCTGTTACTGCTGTAGTCATTTTGTTTTTATTGGATAGAATTGATCCACTTATACAATTTGAATATGAAATTGTGGTTGCATGAAATTTGTGAGCTTTAGTTATGAATTAGGAGGAGCCTCCATGGTTTCTAGTTAACCCTCCAGTCTGACTACACTTAGTCATCAGTTGAGGCAAAAACTGTTAGGGATCTTAGTCAGGTAAGAGCAGATGTGTAGTATATTCTGTTATATAGTTTTCTCTCTTGCAACAGGATCTGTCTGTTTTCACTTGCTAAGTACCAGGGTTTATGCAGTCTGTTGATGAGTAGATAATTACCAATGAATTGGCATCAATTTAGTGTTAATGTAACTTGTGATTCATCCCATTAGTTCAGTTCATGTTGGGAGAAATTGTCAATTATGCCCAGAACCCTTCATTTTTTCAGGTAACCTAATACTGTTTCACTGTAAATATTATTTTGTTTGGACTTATCATAGACTTTAAGAAGTAATTTATTGCACCTGTGCTTTATTGTTAAACCTTCAGAAGATTTTTATGGATTTTCTGAAGATGATATGGATGATGTGAAAGTAAGAGATTAGTGCAATAGTTTATTGCATTCCAACCCTGCCATTGCCAAAGACAGCCATTAGCAACACAAATGCTACATCCTGAAAAGTAACCATCATAGCTGAAAGTTACAAAGAAGTGACAAAGACTGAAGTATGTAGACCAAATGGCCTTGTCTGTCCCATTCTTTGAGGTTCCTTTTATGTCAAGTGGGTTGTAGAAATGTAAGAACTTAAATAATTTTCCAGTAATATCTGACAACATAATAACAGATTTTTGTAGTCAGCAGTGTCAGCCCTTTCTGTTGTACTAGTCCCACTAATTATATAATAGTTGCATTAATAGGTGTCTTTTTTTAGCCATGTGGAAGTTCATCGTGTTATTGATGATATGTGTATACCAGTACTGTACATGCTTGCAATGGTGTGTCTAGAGTTTATGCGTCAGTGAGTAAGCCAGTAACTACAAATTCATACTTAAATGAATATAAATGTAGATATATACATGTGTGTAAGTGAGTATGTAAAGTGAATAAATCAGTGAGTGCATGACTCAATCTGATATGTTTATGTGAAGCTACAGAATGTGGTGAAAGATTTTGGCCTATCAGATAGTGCCACAATTCCGGTGGCTTGAATGATGAGTGAACGGAAGCGTGGCCCATTGGATTGGGCAAACTTGGGCTGTTTGGACATTGCTCCTCACCCTGCCCTTGGGTAGGAAAGGAGGTCCGGATGATGATGATGATGATGATGATGTACATGAATGAGTTATCAAGTGAATAAGTGGGTGAATAAGTGAGTGAGCCAACAAGTGAGTGAATTAGTAGGAGAATAAGATGAGGTTGACCACCATCAACTCACTTGATGTAGTGCTACCTGTAGGATACACTGAATGACCAACCAAATGGCTTCCTGAACTCCATGAAACCATTTCCTGCATTGGATGGTAACTGTATTGACATCAGCTAAATACCTGATTGGTGTACAGTAGTAAATTACCAGTAGAATGCCCCAAGCAGATGTAATCAATAAGGGCTCAGGTGCAAGAGATGGTTTGGGTTTATTGTTCACAAAATGCTACTGAGAGGCTAATGACTGTATTGTTTTTATGCTAAGAAGGTCCAAAATTGCTATTTCTCTATCCTGAAATCTGAATTGTAACAATAGATTAACACTAGAATATGGTGCAAGTTGTGAAAAGCTGGTATGGACAGGATGTAAAGCCATGGCAGTTTCTTTTCTACCCATAACTTGTGTGAAATAAGTTGCTAAAGGACAAAATTCTAGGCGGAGTTAAAGTAAAAACAGTTCAGTCACCCTCATCTTAATTATCTGAGCAAAATAGTCTAGCCCCAGGCCCATGCTGACTAATGAGTCTGTACTGGATTAGATGTTGGCTGGATGGATGATGATCTGATGAATGGGCAATCAAAGAACCACTCATAGCGTTATATTCGCCAGCCTAAACTCCTTCCATCCTCGCATCCAAACACAGGTACCCAACAAAGCATTTACACTGTGGCCACAGAGCGTGACATAGCCACCCTGATGACAGACTATCGCCGGCGCAAGAACCAGCACTCCCTGCCCTCACTGTACAGGGAGAAGAGAACCAACCCGTTCCTGGAGAAGAAGCCCTCGCGACCGCCTGATCCTGTTCCCCCGGAGATTGATGAACAGAGGTCACATAGCTTGATGAAAGTATGTTGTATAGTGCTTGTTGTTTTTATTGTTTCATCAGCATCATGTCCATCATTACTTTTATCATCATCATCAGTCATCATCATCATTGTCATCATCATCATTATTGTCATCTTCATTGTGAATACTGAATAGCTGTTGTATTATGTGGTATATCATCACCATCACCACCATTGCCACCACTGCCGTCAGTCATCATATCCTGCTTCTCGTGAGTGATTTCTCCATGTTGAAATAGGTGTAGGAGGCTGTTTCTAATCTCTTGACAGTACAAAAACTATCTCCCCTAAGCTAATGAAATTGTTTGCCAATATCAAGAATGAAAGGTAGATTACAGGAGCTAACCAGGTACAAGTTTCAGTGTGCAAGGAAGATGGTGTAGTCCAATCAAGACTTGAAGAGATTCATGTAGATGTGGGTTTTGAGTATGTTGATACACTTTTGCTACTTGGGGATATAATTATTGTGGGCTGATGGTGCTGAACCTAGTTAAATTACAAGAGTCAGAAGTGGGTGGAATGACTCTAGGGGGCATTTATCCCTACTGACAGTGCAGGGATTCTCTCTGAATGAATGGGAAATTTTATGCTTCTTGTGTGTGAAGTGTGATGCTGGATGGTAGTGAAATATGGTCAGTAAATAAGGAATATGTTCACAAATTTTAGTACAGTGAAATGCAACTAGCGAGATCAGTGTGTAGTACCACACTGAGGAACATGTTATATCCAGATTTTTAAGAGATACTTGGGCACTGAGAGTGTTAGTGAGGTTATGTTTGTGGTTAGGCTGAGGTGGTTTGGTGAAGATGTGTGAGAAACTGAGTGGTGTTGCACAAACCTGAAAGTGAAAGGGACACCTGATTTGCCCCAGTCAAGGAGAACATGGGATGAGGTGCTCAGCTATGACCTTAAGACAAGGAACCTTGACTGGATTGCTGCAAGACATTGTGCAAGTTGATAAGCAGCCATCAGGTGAAAGAAGACCTACCCATATAAGCATGTTAACAATGCCTCTCAAAATGTGAATACAGGATGTCTCTCAGTATGGATCAGTATTGTATGGTGGTTAGAGATCCAACTGTTATTCTCCCTGTGCCCCACATTAACATACCTATACAGGACAGTGAGATAAAATTGAAATCGTGGATGGAGATAATGATGATGGCGTTTGACCTAATAAATCTGCTGAGTGAGAGTGAAGAGGATGATGAATTCAACAAGGATTTCAACTTAAAACAGGAATAATTTTATTTCAGGACAACAAAGCACACTTCAAAGTTGTGAATAGTGTTGGTGGTAATGGTGTTTGACCTTATAATCCACTGAGAGAGAGAGGGCTGTGACCTTTCCTACCACTGCTTTTCCCCACCGTGCATTCCCTTACTGTCCTAGATTATTAAAATGACTACACGAGAGGTATATGAGAGAGGGAGGTGTGAATTGGATAGAAGGCAGACTGATGACAGAGGACAGGGTAACATGGAGGTGCTTCATTTGAGACCATCCCTTCTGGGATTAAGGTGTCTGGTGATAGGCTTTTCTTTCTAAACACACTTAAAGGTGTGGACAGAGATGGTGTTTGATGTGATAAGCAAGCTGAGTAAGAGTGAGAATGATCTTTATGAACATAATAATCAAAATGAACACCAAGAAATAGTGAGGTAGCATTGCATTTCAGGACAGCAAAATGTACTTGAAGGCGTGGATAAAGGTGGTGATGGTATTGGATCTGATAAGTCAGCTGAGTGAGAGTGAAGATCACAATGATCAAATGAAATTTAGGCCAGCCTCGCTATATGATATACTGTTATGTGTTTGTTTACATTTGACCACTCTTTTTTTAATGTGTGATTGCCATTTTTGCTTGTATGATTGCCATGACCCCCTGTGAAGCACATTTTTCTATACATGATCACTGATTTTATTTATGTGATTGATTTTGTGGTAGTTGGGGGGCTCACCATCCACTCCCTCGATGCAGTACTACTTTGGATGTCTGCTTTTCCTCTCTTCCTTCCTTTCTCTTCTTTCTTTCCTTCATTCTTTCCTCTTCCTTCTGCCTACAGGTGACTTTACGCTCCCTCTTGTGTCTTTCTTTCCTTCATTCTTTCCCCTTCCTTCTGCCTAAGGGTGACTTTGCACTCCCCCTTCTGTCTTTCTTTCCTTCATTCTTTCCTCTTCCTTCTGCCTATAGGAGACTGTACACTGAGTGACAAGCCAAATGGTTTCCTGTACACCAGGAATCCATTTACTACACTGGGTGGTGGCCATAAAGCCAGATTATGGCACCTGGTGGTTTAGTGTGTAATTAAGGCACTCCAATCAGATTGAGACATTGTAGGTTTATATCCAAAGGGTGGTTGGAGTTTATTGCTCACGTAATGCGACTCAGGGATGAGTGAGGCCGGTCACTCTCATCTTAAATGTCAGGACCAACTTGCCTAGCCCTGGGCTCCTATGCTCCTCGTGGTGCAACACAGGTTTAGATGATGGATGGGTGGATGGATGGATGAATGGATTGCTGTGATCCATATGTTCAACATATGATTGATCATTGTCTGATCAGTTTTCCTGGAATGTAACCCAATCTTATAGCAAGGTTAGCCTGTAGTCAAAATGAATATAAAAAAAGTAACAAGAATGTATTTTACTGCAGGACAGTGAAGCACACTTAAAAGTCTGGACAGAGATGGTGGTGACGGTGTTTGACCTGATAAGCCAGCTGAGTGACAGTGAGCTGCGACCTCTGCTGCCCTTGCTCTTCCCCACCATGCGCTCCCTCACTGCCCACGCCCATGACCCACACTTGAGGCAGGTGGTAGCAGAGCTCCTCACTAGGGTGGCAACGCTCTATGGGTTTAGTCCTGCAGAGTGATTCATACTGACGGTACTGATTTCCCTCCTTGTGTATACTAACTGTAGCCCCTTCAGTACAAGACATATACAGTATGTCCTCTTTTTATGATTGGCCATTACAGTCATACATCTACACAGTTATGACACTTAAGCATAATTTTTTTATTCCTCCATCTTTCCCCCACCTCCCTTATATGATCATTGCAGGACCAAATTTCTCATATGATAGTTTTACTCGCTTTTACAGGTAGAGACTTCGCCAGATCCTGTTTCAGAAATCTGCCACTAGGTTTGCTTCCGTCGCCCAGCTCTGATGTGGGGTAGGCATTGAAATAGTAGCCAGTGCTTAATTTCTTTTTAATTTTGACTCAAAGTAAAACATCTCAAAACATATTTTACTCATCAAATTACCCAGATGGCATGATATGCTACAAAGAAGTTTCAATATGGGAGCCCTTTGATTATATATAATGTATTTTAAGTGTCATTTGTAAACTCAGCTTTTGTCAGTTTATTCTCTGTAAGCATAACATAGAGACAAAACCTAGGCAATTTTACTAGAGCCATCCATAAAGCAAGATAACAGTGATTAAAATATATCATTCGTTAGTATCCACAAAAGAAAAAAGATATGTAGTCGCATATTTAGCAGCACCTTTCGATATGCTGCCCTGCCTGACGTATGACTTTTCCTAACAATACGGACCTGTTGGACGTCTTGGTCATCTTAGTAACCAAAGTCAAACACAAATAATTCTTTTAAATGTTTCCCTGGCTCCACTGCACAGATTAGTAAGTCTACACTTCAAGCCAACACACATTGCACACACAGCATAAACATCCTTCAGTTAAACATAGATGACATAAACACCAAAAAGTATGAACTCACACAATTCATCAAACAACAGAACATACACATTGCCATCTTACAAGAAACAAAACTACACAGAGCACAGAAAACACCAACATTTCGTAACTTCACCACCATTCGACAAGACTGGGCCGACGGCGGTGGCGGTGGACTCATCACCCTGGTACACAAATCCATCAACTTTGCAGATACCAGTGCACACACAAAGTCCCTTCTCCCCCCACGTGACACCACAACAGAAATACAATCAATTAAAATACGCACTGGCAACAAATCACACATAACAATCGCTAACACATACATTCCCCCCAATCGTCCCCCACAGTACCACACAATTACTCTCCACAGATACACCACATCACTAACATACCCAACATCATCCTGGGTGGTGATTTCAACGCCAAGTCGTCGGCCTGGCATGTCAACAACCCTGACACAGACAGAGGGCTGGTACTACAATCCCAGACAGACCACCTCTTCATACTAAACAGTCTAGACCAACATACCCATATCCCACACCAAGCCCTCTTCCTCCCATCATCTCCAGACATCACCTTCTGCTCCCCAAACCTCGCCCCCACTACATCATGGAGAGTGGTCAAAACCCTAGGTTCTGATCACCTCCCAATCATCATCACTACCAAAACCAGAGTCACCCCAGCTGGCCACAAACACACATACACTAATTATAAGAGAGCCAACTGGGAGGCCTTTGTAACAAACAGAACAACATCTCAAAACACTAAACAGTACACCCATCACAAACATCAACACTGCTGTGCACACTTTCAATACAATTATACAAAATGCAGACAAAAGACACATCCCTAGAGGCAACAGAAAGACACACAACCCCAACTTCACATCAGAAATTCAAGGCCTCATCAGACAACGGGACACACTGCGACACTCCCCAACACCCCATACACAAGACGCAGTACAAAAAATACAAGAACTCAACACTCAAATAAACAATAAGATATCAGAACAGCAAACACTAAACTGGAAAAATTACCTCCAAACACTTGACCACAAAACAAACATCAGCAAACTCTACAAAACACTAAACAGCATCACACTTTCCAACAGCAACACCACACAATCATACACTGCCATCACAACAACAGACACCATACCCTCAAACAAACAACAAGCAAACACTCTCATCAATCACTTTTCACAAGTCAGCCATCTAAACCCCAATCACAAAGACCGACGTATCATCTGACGTGAGAGACAGTTCCCCACAGACCCAGACTACGCACCTTTCACTTACAACCAGACGAAGCACATCATTAACAACCTCAAACACTCATCTGCCTGTGGACCAGACAACATAAGCAACATTCACCTTAAACACCTAGGACCACAAGGCATACAAGCACTCACCAACATATCAAACTACAGCTACTCACACAACATAATACCCAACATCTGGAAGCATGGCAATATCATCACTATCCCTAAACCTAACAAAGACCCCACGTTACCCTCCTCACACCGCCCCATCACACTCCTCTGCACCCCCTCTAAAGTCACTGAACGACTGGTACTACAACTAGTCACACCTCACATTCCCCTAGCCCCATCACAACATGGCTTTAGGCCACTACACTCCACAAACACCCTTCTTACAGACCTTACACAGAGAGTTTTCGATGGCATGAATTCAGCTAGGCCACCACACAGAACAATCCTAATCACATTAGACATTAGCAGAGCTTTTGATGCCATCCCCTGCCACAACCTCACAAACAAAATACTCAACACAAACATGCACAGTAACACAAAAAGATGGCTGGCAAACTACTTAGCAGGCAGATGTGCACACGTAACATTTGCCGGTCAGTCTTCTAACATCAGAAACTTCACAAACGGCGTCCCCCAAGGATCTGTTTTGTCCCCTACACTCTTTAACCTATACATGCACGACGTACCCACACCCCATACACCACAGATACACATAGCTTCCTATGCAGATGATATAACACTTACATGTACACACCAAAACGCAGACACAGCTGCACACATCATTCAACCTTACCTCAGCACACTACACGAATGGTTCACCACAAACAGGCTCAAAATAGCCCCAGCCAAATCTACAGTGACTTCTCACAAATTGGACAGCAGAACACAGTCACATCCCACACCTCACCATAAACAACACTCCCCTACCACACACACACACACACACCCAAAATCCTTGGTGTAATATACAATACATCAATGTCATTTAAACAGCACATCACAAACATTAAAAATAAAATAACACCAAGACTCAGTGCTTTGAGATCACTCGCCCATACAACATTTGGACACAACAAAGAAACCACCACCACAGTATACAAACAATACATACGTTCATTGATGAATTATGCAAGCCCTGCCTCGGCTTCAAAACACACTACAACACTCTACAGACCATACAGAACAAGGCCCTAAAAATAATCACAGGCTGCACAGCTACTACACCCACTGACCACCTACATCAAGAAACCAAAGTCCTCAAAGTCAAGGATCACCTAGATATGAGAGGCACCCAGTTTCTTGCTGCAGCCTCCACAAACCCACAGCATCCACTACAGTACATGGCAGCACATCCACCCACACCAAGGAACATTAAAACAACACCCAGCACACGATACCATGCACAAATACTGTTATCTCTCCCCCCTCGCCCACCTCAGACCAGCTTCCAGAAGCGTATCCACACTCAGCTCACTCTCCGCTCCATTCAGTCACTTAAAGACAACACACAGCTGCATGCACGGCCTCCTGACATCCACCCTTCTGAATCCTATCTTCCTCGTGAGGACAGGGTCCACCTGGCCAGGCTGAGATGTGGGCACCATCCAGCCCTCTTAAGCTACCAGAAGAGGCTGGATGACTCCGTCGCTGATGCCTGTCCAGGATGCAACACAGCACCCCATACTATTAAGCACATTATGGAAGACTGCATTGCACACAATCACCTACACCAACAACACAACATACACTCTTTGAGAGCTCTGTGGGAAAGCCCGGTCTCGGCCATGGCCTTCCTAAGGGGCTGGGGGCTGTTCGGCTAGACTACCTGGGGAACAACTACTACTACTCCTCGTTCTCCGTTATGGTTATAGTGTCGTACCGCACTGCCGTTTGTTTGGATTAATATGGCTGATTCACCAACTAAGCAGTCGTTCAGTACATTATTTTCAGTGGAACTGCTTACTTCTTTAAAGCATGCTAAAACACACAGATCGGAAGTCCTGAAGGTAATCTCCTTTTACTAACTGCACACTATTTATTCAAATATATGTAAATAGATAGCACACTATTTTAGTTCCCAAGCTAAGATTCTCTAAAAGCCTGTTATTCTTTCTTTACAGGTATACATATATGCGCTTGATTGAATAGGAAAAAAAATTCCTATAAATAGCAATATTATTATAAACTTAGTATTAGGTACAATTTCACAGGTCTTTAAAACGCCGCAAAAATATTTAATCGAGGCTGGGCAACGCTAGACCACCTGGTGGCAGACCTCTGAAATTGTTTGGTGAAGTCTCTGATTACTGCGGTGCTAAATTTGTTATACATCCCAGTCATAAAATGAGGGTGTGTTGTATCCTTAGCTGACAGAAGTCACTTGACAGTAACAAGAAAGAGATGAATAAGTCATCATTGTGCTTTCCAGACCCTTCACTACTCAGTACGTGGTGTCTCTGTTAAGTTGAATAAAAATTTTTGGGCATTAGTAACTCAAAAGCACTGTATGAAAGATGTCATAATTTTGCTGGGGTTAATTGAAACTGCTTTTATCCCTTTCAGTACAGCATGTCAACCCTAAAGTGAATAAAATAGTCCCGGAGTATCCATCCATCCATCTATCATCCAATCCTACATTGCCCCATGAGGAGCGTAGGAGCCCGGGGCTAGGCAGTTGGTCCTGACATTTAAGATGAGAGTGACCAGCCTCACTCATCCCTGAGTGGCATTATATGAGCAATCAACCCCAACCATCCCTTGGATATAAACCTTCACCGGCTCCATGCCAGAGTAACGGTAATAAAATACGATTACCTGTTAATGAAGGAGTCAATGAGAGTTACTTCTAAATCCTCCTTAAAGAGAGAGATTTCCAGAAGCAAATATTATTACATGTCACTACAGTAGCTACCATTAATTAAGAGTAGGCTACGGTATATATATATACTGTATATATATATATATATATATATATACACTGTATATACACTGTTGGGTCTGGTTAGTACTTGGATGGGTGACCGCCTGGGAACACCAGATGCTGTTGGCATCCCTACGTCAAGTGGGGTTGGTGGAGGATTAGTGCCCCTCCCTGTAAAACAATTAACTCTAAGCCCTTGGCCACCCTGTCTGGGATACATGGCGTCTGGCAATGAATGAATGAATATACACTGGCAGTTTAACCCTATCAGTATGGTGACATCTTTTCTTAGGTAAATATGTCTGTCATAGCTCTCAACTAGAAACTCATCTGGTAGTATCTTATGTGCTGTGGGAATGGCTCAGCCTGCTGGTGTGGGTGTGGGTGTGGCAGTGTGAGTGGGAAATGAATAAATGATGCAGGATAAGCTTTGAAATGGCTGACTAAACTATCTCTGCAACACAAGAAATTGTCCAGAGCTGTGGAAGAGGAGCTTTATTCATGGACCATCCTATATTTTAGCAATTAGATTAAGACTACAAAATCACTGCCATACAGAGGAGCTCAAGAAACATTATTTGTATTGCTTCAGGCACTCAGAGGTCTTACCTAGGGTGAGCAAAACTGGCTAATAATGAGATAGAGCATTTGTCATTGCACTGAAGGGGTTAACTTATTAGACTGTAGGATTATTAAGATTATTAGTTATGTTTTATAAGGTGGGTTACACTAGAGAACTAAATGTCTAGAATCTTATTACAGGTACAGTATGTGGAAAGTTCATTACAGTAAACCTTCTGTATTATGATATATCAGACTTCACTGAAGTATATTGGTTTAACCTAGACACCTTAAATATACCACACTTTCTTCACTGTTGGTCTCAGTTCAGTATCTGTGTAAATAAAAACAGTCCAGAGTACTTGCCCTGATTGTGATATGACAAGTTCTTAAAACTCCATTGATATTCTTGGACATTTCTGAATTCATACATACATATTGTATATACATACATACAGTACATGCATACATACATATAGGACATACATACTTACATACATTTATACATACATACAATTTGAGAAGCAGTGTTCTTTGGTTGGCTGGGTTGGCCATTTAAAAAAAAATAACTATTTTCCGAGCTGCATTGTCTCCAGCAGCAGTGATTATTATATTGTTTAGTACACACTTGGATACACATGGTTATACTTTCTATTTCTGCCATATATTCAGCTGTAATTAGATATACCCAGAAGAGCTCTTCATGCCATCAAGTCGCACTTATACAGTACAATATTTTTGGATTTATCAGAGTGGGTCTTCCCTCAGTTACTGCATGTGTAGTGAAGTGTTATTGTATCACTCCTACATACAAACCCTTTTCTGTATCCATGATATGTATATATTTTTTTCCCAAACTATCATCTTTGTCATCATAATATGAGTCCTACCCACATCTTTTGCCCACTATAGTGGGAAATGATTCACGTTGATGATGGCATTGTTGATAACCATATACTGTATGTGATAACATTTTTCACATTGTCACAGGAATTCCAGTCTCTTTTCAGCCTTCTGTGGTATTTACATTTATTACCAGTTCAGTGATGCCTGTTCATCCAGTGGCTTTAGGTGCCAGTCGAGTCAGTGTTCACTGCCATGTGAAAGTTTTAGTCCCCATGAGGTTGCTGGTAGCATTTTGATTATGTAATGTTATCATGGACATATGCCATGATTCTTAACCGTGGTATTCTAGCCTAAGGCCGATAATGTTTGACGTGGAGTAATATGAAACCAGTTTGATACTAGTAAGAACTTTAGGATTTAGAGAGAAAAACTAAGGAGGAATTAAAAATGCCATTATATAGCTATATTGAAAGTAGTGCTATATATTATGGGTGGCCATTGTGACAGACTTGTCAGTACAGTGAACCCTTGCTTTATGTGGGCATGGTTTGTGCCAACTATCCTTTCAAAGCACTGCACAGCACCCACAGTGTCCACCTTTCTATCCATTACACGGACCACTCTGTGGTTTATGTGGGAAGCCTGCGGTTGGAAACCCAGGATCACCACCTTCAACATTAAAAATTCCCTCACATTGATGTGGTGGTCACAGAATACTGATGTCATGGCCATAACACATGCACACACACCACTCTGGACATCCTCCCTATGTCCCTTTCACCCAGGCTGGCCATGTACCGTACTGTCCTCACCATGACCCACGAGCATGTCAGAATCCTGTGTAATTTTACCCTTTATTACTTGAAGAATGTCCCTCCAAGCAGCAGACTGGCCCTCATTGTGGTAGCAAGGGCAGATGGGTGCCACGTACTATTGAAAAAAAATCACAACATTCTCAAGTGCATAGATGCTGGAGAATTAGTGGTGGACATTGCAAAGCTTTACAAGATTAATGAATCAGCTGTAATGACTTGGTGCTTTTGCTGGGCTAAGGTGGAGCAGACCATCCAGTTGGGCAGGCCGATTTATTAACTGAGTGCTTATTGTAAAAGTTTATTGTTATGGTGATGGCCAGGTGTGGACATGGAGCAACCACACATGCACACCTACACCCTGTGACTGCCCAGCACCCAGCAGGCATTCTGTCTTTCTCTTCTCTTCTGTTGAAAGTGCGTTTTTTTCACATTTCTTTTAGATTACGTTATGAATATGTAACTTGCAGTGATTGCTGATGATATACACACATGCTAGAAGTAACTGAAGATGCATTTTAGAAATGAACATTGTATGTAAATACTGTCAATTGAGGAGTGTTTACAGTGATCAACTGATTGGAAGTTAGAGAGTGCTTTTGCAGGACCACTGATCCTTAAGCCAAAGAATAAAGCCCAGGTTAAGCCTCAAGTCTTGCAAAAATATGACATTAGTCATCTCTACTACAGTGTCAAGGTCAGTGTAAATTCCACAATTAATACTGTTATTCTTGTACATTCAATATTTAATATACATAATTATGATCAGTGTATGCTTGTGCAAGTGTTAGATAGTGTTACAGCTTTCAACAGGGCCATAATAAGGACTTCTTAAAAATTTCCTGAGGTTTTCCCCCACATTAGCTCTATAACAGTGTATCTTATGAAACCAGTCACAGTATGTGGAATTCATTTATGCAGGGACCTTACCCCTCACACTACCCCTGTAAAACAAGGGCCCACTGGACATAAGATCTTGCAACAGTAAATTCTGTTAACTAGGACAACAGCCAGCCCAGTAACAATTGGTTTGCCACAGTCTGGAGGCTGGTGTTCCTGCTGCCAAGTATTCTGAGCTTATAAGTTAGTTTGCCATTAATCTTAGCAATTACTGAGGTGAAACCACGTAACATGTTGGAGATCTCTATATACTGTACAGGGTACATAAAAAAAAATTAATTGTGGTTATTTATTGACTGATTGTTTTTTATATGATGTATACACATATGTACACATTAAATTCAGACAAATGAAATGTAAATGATTAAGAATTTTCATGGTAATAATAATAATTTTTGAATGATGTGTGTTGTTGCATTATATTACTGTGACTACAAGAGCTTCTTTAAGCTGAACAAAAACATCTGGTGTGAGTCTGTTTAAAATGTCAGTGTGTCCATAGCAGTGAAGAAAACCATTACCAGTATCCTGTAAACTGCAGCTTTGCTTTGGGAAATCAACTACAGTTATCTCACGTAAAGTGCGTGAATATGGGCGACACAGCCCATCGCACTTTATAAATTCGCACTTTGTGAAGCATAAGATCCCATGTTGAAATGACTTTATGGGCGACACATCCTGAATTTTCGTATATTGATTCACCAATACCTATCCCTAACGAAAATGCAAAAGTAAAACTTACAACAGAAACATCTATCTATCTATCTATCTATAGCCTGACGCCCTAATCCTGCAAAGGGTGGCCGCAGACAAAACGCCTCCAAGTCACTCTGTCTGAGGGAGGGGGGGGTGAGTTGGGGGGAGGGGAGTCAAACAGAAACATACAAGAGTAATATTGCATATTTATTTTGAAAATTCAAGACCTTACCAGCATTGTACAGAGGGTAGATAATGCAAATTGTTGTTGCGGTACCCGAGGCCGTACCACGGAAGCTGAATCAAAACACTCACAGCTGTTCTGCACAGGCTTCATCCCATGCCTCGCTATCACTCTCATCACTACTGGAGGGGTTTGGACTCTCTTTTGTATTTTTTTTTTTTTTTTTTTTTTGGAAGGAATGGTTTGTGGGCTCTTAGTCTTTGGTTCCTTCTTTCTTGCATTAGAAGAAAAAAAAAAGATAATCCACCATCTCCATCCTCGGTACACTCATACATGTGAAAAATCCTTTTGGTAACGAATCATTCTGAATCATTACCGATCAAATTTTTCATTACCAAATTGCCCCACATTTGGTAATGAAAAACACCAAATGACAACCCTGGTGACAACTGCGCTAGTGATTAACGAATGCTCTTAAAGCACAATATTATGTGGCCAGTTTTGTGGAATGCACATCTTAGTTTGCACTAGGTTAGGTGCTGCCTGTTGCCACTCCAGGAAACCCTCAAATTCCGGGTCAGACACTACAGACATTATGTCATCATCCTGCTGCTGTGGCCACCACTCACTCACACACCAGCTGCACCCCACCACACATACTCACCAGCCCCACCCTTACCCATCACCTGCTACAAATTATGCTCGCGAATTGCGAGAGAATACTGAATTTGCCTCAATTTTTCATGCCCGTCACACATTGCAAGTAGCAAATGCGCTTTCTAAATAATTAATGTCAGACCCCCGTCGCACATTAGGTGAGATGCACTTTGTGAAGGCGCACTTTAGGTGAGATGACTGTACCTTGCTTTAGAGCAAGAAACATTGATTTTTTATCATTATCATTATTATTTTATTTTAAAACTTATTTATTTATTTATTTTTTTTATTTTTTTTCGTTATAGTTTCTCCAGTTGATCGTTGGTCATACTGGTTTATAAAAATGTGATGAAGTATGTGTACTGGTGTAAATTTTAATATCAGTATGTGCTATAGTTTTGCTAGTGCCATACTGTCCAGTTTCTTGAGTATAAGTATTTTTCATCAAGCCAAAACAGTATAATAAAAAGATAAAAATAGATACATAGATAGTTTGATAGATAGATAGATTATGCACACACACACACACACACACACACACACACACACACACACACACACACACACACACACACACACACACACACACACTAATCTGTTGAGTTACTATGACAGAGTAACAAACACAATACAGGAAAGGGAAGGATGGGTGGAAAGTATCTATTTAGATTTCAAGAAAGCTTTTGACACAGTACCACACCAAAGACTTTTATGGAAACTGTACCATCAAGGAGGAATTCGAGGCAAACTGTTTTGTTGGATGCAAGACTTTCTCATAAAAAGAGAAATGAGGACAGTACTAAGAGGAAACTACTCATCATGGAAAGAAGTGACTAGTGGAGTACCACAGGGTTCGGTGCTGGCATCAATCATGTTTTTAGTGTATATAAATGATATAAACAGTAACACTGGAAATGAGAGCTATCTGAATATGTTTGCAGATGATGCAAAAGTACAAAGGAGAATTACTAGCACAGACTCTTGTAGGGAGCTACAAGAAGAATTAAATAAACTTCATGAATGGAGTAGTACATGGCAAATGGAATTCAATGTGGACAAGTGTCATGTAATCAAGTTTGGTAAAAGTGGAAAAAGACCTGATTGGGATTATAAGTTAGGAAATAAAACCCTATACACATCAGAAAGAGAGAAAGACCTAGGTGTGATTATCAATAACAGACTATCTCCGGCTGACCACATCAGCGAGAAGGTACGGAACATGTATACACTGCTTGCAAATATGAGAATAGCATTCACATACATAAATGAAGACATGCTAAGAAGGATAATAACATCATTCATTAGACCAACCCTGGAATATGCATCAGTAGTCTGGAGTCCTCATCTCAAAAAGCATAGAGACAAGATTGAAAAAGTTCAAAGGGCCGCTACAAGATGGATACCAAGCTTAAGGGACCTAAGCTACGAAGAAAGACTAAATAAACTGAATCTACCAACACTACAGGAGAGAAGGAAAAGAGGTGACATGATAATGCTATATAAGTGCATATCAGGAAAGGAGAAAATAGACATAAATGATTACTTAACATATGGAGAAGCATCAGCAAGAGGACACTACAAAAAACTGCATAAGAAGAGAGGTGATAAAGACGTAAGGAAATTCAGTTTCCCAAACAGAGCAATTGATCAATGGAATGCACTGCCAAATGAAATAGTGTGTGCCAAAACAATTCACAAATTTAAGGATATGTACGATAAATATGGTTTAAGACACGGGACAGTACGAGCTTGACTCATTCCTGTAAAGATACAATTAGGTAAGAACAATTAGGTAAGAACACACACACACACACAGAAACAGATGCACTTGCAAAAGGAAGAAATAGAAAAATTAGGAAAGGAAGTCAACAAGAAAGACACAACAATAGATGAGCTGACAGTAGAAGTGGGTTCACTTAGGAGGAAAATGAGTGAAATGGCAAGTACAGTAGTCAACCATGAGAGTATTATGGAAGAGTTCAAAAATGATACAGAGACAATGAGGCAAGTAAGCATTCTGATAGATCAGAGCAGTGATATTGAGGAGAAGATAACACAGGTGAATGAAGCTGTGCAAAGCTACAAAAATGATGTGGAAACCACTTATGCTGAAATGGTGAAAATAAAGAAAGACTTAGAAACAAGGGTGGAAGAAAAAAACATTAAAAAGGAAGTGAAAAGAATAATCCAAAACAATCCTAAATTAGCCAGAGATTCAGCAGATATCAACAAATCTATAGTAATCACTGGTATAGAAGAGGAAAAAGTAAGAAACAAGATCTTGAGAGAGAAAAAGGAGATGGCAAATGTAATGAGCATACTGAAGGAAGTATCAGAGGAAATCTGTAGTAAAGACGCAGAGGAACACAAAAGGTTAGGGAAATATGAGAGAAACAAGTCAAGGCCTCTAAACGTAACTTTTCAGAGTGTAAACACTGTGGAGGAGATACTAAAAAATGCAAAGAAACTTATGGAAGAAGAGGAGTTCAAAAATGTATGGATAAAAAGATGCCTAACACAAGAGGAACTGGAATTACTGAAAGAGAAGAGGGAGGAAGCAAAAACAAAAAATGAGGAAAGATCAGAAGAAGAGAAGAATACAGTTTGTTTTACAAAGTAATTGGATTGCAGGTACGAAAGTGGTACACAAACAGGAGGGAATAAAAAGGAGGAAGGTAGTAGAACCAAGTCATGACAAGTATGTAAATAAGATGATTAAGTTGATGTACTCAGATGTAGATGGAATGGTATCTAAATTATTAGAGATGAATGATTATATCAGAAAATGAACCACATATTATATGCCTAACTGAAACAAAACTAACACCAAGGGTATCAAATGATATCCTAAACTTGGAGGAATACAATATATGGAGAAGAGATAGGACCTTAAAAAAAGGAGGAGGAATTATAATATTAGCAAAGAAAAATCTGAAAGTCAAAGAAATAGAACTAGATATACCCTCACAGGTAGAGATCAATACATCTGAAGGATGTACATGCCACCCAGATCAAACACATGGGAAAGAGGCGAATATGAGGACCTGGCAGAGAGTACAATTCAGAGGTTAAGAGCATTACTACATAGAATGGAAGAGAAATCGGAAAGAATTATACTAACTGGAGATTTTAATACAAATATAAATTGGAATACTCTAGATATAATAAGCCAAATAAGCTGTTGGGACCAAAAGCTCCTGGATCTCATGCAGCAGTTTTTCCTAATGCAACATGTAAGGGAAAGCACCAGAAAAAGAGGACTCGATGTACACTCATTGCTAGATTTTATATTTACTAGGCAAGAAAATGATACTGACAATTTTATATATCACCCTCCATTCGGCAAAAGCGACCATGCAGTATTAAATTGCTACTTCAGGATTGCATATGATATAGTTAACAGCAATGAAAGTCACAAAAGAGCCTAAATTATAAAAAGGGAAACTGTCATGTCCTAAAGAAGTACTTCTTAGAAATTGATTGGGAAAAGGAGCTTAGAGTAGGGCTGGGCAAGATCCGTTAAAATTGGAACTGACGGTTCCGATTCTCAATGCCAAAGGAATCGCTGGAACCGGTTCTAGAACCGGTTCCTAAAAGTAGCTGAGTGACATAATTGCTTTCTATTGTAAAGTCTTAATTTGCCAGGTGGGAAGGACAGCATATGATGTAGGTGCATTAAATAATAGATATTTACAATTTTATCTCTTTATTTATTTTTTGGAATTTACCAAAACATAGTTCTATCAAAAATGATAATGCCAACCATTGGGAAATAATAATGCCAAACAATGACACCACTGGGAATTCTTGAATAAACATATATGCGTCTCTTAGTCTTTTATCAAAAATAATAATGCTAACCATCGAGAAATGTTGAATAAACATGCTTTTCATTATCAAAAATTAGTGTTGGCGGAACCGCTTGTTGGGAACCGGTTCCGAAGTTGGGAATCGATTCTGAGTTTACCTCATCAGAATCACTAGAACCAGTTCTGGAACCGACTCTTGCCCAGCCCTAGCTTAGAGGACAAGATTTAAATGCTATTTATAAAAAATTCTGTGAACTTTATGAAATAGGAGTCCAGAAGTACATTCCACAGCACAAAGAAGCAAAAAAGAAAATAAAGAAATGGTTCAGTACAGAATGTAAAAAATCAAAAGAAAAAAGAGATTTGTTGTGGAATAGATACAGAAGACACAATAGGGAAAGGGCATATAACAACCATAAACAGGCAAGAAACGATTATGCAAGAATAAGGAGGGAAGCCCAAAAACAGTTTGAGGAGGATATGATAAATAAAAGTAGCGATCAACCGAAGCTATTTTATAGCTACATCAGAAGCAAATCCAAAGTAAAAGATAAAATACAATACATTACGGATGAGGGAATCACCTATACACAAGAGAAGGATATTTGTGAAGCACTAAATAAGAATTTCTAATCAGTTTTTACAGAAGAAAAAAATTTTGAGTGGGATTATGTGGAACATGCATGCCCACACATACTACCAGATATACAAATATCAGAAAAAGAAATACAGGAGGAGTTAAGTAAATTAGACAAAGGAAAAGCAAATGGTCCTGATGAAATTTCATGTTGGGTGCTACATGAATGTGCAAAGGAGTTAAGTAAACCATTATCTTTAATTTTCAAGAAGTCCTTGAGACAAGGTAAACTACCTGATATTTGGAAGAAAGCAAACATTGTTCCCTTATTCAACAAAGGGAATAGACAAAATCCACTCAACTACCGACCAGTATCACAAAGCAGTGTTGTAAGCAAGGTATTAGAAAAGCTTATAAGAAAAGCTTGGGTAAATCATTTAGAAGAACACAATATGATAACGGGAAGACAGTTTGGTTTCAGAAAAGGAAAATCATGTGTTATTAATCTGTTGACCTACTATGACAGAGTAACAGACACATTACAGAAAAGGGAAGGATGGGTGGACAGCATCTATTTAGATTTCAAGAAAGCATTTGACAGAGTACCGCACCAAAGACTTTTATGGAAACTATACCATCAAGGAGGAATCCGAGGCAAACTGTATTGTTGGATGCAAGATTTTCTCAGAAAAAGAGAAATGAGAACAGTACTAAGGGGAAATTACTCATCATGGAGAGAAGTGATTAGCAGAGTTCCACGGGGCTCAGTGCTGGCACCAATCATGTTTTTAGTGTATATAAATGATATAGACAGAAACACTGGAAATGAAAGCTATCTAAATATGTTTGCTGATGATGCAAAAATACAAAGGAGAATTACTAACACAGACTCTTGTAAAGAGCTACAAGAAGAAGTAAATAAACTTCATGAATGGAGCAATACATGGCAAATGGAATTCAGTGTGAACAAGTGTCACGTAATCAAGTTTGGTAAAAGTGGAAAACGACCTGATTGGGAATATAAGGTAGGAAATAAAACCCTACACACATCAGAAAGGGAGTAGGACCTAGGTGTGATTATCAGTAACAGACTATCTCCGGCTGACCACATCAATGAGAAGGTACGGAACATGTATGCACTGCTTGCAAATATGAGAATAACATTCACATACATAAATGAAGACATGCTAAAAAAGATAATAACATCATTCATCAGACCAACCGTGGAGTATGGATCAGTAGTCTGGAGTCCTCATCTCAAAAAACACATAGACAAGATTGAAAAAGTACAAAGGGCCGCTACAAGATGGGTACCAAGCTTAAGGGATCTAAGCTACGAAGAAAGACTAGAAAAACTGAATCTACCAACACTACAGGAGAGAAGGAAACGAGGTGACATGATTATGCTATATAAATGCATATCAGGTTAAGAGAAAATAGACATAAATTATTACATAACCTAAGGGGATGCTTCAGCAAGAGGACACTGCGAAAAACTGCATATAAAGTGAGGCGATAAAGACATAAGGAAATTTAATTTCCCAAACAGAGCAATTGATCAGTGGAATGCACCACCGAATGTAATAGTGTGTGCCAAAACAATTCACAAATTTAAGGATATGTACGATAAAAATGGTTTAAGACACAGGACAGTACAAGCTTGACTCGTTCCTGTAAAGAGACAATTAGGTAAGAACAATTAGGTAAGATCACACACACACAGGAGGATTGTAAAAGGCTGCAGGAGGATCTGGATAGGATACACGATTGGAGTTGGATGTGGGAAATGAAATTCATTGCAAAGAAATGTAAATTATTGGAAATGGGTAAAAGTACCAAGAGGCCATTACTGAATTATTTGATGGGTAATGACCAATCACAAAAGCGAGAGAAGAGAAAGATTTGGGAGTGCTGGTCCTGGACAGTTTGTCACCTGAAAAACATATTAACATGACAGTTAGAGAGACGTATAAACTCTTGACTAACATAAGAGTAGCTTTTCATTATATGGATGAGGAGATGATGAAAAAATTGATAGTCGCCATGATTCGCCCCAGGTTAGAATATGCATCAGTAGTGTGATCCCTATACAAAAAGAAAGATATAAACAAGATTGAGAGAATATAAAGAACAGCAACCAAAATGGTCCCTAGTCTGGAAGATTTGTCGTACAGAGAGAGGCTGGAAAAGCAGTATTTGCCTTCCTTAGAGGAAAGGAGAAAGAGAGGCGACATGATTGCAGTGTTCAGGACCATGATGGGAATAGATAAAATTGACAAAGGAGATCTGTTTGTATGGGATAAGAGAGTAACAAGAGGACATGGAATGAAACTAAAGAAGCCCAGCTGCTTGAAAGATATCAAGAAATATAGTTTTCCTTATAGATGTATAGACCTGTGGAATAGCCTGGACAAAGAAATCGTCCAGTCAGAAAACTTAAACAAGTTTAAAGCTAAATTTGACTTACTGAGAAACAGAGATGGGACCCTACGAGCATAGCTCATTTCCTGTATATCACAATTAGGTAAGTACACACACACACACATTTTCAGATGGTTATGAGGTGAAAGAAAGCATGCAGAAAAGTAATCATACAGATTTTCTGATTAATATCTACTGTCTATCTATCTACAGCCAGATCCCATAATCCCATGAGGGGTGGCCATTTTTCTTTGAGGTGTTTTACAGGGAGGGGCACTAACCCTTCGCCTACCCTCTTGTTAACACACAGGGAACACGTATGGGTTACCACCCTGGGTTGACCAAAAAAAAAAAAGTTACTTGGTCTCTGTTGAAGTACATTGCAGTCAGAGCCAAATCTCTTAAGATAAGCTGCAGTTTATTGGTGAAGATATTTGTTAAACCTTTGACTGCTCTGGTATCTCTTACCTGAACAAATAGCCTGATGTTGGCATGATTTACACTTTCACTCCAATGACCTATTTTTCATTTGGTTTATGATACCTTCAGATTTTATTCAGCAGAGAGACTTCAGGCTGCAGGGGTTAGCTGTAGCCTTCAGTAACCCTTTTGCCACATGAGGTGTCCCCTAAGCTGAATAAAATAGTCTACTGGAAGCAAGAATCAGCCAACAAAAATACATTATCGTAGTGAAGAGGTAAAATACCCATGTGTGTGTGTGTGTGTGTGGTGTGTGTGTGTGTGTGTGTGTGTGTGTGTGTGTGTGTGTGTGTGTGTGTGTGTGTGTGTGTGTGTGTGTTCATAGCACTGAGTGGGATCATCAGTACATTTTTGGAAACTTTGATTGCCATGTTTTCTCTCAGCTGAACACAATCATCTTTGTATTAGTGTGAGTAAAATACCTGAGTGCATCCATAGCAGTGAGTGTTTTGGCAGCACACAACTTAATGATGGGGATGAGTGACAGTTATTAATAGTGACTTGACTTTGTGTAGCACTTCTAGTCATTAAATATTGCCTGTATTATGGATATATCATATAATCTTGATTTAAATACTGTTATGGAGATATGGTAGATACATCATTCAACAAGATAATAAATACTTCGTACTTGCCTGTAGGTAGTGAGACAAAATGTTGCCACTTAGGATTCTTCATTTAAGCATAATTTACTTTATATACAGCATTCAAGAACTAAGAATAATAGTCATTATTATCAAGATTTGGTTCCCTTTGTACAGTACGGAAGCAGAGATAGTTCAGTTAAATTCAGTCATGGTTCTGTATGTTTCATTGTCAGGCAGTTTTGAGTAAAAAATAATTCAGGCAAATGCCATGATATTTAACTTAAAATTTGGTTTGATGGCAAGTATACCATTCTTGTAACAGGATTTAGAATACAATATTCCTAAATTCTGTAGACGATACAAGGAAGAAACTGAGGCTTTTTATTACCTACAAAGGAAGAGGAAGTTACTGTTTCTTTATCCCTCGTCAGTTATTCTTTTGTATACTTCAGGTAATCTCATCAGGAATTAATTCTAAACAGCAAAAAAGTAATAAAAGTAAATGAGGCCATGGTGTATTGGCAGCTGGTTAAGATTCTTGTCTAGACATCATCAACTACGTCATGGCTATCGGTAGTATGTAGTATCCATAAGAAGCACAGAATAATTTTATCATATAGTAAATATAGGGTTTATTAATGTTAAGATATAACTTATTACTAGTTAATTGATGTACTTGCTAGTCAGTTTTTCAGTATTATATGATTTAGGCTAGTCAGTTTTTCAGTATTACCTGTATATGATTTAGCTAAGTTTCTCAGATGAAGAAATATATTAGTGGTGTATTCCCCCTTTCTTTGGGGGAAGCAGCCTAGGTATTTAGATAAATAGATGGTTTAATGTATGTATGAGTACAGTACAGTACTGACTTCATTATATATTTTTAAGCAGGCTGGATACTGGGAGTTAATGTATGTAATCTGTTGTGTGTTTATAATGTTCTTCAGTAAGTTACAGCATCATCATCATCATCATCATCGTGGTCGTCATCGTCGTCGTAGACCTCCCTGCTACACCCCACACTGGGATGGGAAGGGAGTCTGGATGATCCAGTATCAGTTTACCATAATACAAAATAAGAGTTCTAAATGAGTGATATGTATACTGTATCAGTCATCAGGTTAATAATTGGATATACCGTATGCTGTATATGGATCATCAGAATTTTACAGTGTATGGATAATCTGCATTCAGTAAGGATTGTGTGAGATTGTGTGAGGATGAGCAGAGTACTGTTTTGTAGAATTCTGTGTGGATGCTTGTAGTTTTGAGTGCCAGAATCTTTGAGTAAATGCTTTTGTACTGATAAGCTCACATTTAAGATGGCATGGTCTCTACTGTGCAGGCATTCAGGAGTGGTTTAATCTTGTGAAACACCTTTTAACCCATACAATATGATGATGCCTTACTCATTTTATTCTTGCTGTATAAAGATGATTAATTATACTTAGGATAAGCTTTTCAAAGTGGAGGGGGTTACATATAGTCTTCATTTACTCCTTCACTGCAAAAGGTCTACCTAAAGCTGATTAAAATAGTTTGGAAGTGGGAAGAATAAAATGCATCTCATGTCACTGAACTGAAAGGGTTATTGTGGAATACTTGCATGTGAGATGGAGTCAGGAATTTTGAATGTTTGGAAGAAAGAAAGTGTGTATAGGCCAGTACACTGAACACTCTCTATTGGTAATTCTCACACTTTTGTTGCATCCTTTTCCTGTTTTTCTAATTCCAATTTTTTCCTTCCTCTTTCTACTTGTGGATCCTAATCACAAGCATTCTAGTGCCAATTCTACTTTTTCCTTCTTTTTCTTGCTCTCTCTTCCTATTTAGCTAATTCAGTTTTTTCTTCCTCTTTCTATTTAAGAATCCTGTTCACAAACACTGTTGCTAATTCAACTTGTTTCCATCCTTTTCCTGTTTATGAATCATCACAAACATTCTGTTGATCTCCTCCTTTTATTGCTTGCTTTTCCTGCTTATGAATCTTAATCACAACCATTCTGTTGGTAGTTTTCCAAGTTTTATTATTTCCTCTTCCTATCTGTATGAATCCTAATCACAAGCATTCTATTGGTTATTCTACAGTACTTTTGTTTTCCCTATTCCTTTTTATGAATTCTAAGCACAAGCACTCTGTTGCTGATTGTACATGTTTTCTTCCCCTTCTTGTTTATGAATCCTAATCACAAGCACTCACTTGCTAATTTTCCTGCTTTTATTGCCTCCTTTTTACGCATGAATTTTCATCAGGGAAGAAAGGTTGCTGGTTCTTTGAAAGCAGTGATAAGAAACAGGGAAGTGAGCATGGAAGTGAAAAAGTTACTACATGACAGTATTGTGATACCAACTCTAACGTATGGAAGTTAAGCTTGGACATTGTTGGAAGGACACAAGTCAAGAATGAGAGCAGTGGAAATGAGTTATTTAAGAGGAGCCTGTGGAGTCACATGGAGAGACAGGCTGACGAATGAGGATGTAAAGGAGCGTTGTGGTGTGGATGTGGATGTGATAGGAAGTGTTATGAGGAACACACTGAGGTGGTTTGGCCATGTAGAGAGGATGGAGGGTGAAAGACTGACGAAGAGAATGTATGTGAGTGAGGTGGAAGGGAGAAGAGGGAGGGGGAGGCCGAGGATGAGATGGAGGGATGGGGTGGAGAGGTACTGTATATGAGAGAGGGGGGTGTGAGTTGGGAGCAGGGCAGTGAAATGGTGGGGGACAGGATGACGTGGAGGTGATTTGTTTGTGGCCACCCCAAACGGGATTGAGGCGTCTGGCAATAGATAGATAGATAGTTTATTAGAAGAAAATGCAGGTTAGATAATGAATATATTATTGACAATTGAGTGTTTATGATTCCCCTTCGTGTTTTTGGATCTTACTCGCGACAGTCATTAGGAGATGGGACGATGATGATGATGATGATGAAAACGATGATGACGATGATGATGGAGATGGTAATGGTAGTGGTATACAGTGTTGTGTGTGAGGAAGTGTGATTGGTTTGATAATTCTATTGACAGGTCTCCCACTTTAATGCTTTCCTCTTAGTTCTGGATCTACCTCACCCCATTTAGATGATGAACGGTGATGATGATGATGATGATCTGTGAAATCTTTTACATGCCTGAATCTCTGAGTAAATGTTCATGTGTTAATAAACTTATAGTGCAGGATGGTGAGTGTGATGTGAAAGCAGAGCAAAAGTATAGTAATTATACATACAGAGTACTGTAATATATATTTGCAGTACAGTACTTTATATGTATAGTCTATTTACATCAGGCATCTTCTTGTAGTCTGTACTGTACTTGGCTTACCCACACCTGACGGAAAAATGCAATTTCTCCATATCAAATGCTGAGCTGTTATAGGAGATGCTGGCTGTGAAGACATGTTAAGGATATGATGTATGGATGTAGTAGTACAGTATCTTATTTCCTCATTAAATAACGGTTGATTGGCTAAAAAAGGATTGCAGTTCTGTCAGGTACTATTATTAGAGTGATCTGAATGTGCTGATTGGTATGTGGTAGATGGAGTTTTGCACCCCTGAGATTTTTTTTATTTATTTATTTATTTATTTTTTTTATTGCTATCAGGATTACAGGGTAGTCATCTACCTTAACTCCTCACTATAATGATATCCTGTACTCTTCATTTTATTGTATTTTTTGTTTTATTGCAGCTTACACCAGGCTATATTACTCAGCTTAGGAGACAGCTCTTATAGTGAAGGGATTTATGAAGACCGTATATATGCTCTCCAGTTCAAAGAATCTCCTCTAAGCTGAGTATAATAATCTGGCAATAGCAAGAATGTATTAAGTTTAATGTCCTCAGCCTGAAGGGATTTAATAATCTCAATAATAACTCAGCCAAGGACCCCCACACTTTGCAAAGGCAATATGACACTGGCTATTACCATTACTGTTGTACGTATTAACATGCTGTTTATATCACACAACCACTTCCTGATTTTACTGACATGTACTGTATGTAAATACAGTACTTCACAATTTCCCCAGACAAATTGCTTTTTTATTTATTTACTGTATTTTTTTTTAGTATATAATAAGTAAGATTTGCTGTGCTTCAGATGACCAATAGAATATAGGTGTGTATTAGTGTGGCCAGGTGGTGCTGGAGAGAGATGCCTGCATGTGGTGGCACCATTATTACTGAGTGGCTCCATTGTCTGGATATACAAACATCCCTCATTGTTCCCATATCCTTTATAAAGAGAATGGTGGCTTGCAGGAGAAGGGCATCTCAATCCTGTAGTCCACTGAGTTCACATTTCGAATGAGCCTGGGGCCACAAGAATGAGAGACCAGATGGGAGGGGTGTCAGGTGCTATGCTGTATGGTTGGTTTGAATCCCCAAAAGGTGGCTGAAGGTTTTTCAGTCATGTAATGCTGCCAGGGGTGTAGGCTTGTCACTCTCCCTTAACCACTTCATTAAAAAGTATGTGGAGAGCTTATGTTGTTTATTATACATATTGTCCCTGGCATAGTGTTCGTATAACCAGGGTAATCAGTTTCTTTATTCAATGTAAAAGTCAAGAAGAGAGCAATTTTATAGTTGATGTAGCGCCTCTGTTTTATGGTTTACTTTTCAGAGCATGAAGGATTTCCAGGGGCAGCTTCAGTATTTACTTAAAGGAGGGGTCCAGTACTTTTATGTATTATTTTTCCTTTTTTTTTTTCTTTTTTTTTAACTGATCATCATACATTTATGATTTTAGCACGAGTAATTAGAGAGACATTTATGCAGCTTTGTTAAAGCAACGTTGGGTCTGGTTAGTACTTGGATGGGTGACCGCCTGGGAACACCAGATGCTGTTGGCATCCCTACGTGTCAAGTGGGGTTGGTGGAGGATTAGTGCCCCTCCCTGTAAAACAATGAACTCTAAGTCCTTGGCCATCCCATTTGGGATACATGGCGTCTGGCAATGAATGAATGAATGAAATGTTATGCAAATGTAAATATCCAGTGTCATCAGTATGATTAAATTCAATCAGAGAATGGGAAATAAAAGTTGTTGCTGTTTATTTAAAGCTACCATGTACTTGTTACAGGTTGTGTATTAGCTCTCAGTACTTAAGGCAGTTATATCCATTTTCCTTCCATTTGTCTAAGAAAATGGTAGTTAAAAAAAAAAGAGGGGGGGAACCAGCCTAGGCCACCATGACCCCCCCCACTCCTTTTCTGGATATGCTACTGGACTTTTCTGGTGTGTGTTTGCGTACATATTGTAAGTTTTGTGAGTTTGATTTGACCATTACTACCATATTCTACTAGTATATTACAAAAGAGTAATATAGATTTAAAACACTGTACTTGTATAGTATGAAAACCAGTTGTGGTATGAAGTGGCAGTTTGAAACACCTCAGGAAAAGCTTTGGAAGGATGCTGAAGGTGTATAAGAAAATAAATCATGATGCTGATGCTGATGATGGTAAGGAGGGGGAGGAGGAGGAGAAGGGTGAGGATGATAGTGGTGGTGGTGGTAGTGATGGTGATTACTGTATGATTTGAGGAATGAAAGAGGAAAGGAGAGGTGGAGGAAGAGAAGGATGTAGTATGGAAGAGAATGAGAGAGATGAAGCAGGGAAAGGTGGGAGGAAAGGTTTGTTGTCAGGGATCCTACTCTCCTCATGGGGCAATGTAAAATTGGATGATGGATGGATGGAGTAAAGGAGAGAGATGAGGGAGAGAATAGAAGATAAAGGAAAAGAATGTGTTTGGAGAGAGAGAACGAGTAGGAAGGGAAGAGGTGTTGGAGGAAAGAAGGGGAGAAGTTAGGGAAGAGGTAGAAAATTATGAATGGGGAGAGGAGAGACATAGGGTGGAAAGGGGAGATGGAGGAGGAAAAAGATGAGGTGAGAGAGAAGAGAAGGAAAGGTGATTTTGGAGGAGAGAAATATGGTGAGGGAGAGATGGAGAGAGGCATGGGCGGGAAGAATAGATGGAAGAGGGAAACGATTAACATTCATGAAGGTACAGTGGTCATTGCATCCCCAAGCTCATCTGAACAGAATCTGTTAGACTGCAGGCCAAATTTGTCATTCTTCTGCGGTCCACCATTCTCTTTTGGTGGGATTGGGAGGAGACTGAGGGACATTTGTATCCCCAGGCAACTCCTATAGGTAGTCATATCCATGCCACCACATGAAGACATCCCTTTCCAGCTCATAAGATGTACAGTAAGTCCTTCTTAAAGAATGCTGTATATCATAATTTTTCACGTTCCATTGTGTTATGAAACACACAGTAAATTACTGTACGCAAATTTTGCCAGTGAAATTTCTTTCATTAGCTGTAAAGTTGATTTGCCATTTGTTCTTATGGAAAAAACTAAGAAGAGAAAGGTACACTACAGTACAGGTACCTGTATTTAGTCTTCCTCCCAGAGCAGTTAAAAACTGTCAGTGTTAAGAAACATCTCAATAAAATGTACTACTGATGGCTTATACATGTTGGATACAATACTATTATTATTATTATTATTATTTTTTTTTTTTTTCCCCCTTCAAAGGCATCAGTGAGTCACTGAACAGGTTTGTGCGGGAAATTTGTCAAACCCAGACAGGTTCAGTATTCATGTACGCTTGAATGATGTCGATGATTAGGTTGGGGAACTTTGTGTGTGGATGTGTTTGTATATGAATGTATAGCACATTATCATTCAGCATATTGTAAGACAGTTGGTGGTTTAGTGGTCTGAGGTGCCTCTGTGCATAAATATCGTGTTTTGTGCACAGGTTCAAGAGTTTTTTCAGTCATGTAATGCCACTAGCAGTGTAGGCTTGTTTACACTAGCGGAGTATTTTGGTCAGCTTATGAGAACCTTGTAGTAGTGAGGGGCTTGATGGAGGCTTTCTTAAGCTAAATAAAATTGTCTTGAGCCGGAAAGAAAAAATGCAAAAGACATCATAGTATTTCATTTTTTTCATTCATTGCCAGATGCCATGTATCCCCAACAGGGTGGCCAAGGGCTTAGAGTTAATTGTTTTACAGGGAGGGGCACTAATCCTCCACCAACCCCACTTGACACATAGGGATGCCAACAGCATCTGGTGTTCCTTGGCGGTCACCCATCCAAGTACTATCCAGACCCAACGTTGCTTAAAGGGGTTAAATATTTTGGACTGGCAACCTAACCTCGGGCCCTTACTCCTCTTAATGAGTTTTATGAGAATGGCTGTATTGCCATTGTATGACTGTGTTGCAAATCATACACACGAGCCTGTGTGAATGCAATTCCACTGTAGAAAATAGTTTTTGTTGTACATTTGGGTTTTTCTGCAGATTTTTTCCACTGACCAGCAGTCAGACTTGCCACTGATCGCAGCTGTGTACTGTAGCTGTTTAAGTACATAAGTTTTAGCAAACAAGTTTGGAACACATGTGTCTGAGAAGGAGTTAGAGAGGTGTGTTCATTATTTTTTAAACTTTCTGATTTATGAACAATGCATGGTACAGTAATACCCCTCTGTCCTCCTTGATATGTTAATGAAACACTTTTATGTGGTAAGGAAATATTAGAATTGTGGAATGATGTTATAAACAAGGACAGTGCTAATCACAGCAATTGGTGCATGTACTGTACAGTACCCATGAGAATACACTGTACCTTTTGTTGGTCCTTAATAATTATAATTTGAACTTGTAGTACTTTGCCATATTCCATAAAAAGTACCAGTATACCCATGAAAGATCCACAGTTCATAAGAAATTACTATGGAGGAGCCAAGAATGGCAGACATGGTATAATAGACAGAGTGGAGAGGATGGAGGGTGAGAGACTGACGAGGAGAGTGTATGTGAGTGAGGTGGAGGAGGGGAGAGGGAGGGAGAGGCCGAGGATGAGATGGAGGCATGGGGTGGAGAGGTATATGAGAGAGGGGGGTGTGAGTTGGGAGCCGGGCAGTGAAATGGCGGGGGACAGGGTGACGTGGAGGCGATTTGTTTGTGGCCACCCCATACAGGATTGAGGCGTCTGGCAATAGATAGGTAGATTGATAGATAGTACGGTATTGAAGAAATGTTAGTAAAGGGGTATTATTGTATGCAGGTCAACCTCCTGAATCCAGATGATGCCCTTCTCAGTTTTTACTTGCTGTTACCAGATGATTTGATTCAGCTTGGGGAAGGTCTCTTTAATTGAAGAGGATTATTAAAATCCCATCAATTAAGAAAGTATATCCTAAGCTGAATAAAACTGGCAGAAAATGGCAATTATCAAATGAAAGAGATATCCCTGGGCTCAGTGAGTTAAAAGACCACATGCTAAATACAGTACCAAAGTGCAAGATTATTTATAGCAAGAAGTAGAGGAACAGTGCCATAATTCTGCCGTGTTATTACTATTTAAATATGAGTATATAAATTATATAAATAGTATATATATATATGTGTTAATAATAAATATGTATATGCAGCATTATTTCTTTACTTTTTAAACATTGTATTGAATATTAGTGCTTCACACTGATGATGTATTTTTGTTTTCATTCTATATCCAGATGATTTTATTCAGTTCAGGAAAGACTTTCTGTATAACAGATGTTGATAAGCACATATCTAACCCCTTTACAGAGTTGTAAAAAGTACCCTGCTTTGATGCTTAAGTAAAAGTATTGTTACACTGACAAAATATTACTCAAAGTACAAGTGGAAGTTCTCAAAGTTAAATGTACTCAAGTAAAATAAAAAAGTACCTTGTTCATGCAGTACTCAAGTAGTGAAAGTAAAAAGTAACTATTAAATTGTCTGTCATCTCAGAGATTATATACAGTACAAATAATAAACAAGTTAATTATTTGGTCAAATTAAAAGACACGAAGGAATTGAATATATTTATTGACATATCTTTTGATTATGTTTGATCAGCAACTGATTCTTATAATTACGGCTGTCCAATAATAACTGAGTGAGCAGACTTACAACGAGGTCTTACTGTATTACTGGTAATTATTGTAACTATAATCACTATATAAGGCTACATCTACAGTAAGTTTAATGGAGAAATGAATTCCCCGAGCTAGGCATCAAAGGCCATATAGCCCCACTAGGTTACAGGAGGGAGCTACCCCTCCCGGCATCGGTAGACCCGGGCGAGGCTCGAACTTGCGACCCCCCAGCCACAAGCTCGACGTTCTGCCACTGAGCTACCGCGCCCTCTACAGTAAGTTTAAAACCATGGGTACTCACCTGCATGAGTTTCTTCAAATTTGAAGGGGAATTGCTATATGCAGTCACCTCGGTGATTTTGGGTGCACACAGCAAACACTACAGCTTCACTGATTTTCCCACAGTCTTCTTGTATGTAAACAAAGATTCTAAGTATGGCCAAAGGTGGGAATCACCACTGTCTATTTCACTGTTTGCGGAAGTCATGGTGTGATGGTGGCTACAGCAACAATGTAAAAAACTGAAGGCGGGAGGGACGAAAGCGTGGCTGTATTGCTTGGACAATATGAAAGGACGCATGTGATTGGTCCAACATGAATAAGCGCTTGTGATCGGTCAGCTTCCAACTTTGCGTTGTTCTGCGTCCTTTAATAGGCTGAAAATTGATTCCTGACTTTGAGATGTAATGAGTAATGACTTCTATTTTTTTCAGTTGTAGTGAAGTAAAAGTAATAGAAAACAATACTTAAGTAAAAGTGAAAGTTCTGAAAATGTTGAGTACTTTTGAAAACGTCAATACCGAAAAAAGTTACTTAAGTACAGTACTCAAGTATTTTTACTTCATTACTATACAACACTGCCCCTTCAGCTGGAAAAAAAATCTCAAGGTGAGTAAAATCATCTGGTGATGACAAAATTAACATATGTAATCTGAGTGAGGGAGTTAATGATCTGAGTAGCCTAGTCATGGGCCCCTGTGCTCCTAATGGTGCAATAAAGGATGGAATGAAGGATGGAAGGACTAATAACTGTAGTTCATCCACCTTAACCTGATGGAAAGTTTTGTCATTTTGCAACCTATGTGGCAGAGTAGGATAGTGCTTTGGCTCGACATCCTTTCCATAGCACTTGATGTCTAGCATCATATTTCAGTGTTCATTTCTTATTACAACTCAGGAACAGAAGACATTACTGTGGTTGTACATCCTTTTCATAGCATTTCTTCCTAACACCATATCCAAATGTTAAATTTATTGTTATAGCTCAGCATTCAAGATGGAATAAGTCAATTTTAGATGAGACTGAAATGGACAGAGATAAGTGGTGAATGAGTGTAGTGGTGTTGAGTAGAACAGATATTAATTCAGTCAGTAAGGGTATTTAAATGTCAGACTTTTTTTGTTTCTGTTTATTTTACCTTGCTATGTGTATAATCTTTTCTTGAGAATTATTTCTATTTACCTTTCAGTTTTATTTTACAGAAAGAAGTTAGCTGAAGTAGTATTAATGCATGCTATATTATACTCATTATAATTTTCTTGTTGTGTAGAAATGGAAGTTTCACAGTACTGAGGTTAGCTTAGTTTTATTATAATTTTTCGGTTCAGGGGCATAGGCTGGATTAGGGGAATACAGGTACAGTATATCCCCCTATCCCTCAAGTATGCTGATAATTTGAGTTATCCTTGGGACCTGATAAATGCTGGTGTTGGCACTGACACTACCATCACTGCCAGAATCAGAATTGATTGGATGACATTTGGGGAGCTGCTGCCCTTTTTGACAGCTGAATGGCCTTTCCAAATAAGGGCAAGCTTTAAGTAGTAGTAGTAGTAGTGGTAGACAACAAAACAAAATAAAAACAACAAAAATGCAGTGAAAAAGTAATTCTCACACCAAGCATTCTCCTTCCCTCCCTGTTACGTTGTGATGGAGAGAAAAAAGATAGCCACAGTAAAAGTTTTACAAAATGACATGAAACTGTTATTAGTGAGTGTACTGAAGGTACCTTATCAGAGATGAGCATGTGAGTTTACGTGGAGAGATATACATCCATCCATCCATCATCCAATCCTACATTGCCCCATGAGGAACATAGGAGCCTGGGGCTAGGCAGTTGGTCCTGACATTTAAGATGAGAGTGACCAGTCTCACTCATCCCTGAGTATGACGAACTGACGATGTTGATGTGGATCTACAGGATAACATAAAAAGTAATTTGCAATGGTTTGTCCATGTGGAGAGAATGAAGCATGAGAGATTGACTAGGAGAGTATGTGAGTGAGTTAGAGGGGAAAGGGAGACCTAGGATGAGATGGAGGGATAAGGGGAAGGGAAGACCAAGGATGAGATGGAGTGTATGAGTGAGGGAGAGATTTGAGTTGGAGATATGGAAGTTTGATGGCAGGGGATTCAGGTATCTGGTTATAGATTAGGATATGAAATGGATAAAAAGAATGAAAATGGGTTAATATGAAAGTACTTGAGCATCATCTGTCAAAAGAGGAGGAAAAAAATCTCCATACCAAGCATATTTCTCCAAGTGACTTTGAAGTTCGTGGTTGGTGGGGGCGCTCACCATCCACTCACTCGATGTAGTGCTGCTCTCGGGTGTCTGCCCTTTCCTCTCCTCTATCCTACTTTCCTTCCATCCTCTTCTGTCTTTCTTTCCTTCATTCTTTCCTTCATTCTTTCCTCATCCTTCTGCCTACTGGTGACTTTACACTCCCTTTTCTGTCTTTCTTTCCTTCATTCTTTCCTCTTCCTTCTGCCTGTAGGTGACTCTACACTGAATGACAAGCCAAAATGTTTCCTGTACACCAGGAAACCATTTACTACGCTGGGTGGTAACCATATAACCAAATTTTGGCGCCTGGTGGTTTAGTGGGCAATTATGGAGCTCCAGTCAGATTGAGCCAGTGAAGGTTTATATCCAAGGGGTGGTTGGGGTTTATTGCTCACGTACTGCCACTCAGGGATGATTGAGGCTGGTCACTCTCATCTTAAATGTCTGGACCAACTTGCCTAACCCCGGGCTCCTACGCTCCTCATGGGGCAATGTAGGATTGGATGATGAATGACTTTGAAGTTTATGGGAGTTTGGAGTAGAAGAAAGAGCAACTGGAGTGAGATGTGGAATTACTGAGTGGATAAAGTGAAATATGTTGAGATGGCCTGGACATATAGAAAGAATACTCATAAATCGGGTTCCAAAGAACGTTTGAAAGTGAGGCTGAGGACAGTGTTGGTAGAGACAGACTTATGTGGTATGGTAGAAGAGTGGAACAGAATATGGTGAAACAGTAGGAGAGAATGAGGAGTGTTTGAGACAGTGAGGGTGTATGTTTGAGGATAGACTTGCCCAGAGTGCTTTTGTCATGGCCGCTTCCCGCTCAGGGATTCATAGGAAGGAACAAGGCATTGGAGATAATGACACAATTTGAAAATAGATAGCCAATGTGCAACGTAGGTCAAATGAACCAGGTACTGTAATAAGCAAATTAAGCAGGCATTTAAAAGGTGTATGGGTGATATCTGGAGGAGAGAGAGTCACCCTCACAGCAAACGTCTCATAATGACCTTGCATGTGACTTAGCATAAGAGGAAACAGGAAAAGCTTTTGTAATCAGTACTACGTTCTCTCTCTCACTCTCACTCTCAGGATCTATTTATCGTCTATATCTTTCTTGGTGGTAGGTGGGGGCACTCACCATCCACTCACGCAATGTAGTGCTGCTCTCGGGTGACTGCCCTTCCCTCCTTTCTTTCCTGCCTTCCCCTTCTGTCTTTCCTTTTTTTTCCTTTTCCTTCTGTCTACAGGTGACTCTACACTGAGTGACAAACCAAATGGTTTTCTGTACACAAGGAAACCATTTACTATGCTGTGGCAGCTAGTAGTTTAGTGGGTAATTAAGGCACTCCAGTGGGACTGAACCTGTGTAGGTTTCTATCCAAGGGGTGGTTGAGGTTTATTGCTCACGGTATGATACTCAGGGATGAGTGAGGCTGGTCACTCTCATCTTAACCCGCCCCGTCCCGATGACGTATGGGTACGTCACCACGATTTGCATTTGCCAGTCCCGGCGACGTACCAGTACGTCGTGCAATTGCAAGGTCGCTAATTTGCACAATTTTCAATTTTCGCACGTGATTTTTCGTATGTATACACGGGACACCTTCCTCTATTCCTGTACAAGATACCAAGCAGAGACAATGCCTTACACTGCATAACCTCCCCCCTCCCCCCCTCACGCCATTGTCTTGGCAAAGGACCTGTTACCAGTGACCTGGCTAGTAAAGTTATTCAGGGCCAGAGTGATTCCCCAATTGATGACAATGTGGAGGACAATGTTTACATAGCATTAGAAGAAGAAACAGCCGGAAATAATGATCAGGTAGTGTGGCAAAAATAGGTCAGGTATGGTGATTAGTTAGTGAGTGAAACAATGCTTATAATGCCTTTATTACTGCTTGAAAACCAATATACTGTCATACTACATATACATTCGTACCAAGTAAATAAATAAATACCGTTTATGAGTGGATAAAATAGTTACCCTCCCATAGAACTCGTTTTCTTTGGTGCCAGCATGTTAGAAAACCCACTCAGGTAAGGAGGAACTCCTACCTGGATTGGGCACTTTAAACCTCAGGTGAGCGATTTCTCTATGAATTTTCGATGTTTCTCACCAAAAGCGAAGGTTTTAGCAAAAAAAAAAAAAAAAATCGAAAATACCTCGGGACTGGGGGATGTCGAAGGTGCGGAAAACCTCGGGACGTGACGGGTTAAATGTCAGGACCAACTTGCTTAGCCCTGGGCTCCTACAGTTCTCATGGGGCAACACTGGATTAGATGATGTACTGTATATATGGATGTATGCTACATCTTTCCATCTGTCTGTCTGATGTGCATGTTTATATCAGTACGGTATATCTCTACAAGCTCTCTCTCTTTCTCTCTCTCTCTCTCTCTCTCTCTCTCTCTCTCTCTCTCAGCATCTATTTATTATCTATATATCTCCATCCATCTGTCTTTCTGATGTGTATGTATATATCGGTACAGTCTCTCTCTCTCTCTCTCTCTCTCTCTCTCTCTCTCCCTTTCATTTGACATATGACCCTCATGGTCCCACATCTGTGTGGTGTTATATTAGCTTTTAATATAAACTTTTCTCTTTTCACCTCAACTCCCTTCACCATCCTACTTCCCCTTCCCATACTCGTTACATGAGGCCACATACTTGCTGCATGAGGCCACATACTCGGTACCGTATCTTGGGCCTCATACTCGCTACATGGGACCATATTTTTGCTACATGAGGCCACGTACTCACATGACGCCACGTACTCGCTACTTGGGGCCACATACTCGCTTCAAAGGACCATATACCCTCTACATGGGGTCTCATACTCGCTACAAGGGACCACATAATCACAACATGGGGTCTCATACTCGCTACATGAGGTCACATACATGAGGCCACGTACTCACTACCTGGGGCCACATACTCGCTTCATAGGACCACATACTTGCTACATGTGGCCTCGTACTCGCTACAAGGGACCACATACTCGCTACATGTGGCCTCGTACTCGCTACAAGGGACCACATACTTGCAACATGAGGCCACATACTTGCTACATGGGGCCTCATCTCGCAACATATGGGACCTCATACACTATTGGACCACATACTCGCTATATGGAGCCACATACCCGCTGCGTAAGACCACATACTCGCTACATAGGACCACATACTGGCTACATGGGGTCTCATACTTGCTACATGGGACCACATACTCGCTACAATGGCCACATACTCCCTACATAGGGCCTCATATGGGGCCAGATATTCGCTGCAAAGGCTTCATCAAAATCGGTTGAGAAACAGGTGTAGTGGGCAGATGAATGGAGGAATGTCCTAAAAATGTTTTGAGGTGGGCGTACAGGAATGAATGTAACCCCGGTGGAAAACAAATGTAGGAATGACAGTTTACATGCAGTGTAGGCCTATTTAAAATACCCTTCAAGAATGATTGTGTCGGGGAGTATTGAAATTGGCGTGTGGGACAAGGAATGAGGAGGGATAGGTTGGAATTGTGGTGGTGGGGGATGGGGAGGGGCCATGAGGGTATTCCCTGTGAAGATACAGTAGGTGCCGTAAGAGTATTGTTATAACTGCAGGTTAAAGGAAGTTTGTTCCGTAACAAAAACAAACTCTCGGCCGACAAAAACCTAACATACAGGCAGCAAAAAAAGGTATTGCACCACTGGGGCTCAACGGTTGTGAAAATGAGCGAGTTCTGCAGCCGTACATGAATCTGTTAACCTAGTGACGAAAAAATATATAGCATCTAATATGTTTAGTTATATGCAATTTGAAGGAATAAATTATGAGAACAGTGTTTGCACTTATAATCAGAGGGTGGCCTATGTATCACAATACTGTACTTCGTCCATGTTTCAGAATGATACGTACGCTCATAGATATAAATATACCTAGATGCCGCATGACACTACTTCGGATACATCTACGTGGCCGTCATCTTGGAGCGGTCGACTCGAGGGAGGCGATGTTGTGTACCGGACATTGGGCAAAGTTGACCACTGTTTACCTAGAAATACCGCAACACTGTGCTGATTTTGGGTGTAAAAACCATCGAAATATGGAAACAAGACAACAGGGAATAACTTTCCACAAGTAAGTTCATTTCAAGACTAGTTTTTGTGTGATAATTTGACGTCAGCTTGCAATGCATCTTGGATGACGATGTCAGTGATGTCCATGTGTCTACTGTACCTGGGCCAGTGGCAGGTGAAATTATTACTGTACAATCTTAAACCTGATGCAAAATTATTTGCTTTCTTGATTTTCGTCTGCATAAAGTGTCATGGAAGATTGGGGGAAAAAAAAGCTGCATAAACATTTGAAAGTCAAGGGTTTGGAGGCTGTCCATTCCAAGAAATGACCATATGACCATATATATTGTCAAAATGTATTGTTGTGCAGCTGTTACAGTGTCCGTATTAATATTATAATATGTATTCAAGGCCAAGCACAATGATTCTGTTTCATTTCTTCCCATGAAGGTATTATTTTACAAGTTGCCAATATGTGGTTCATGGATATTACCACCATAAATGCACAGTGTGATACCTAACTCTAAGGAAAGCATTCCGCTGCAGCTGGTTAGGTTACGTTACGTTAGATTAAGTCCAAAAAAATATACTGCACAACCTTGGGGGTGTATTGGCCATTTTGTAAAAATTTACCCCCATGAAATAGATTCAAAGAGTAATACTTTTACCTCAAAAACCAACTGTAGAAAATGTATGCAGTTAAACTTAATGCAAATGTTTCTTACCTTTTATCTAAATAGGTTTCCTAGAGATCCTGAGCTGATAAAACTTTGGGAAACAGCATTGTATTTTCTATGCATGTGTAGTTCTGTTCAATTTTTTTGCCTTATGCATTGTATTTTCTATGCATGTGTAGTTCTGAGTAACTTTTTTGCCTTATGCACTGTATTTTCTATTGATGTGTAATTCTGTGTGTAATTATTTTGCCATATTCATTGTATTTTCTATGCATGTGTAATTCTGTGTACTTTTTTTTGCCTTATGCATTGTATTTTCTATGCATGTGTAATTCTGTGTATTTATTTTGCCTCATGCATTGTATTTTCTATTGATGTGTAATCCTGTCTGTAATTAGTTTGCCTTATGCATTGTATTTTCTATTGATGTGTAATTCTGTGTGTGTGTGTGTGTGTGTGTGTGTGTTTTTGCCTTATGCATTGTCTTTTGATGTGTAATTAAATGTGTATTTTTTTCCCTTTTTGTATTGTATTTTCTCTTCATGTGGAATTATTTTTTTCCTCTTGTGCATTGTGACAGTGCAACAACTTAAAATGTATATTTTTATTACCTGTGACTTGTAATCCCTCCTTCCATTTTTCCTTCCTTCCTCTTGTCTTTCTTTCCTCATCCTTCTGTGCACGGGTGACTCTACACCGAATGACAAGCCAGTTTCTTGTATACTTGTGAGCATACCTAAATGATATAAGGTACGCTCAACATGTGTGGAAATCAGTTTTTATCAGCAACCAGCTAGGTCCTAATGGTTTTAAGTTTTAAAGATAGGAAAACTTTGAATATATACATGGTCAAATGCAGAACATAATTCTTCAGTTATTCTTTTATGACAGAAATAATAGCCCTGCAGAGGCTTAGATCTATAGGGCTATAATATATACTTTATTATGAACATCCGATTATGTACAATCTTTATTTTTGTCTTCTTTAAACCTAAGTTTAATAAAATCGGACAACAAATGGCAAAGTTACACTCATTTTCATTGTCTGAATTCACTCTAAAACAAGCGTCACTATTACACGCTGGACCGTTCTAAGATGGCGGCCATGCAGACACATCGGCGCTGTGCTGAAGAATGGGCGATGCGGCATCTAGGTATATTTATATCTATGCGTGCGCGTACAATAAGAGCACCGATACTTGTTTTGGTTGTTACGGTTACACGGTACATCACATGAATATAAATCTCTCTCTCTCTCTCTCTCTCTCTCTCTCTCTCTCTTATTTTTTGTGACATGGTATTTAGTTTGTAGTGCTTGCTATGGTTTGCATTTATTAGATAAGAAATTTGTGCTTCAGCTAAGGGAAAATAGGAGAACCTTTGCATGTATTAAGTTTATATGTGCGATTTCTTGTTTTATACGGGCTAGGCAGCGGCTGCCGCGGCCATAGGTGACGACCCGCCTAATAAAGAAGTGTGTTGGGGTCTCCATGATTTTCTGGGGATTAACCAGGGATTGAGAGGTGCCACAGTCTGTAAGTACATCATGTTAGTCTGTGGCGCATCTGTGTAACAGCTGATCGTGAGAAAACAGCGTTATATTCTTTGCATTGGTGTAAAAGTAAGGTTAAAGTAGATGAATTTCCTTTCAGTCGTACCTCATCTCAGGCTAGGGGTCTGTGTATGGGCTGCCTCCCGAGGTGAGGGGAGGTGGACAAGATTTATGACGAGGGTTGCAACGCGAGAGGCCTCCGAGGGGAGCGATGGCGCAGGCCACGTTATTTTGTGATGAACGTCCAATAAAGCAGCGTTTTACAAGCCCTACCTGTATGGCTAACATCTTTGGACGTTACGTTGACTACCTGTGCTTTGATTGATTCATGGAGTAATAGGGCAAACCATACGAACTGTTGGCCTTGGAGCAGACTATATATAGTCAAAGGCGAATTACAGGGATGATTTGTGCATGGATTTCTTAGTGCATTAAACTGCACGGAGCGTCGTTAAGTATTACAAAGAAATATAAACAGTTCTAATCTTGGCATATCAGTAAAGTATTTCGTTTATTATACTTCAGCAAAGGATATTTTAACTTTCACCGAATCTCTAAATATTTTAACTGGGTAAATAGTATCTACTGTATCTGTCAACAGCCAGCCGCCATAATCCCGTAAGAGGTGGCCATTTGAATTCGAATTAGTTGTTTTACGGGGGGAAGGGGACACAAAACCTCCACCAACCCACTTATTGAGAAATAGGGAATACGTATATGGTTATATGATTACCACCCAGCGTTGTAAATGGTTTCATGGCTTGCAGGAAATCATTTGGCTTCTCACGCAGTGTAAAGCACCTGAAAAAGAAAAAGTAAAAAAAAAAAAAAAAATGAGAGGAAACATGGGAGAAATGGGAAGGGAGGAGGGCAAACAAGGGTGATAGAGGCAGTGAAAATAGGCAGTACTACACTGGGGACCATAACCCACTCACTCAGTGCAACAGGTAAATACGCAGTGCAACACAGTTCTGATCCGTCATGTGTTGCTTTTCTTTCTTCATCGGCATTCAGCAGGGTTGTGATAGTAATGTCAACTTTACATATAATTTAAGAAAGCAGAGTTACAAGCGATAAGATGGAATGTGAGGGGTCTTAATGTACGGCAACTTTCACAAAAGGCAGGATATTATGAAAGCATTCCGTGCAAGGTTGCCAGGTTTGTCATTATAAGGACGGAATTTCCGTCATCGTTCCCAGTCAGCTTCAATTCAGTGCGCAACCGACAGTCGCCGCGGGAGGGGGCTACGTCATAACTCGGTAATTCCTGCGCTGAACCTTGTATATGTGAGTATTATATGCTAAAGAATATGTGTTAAGTTACGAGTGGTTTGATGACACGCAGGTAGCCTTTTTTATTTGATTTGCCTCGTTAAAACTCATCTAACAGCGGTATATTGTCACTTTTCATTCATATTTTTCTCATTGACAGTGTGGAAGTTGTGAAAGGACAGTGCATTTTGAAGAAACTTACATTCATATATAGGAATGCGGGATTTATTGATTATTGAATATTTTGTCAGTCATGCTTAGTTTCTTTTTAATGCCATTTTCTCTCAGACCAGTGAATGGTAAACTACTTTATATGTACTTTAGCATTGACCTCTCTCTCTCTCTCTCTCTCTCTCTCTTTCCAATTCTTTTTGATCTGTGTTATGCTGGGTGTTTTTAGGTCGACTTCTCGTCCTAAGAACACCAGCGACTGAGCGGGGTCCTCTTTCCGGACCGGAAGAAAGCACCCAAAAAGGAACAGGACAAAAAAAACAGGCAGTATACCTTAACACATCTATTGCCTTAATTTCTACACCGTTACAATATAACACAGATTGGTATTGGATATACAGGAGACAGGGACACAGAGTTAGCCTTTAACACCAAGATTCACAGTTACACTTGAGACACAGTATTATACATGTACACTTATGTTATTAGTTATAATATTGCGATACCCTTATTTCGTCTTTAGGTAGAATTCCTATTATATATATTTAGTCCGATGCACTGGGAATGAACAAGGCCAAGAGTCAGTGGGGTGAATACTACTATAACTAGACAGGGTGCGGATCGTGACACTTGATGTAGTCACTTAGTCGCGACGGCACTTATACACAAGCTTTTGATTCTTCCGCGCACCCTAGTCTCGGTTCACAATTACTGTAAGTTCTCTTATTTGGGACTCAGGCTATTTTTTATTCTACCGGGTATCGGGCTTTAATAGGTTAGTGGTAACTTTCACTTGTATTATGCTGGCCCTCACTTTGTCACTGTTCACTGTTATTTTCCCGTCTTGATTGTTCGCGGTACAAGGGGCGTCACTATTTACCCGTGTGTCCTGGGTACAAATCACTCTGGTATACGGGCGTGCGGGGAAGGCCCTAGGGGGAGCCTTCCTGTAGAGGGCAATACACTGCCCACAGGGAGTCACTGCCCGGGTCCTGGTCGTCGATGGAGTAAAGGGAGGCCCTCGTACTGGAGCCTTGTTGGTGGGGTGCAGGGAGGCCCTCCGGTCTGGGGGCCTCGACCTGAGAGGTGGCCCTCGGGACTGGGGCCAAACAGCTGTAGGAGGCGGGCCTGTCGCCTCTGGCTCTGTGGGGAGAGTGAGCCTGGGTTGCCCTCACCTGGAGGTTGCTGGTCGGGCCTGGGGGTCCCAGAACTGCGGTCGCCTGTAGGGGGAGGCGCCGACAGAGGTGAGCTGTGGCACCGTCTCCGTCGGGTGTCCGGCAGGAACAGGGATCTCCCAGGGGTAGGAGGTAGGGCCTGGATCGGGCCTTGCCACCACTCTGGCAACACCTCCGGGGCAACACTCCTGGATGGTGACAAAGGGCGTCCCATGCAGCCGAGAGGGAAGGGGTCAGCCGCGCAAGGGACTTCCTGCATCGGGAGTGCTCTCAGAGCCACGAATGAAGGGCGTACATTGGCCTCTCCTTCCCCGTCACGTACAGTGGCCGTGAACTCGGTTCCGTGACTCCTAGGGCACACAGCTGAAGGGCGTACAGTGGCCGCTCCTTCCCCCGCATGTACGATGGCCGTGCTGGCGGTGCTGCTCCCTCAGAAGGAAAAGGCAGGAGAAGGGTACACGGAGTCCATGCCCTCTCCAGTACGTACTGAGGTCGTAGGCTTGGGTCTGCTTACCGTGGTATGTACTGCGGCCATAGCCGTGAGCTTACCCGCCCTATGAGAAGCAACTGAAGGGCGTACAGTGGCCCCTCCTTCCCCGTCACGTACAGTGGCCATTGACGCGGTGTTGCTCCCGTAGGAGGGAAAAGCAGGAGAGAGGTGCACAGAGGCCGCGCCCTCTCCAGTACATACTAAGGCCGTAGCTGAGGGCCTGTCTACCCTGGTACGTACTTTGGCCGTAGCCGGTAGCTTGTCTTCCCTTAGAGAAGCAACTGAAGGGTGTACAGTGGCCGCTCCTTCCCCATCACGTACAGTGGCCGTCGATGCAGTGTTGCTCTTGTAGGAGAGAAAAGCAGGAGAGGGGTGCACAGAGGCCGTGCCCTCTCCAGTACACACTGAGGCCATAGCCGAGGTCTGCTTACCCTGGTGTGTACTTCGGCCGTAGCCGTGAACGTGCCTGCCCTTTGGGAAGCAACTGAAGGGCGTACAGTGGCCGCTCCTTCCCCGTCACGTACAGTGGCCGTCGACACGGTGTTACCTGGGACTGAATCTTGTTCAGTCCCACCCCGATTCTGGTGACGGCTGTCCTGCTCGCAAGGTCGTTGCCTCTTTCTGCCTGGGGTAGTTGCGGGGAAAAGGGACTCAGGACAGTAGTGTCCCGGTGACCCTCTTGTACTGGGTCACTAGCCCCACTGTTGTGTCCTCCTGGGGTGGTGGTGTGGTAGCGGCTCGGTGGGGGGTGGTGGGGTGGGCGGTCCGGCGGCGGCGGGTATTTTAATCTGACTGAATTTCTTGTAAAGTATCTATCTATCAAGGAGCGCGGTAGCTCGGTGGTAGGGTGTCGGGCTCGTAATCGTGAGGTTGCGAGTTCGCGCCCCACCCAGTGGCTGCCGTGCTGGGAGGGGTAGCGCTTTCCTGTAACCCTAGCAGGGCTATGTGATCTGATGAGGTCTAACTCGGGGATTTAGAAAAAAAAAAAGTATATCTATCTGTGTCTATCGGTCAGTCAGTCTACCCACCTATTGAATATTTGTAAGCCCGTAGAGAAGTTAACTGAAGCGATTGCATGAATCGTTTGTAGCCAGAAACAAGAAACAGGCTTGACCAGCAAACCAAACCTACGTCTTCATACCCACTGAGCTCTATAGTATAGAGAGGCTTTCATGGGTAGCACTGCATAGGTTGTGTAACCGCTGCCAGGGTCTCAGGGCGGCGCTGATATTTATGCACTACGCCCACGCCTTTTGAAATCAGCCGATGAATTCGGAAAATATAGTGCCATGGCCCACTGCTTAGCCTATGTAAGCAACAGCGAAACAGAAACAGCAAGATAAGAACAGTTGTAGAGTAGAGTAGAAGGGGTGGGCAGCCCTGCCTAGGGAAGTACTACCGCCAAGGTAACGGGAGACTCAGGGAATAGCCTGGATTCCATTTTCTGTCCTAGGCCTTGGTAGCTGGTTACACATCTTTCTGCCTCAAACATCAAAGGGCATCGGGCTGCCCTCTTTACACAACACGCACACATCCACATTATATCACATTGCCTTAAACCAGCTATCCTCTCTCCATAAAACACCAATCTTGTCATTACATATCATACACATTTCACAACACATCCCTGTTCTCCCCTCCTTAAAAAGAACCATGGCTGCTGCTATACTGGGAATTAGTGCGGTGGTTTCTCGGGTGACCACCACTGGCATTTGCACAGCGCCCTCCCGGTCGTCATCAAGCGACTGTGCCACCTCCAGTGTTGCGGCGCACTAAATCTGCTCGTCAGTGCAGTAAAATTTTCTTTTGCAATATTAGGGGACTTCACTCCAACATCAACTCTGTTCAAAATTTCCTCCAGTTTGAATCCCCTGATCTGCTATTTCTGACAGAGACACAAGTAAGCTCCACCTCTGATTTAGCTAGATTTAATTTCCTGGTTATATCTTGATTCAAAATTTCAGACCCAAAGGAGGTGTATGTTGCCTTGCTAAATCAGAAATTGCCCTGGAGGAGATTACTAAATTTAATTGTCCTTATTTCGACTATTCCATATACAAATTAAATTCTTTTGGTAAAATTAAGTATTTCTGTTGTGTTTATCGTTCCCCTAATGCCCCTCCAGAGCCGAGTTTATTTGACTCGGTCTTCACAACTAAGTGTCCTCAACATTAATACTGCATCAGAAATTACTATTATGGGTGATTTTAATGACCATAATGTTGAATGGCTCACTTATTCAGCCAGAACTGATGACTCTGGTCTTGAATGTGAGCTATTTGCAGACTCATTTAATCTCACCCAGTTAGTCAGTCAACCCACCCGTGTACCAGACAACCCCGATCAAAATTCCCACTTATTGGACTTGTTTCTAACAACCAATTCAGATAATGTCGAAGTGAAGTCCCTCCTCGGATCATTGTCTGATTCAAGCTACCAGTTTAACACCAACCACACCCTCCTGCTCTGTACTTATCATGGTGACTAAATGGCACTATGACAGGGCAGAATGGGAGGGACTCCATAATTTTTTCATGATGTTCCTTGGACCTCCTATTTCTCCCAAGATGCAAATTCCACATTGGGCCACATACAGGATTTCATTAAAGTCGGCATGAAAACATTCCCCATCATAGTTACAGAAAAAGATGTAATTCTCCTAAATGGTTTGATCACAATTGTGCTAGAGTAACAGAACAAACAATAGCCTATAACACTTATACAGGGACCAAAACCAACGAAGCCTTTAACTATTATAGAAATATCAGAAACCATGCCAAAACTATTATCAATCTTTCTAAATCAAACTTTCTACATAGACAGGCTATAACAAACTACTAAACAACCCAAATGATAACAAGATATTTTGGTCAACCCTTAATTCATTCAAAACTAACTTCACTAACACCTCTTCCATTCCACCTTTATAGTCCCCCAATGGAAATTTGGTAAGTGACCCACGTGGAAAAGCCAAACTTCTTGTTGACATTTTTTCAACATACTCAACCCCAAATACAGAAAATCACAGTATTCCTGTACCTGATTTTGATTCCTCTCAGATACCTCCTTTCATGATTCACACCAGATACATACAAGCTGTAATACAGAATCTCTCGGCAGACAAAGCTAGTGGTCCAGATGAAATTCAATAGTACTTAAAAATTGCTCCTCAGTGTTGGTTCCTGTATTGGCAAAATTTTTCCGCTTATGCATCCGTACCTCAACTTTTCCAGCCTCTTGGAAAGAAACAATTATCCATCCTGTGTCCTAAAAAGGTGGCAACTTCTGATCCATCAAACTGTAGACCAATTGCAATAACTTCCATTCTCGGTTAAGTTTTTGAGACACTAATTAACATAGTCATGCATCTAGAAATCAATAAATTAAATCAATGATCGGCAGTATGGATTTAGACAAGAACGTTCAACTGTAGACATTCTTTGCCTTCTTACCCATCAGATTAACAAAACAATCGACCAACATGGTGAAACACACACAACAGCACTTGATATATCAAATGCATTTGACGGAGTATGCCACCGGGCCTTATTGTCTAAGATGTCACACTATGTCCTTGCATCACCGGTTCCTCTAATGTCTTCTTACCGTCATAATAGAAAAATACGGGTCATGGTAGATGGAATTTATTCTCAGTTTAATTCATTCCATAAATGCTAGCGTACCCCAGAGATCAGTTTTGGCGCCATCCCTCTTTCTCATTCATATAAATGACCTCCTATCTGTCACCCACAACCCAATACACTCTTATGCTGATGACTCGACCCTTCATAGTTCTTTCACATTTAGTACCTCCTTTACACAATTTGATATTATAAATTCCCAAATAAACAGCAATTTCTCTGAACCAAGACCATTCTTAAATTAATCAATGGGGACAAACAAATCTGGTCTCAATTAATGCTCAGAAAACTAAATACTTTAATTTCTCCAACAGAAAGAATCCTTCAGACTCTCACATAATTTTAAATGATGTCAGTATTCCCATATCCACTACAATTGATATCCTAGGTGTTACTCTAAACCCCAACCTAAGCTGGACAGCTTATGTTAAATCCCTTGCTAAAAATGCCTCCAAAAGATTGGGACTTATATACAGAGTTCGTGAGTTCTTCACTGACGAGCAGATGACCACAGTATACAAAAGTCAGATGCGTTCTCAGATCGAATACTGTTCACCACTGTGGAGTGGATGTGGAGCGGTTGCATTGAGGCAGTTGGACAAAATTCAAAATAAAGCCATTAGATTAATCAATAATCCCGCCATTACGCAGGACCTTCCTCCATTATCAGTAAGTAGAGCTGTTGCTTCTTTAGCATTATTTTATCGATATTTTTACCGTAAGTGCTTTGACGAACAGGCTTCAGTTGTGCCTCCCTTTCACATTTTCTCCCGAAATACTCGGGCAGCAGGGAGCGCCCGTGAACTCACACTCTCTGCCCCGCAATGCAGAACCTCTGCTTATCAAAATTCATCCCGAGAACTACTACTCTCTGAAATTCACTTCCTGGGAGTTGTTTCCCACAAACACTTGATCCAGTTCATTCAAATCCAGTTGCTATAAATATTTTATGAATGCAGGATGCCTTTAGGCACATGGACTTATTTTTTTCCTTTGTTTTTCCTTCTTCCATTCATTACTAAAAAAAAAAAAAAAAAAAAAAAAATCGTTTACTGCATAACCATGGTGGAGGCGACGAGTGCAGGTGTTCCAATGTGGCGGCCAAAGTTACACGCTCGCTGCGGAGATAACCTCTCCATATTATAGAGCTCAGTGTTTATATCTCTGTTTACCGTTGCAGCTTTGTTTTCACGACCAAAATCCCTACCCCGATTCAGCTTAGTTTATGGCCACATGTAGTCAGATTGAAGGAATTATTTGGCTAGTAACCAAGGAGACTCATCCCCAAGTCTATTTAAAAGTGACATAGTTCCCAGAGATGAAAATAACCCCATACCAGCTTTTCGGTGGTGAGGGAGCCTTCATGTGGTGGCATTGATATAACCTGGCGGCTTCACTGCTGGTTATACAAACGTCCCTCAACTACTTCCCTATCCCCCGAAAGCAGGATGGTGGACTGCAGAGGAGTAAGTTTAAGCCTGAGTCCGCCGGGTTTACGTTGCCCTACTCCTGCAGTCCACCGGGTTTATGTTGCCCTACTCCTGCAGTCCGCCGGGTTTATGTTGCCCTACTCCTGCAGTCCACTGGGTTTATGTTGCCCTACTCCTGCAGTCCACTGGGTTTATGTTGCCCTAATGCAGTCCACTGGGTTTATGTTGCCCTACTCCTGCAGTCCACTGGGTTTATGTTGCCCTACTCCTGCAGTCCACTGGGTTTATGTTGCCCTACTCCTGCAGTCCACCGGGTTTATGTTGCCCTAATGCAGTCCACTGGGTTTACATTGCCCTAATGCAGTCCACCAGGTTTACATTGCCCTACTCCTGCAGTCCACCGGGTTTATGTTGCCCTAATGCAGTCCACCAGGTTTACATTGCCCTACTCCTGCAGTCCACCGGGTTTACGTTGCCCTAATGCAGTCCACCGGGTTTACATTGCCCTGCTGCAGTCCACCGGGTTTACGTTGCCCTACTCCTGCAGTCCACCGGGTTTACGTTGCCCTAATGCAGTCCACCGGGTTTACATTGCCCTGCTGCAGTCCACCGGGTTTACATTGCCCTACTCCTGCAGTCCACCGGGTTTACGTTGCCCTACTCCTGCAGTCCACCGGGTTTACGTTGCCCTAATGCAGTCCACCGGGTTTACATTGCCCTACTCCTGCAGTCCACCGGGTTTATGTTGCCCTAATGCAGTCCACCGGGTTTATGTTGCCCTACTCCTGCAGTCCACCGGGTTTACGTTGCCCTAATGCAGTCCACCGGGTTTATGTTGCCCTAATGCTGTCCACCACCTTCCTCAGGGTTAAGGAGGGATAAAAGGGACAGTAGTAAAACTGGGCAATGATACCGCCCAGTCATATCACTGCCACCACGTGAAGGCTCCCTAACACAAATCATGCTGTGAAATATAGGAATCACTGGACTATAGTCTGTTTATTTCCACTTGACCAAACTGCACCTCTCCTATGAATTTAATACTGTGTAGTGCTTGTAGAAAATTCGATGAACCTTAGTTACAATGTAGAAATGAGTCTCCTTGGTTACTAGTTAAATTTACTCTCCAGTCTGACTACATTTCAAGATCAACCGAGCTGAATGAGGTTATGGACCATTGGCAATTTAGCACAGCTCAGAATTCAAGATGGTGGATGCCAGTTTTAGGCCAGGTTAAAGTGAACATAGTATAGTATAATCTGGTATTAATCTCATTACATCTCAGCATTCAGTATAGCGATATGGCAATTTTAAGTCAGGTTAGTGAAGAAAGTATGAGATTTCTACACTATAACAAGCAAATCCATAATACTGTAATAATATCCGGTAATAATAATAATAATAATGATGATGGAAATACCAGCCGTGGCAAACCAGGTTGCCACCACACCCCCAGCAGGAAACTTTGGAGGGGTAGACAGAGTGCGTGGCATGTCCAGTCTATACCGACATAAGTGCACCCAGGCTGCGCGCCCCTATTCCCTGGAAGGCACTCGACGAGACCACCCCAGTCTGAGTGCACTACCTCTTGGGCAAGCTAGCCCTCGCCAGGATTGAGTGGAGCTGACCCTACAGCTCCAGGCAGCACTCCAGCAACGGCCTAAAGCCGCGCAATAAAGAGAGGGCCCATAGCCGCTCTGCAAATAAGGAGATGGCCCATAGCCACTCCAACCAAAGGGCCACGGCCTGTAGCCAGGCCCCAGTGACAGCCAAAAGCTGCACACAAAAAAAGGCCATGGCCTATAACCGGGCTGCCAACAAGGAGATGGCTCTTAGCTGCTCTGCCAGCTGCTGCCCACGCCCCCTGCAGAACCAGCGATGGCCCATGGCCACGCTGGGGAGAGACAGGTACCCCCCCTCTCATTCTGCAGGTGCCTCGGAGGGCATGACACAGGCAACGGCCCATAGCCATGCCCATAGGCAGGAGACGGCCCATAGCTGCTCCTCGCCTGCACGTTGCCCTCCATACAGGGCTTTGGTGACGGCCCACTTCCGCGCCGACAGGCAAGTGACGGCCCATAGCCACGCTTCGTCTGTGTTCCTGTCAGGGAGTGATGGCCCAAAGCCGCATTGACAGCAGAGGGACGGCCCATGGCTGCCCTCCATCTGTTGCCCAAGGGAACCTAGCGACAGCCCATAGCTACACCAGGGAGGGAAACCAAAGACCCTCACCCCCTGTGACTCCACGACGCGAGGGTGACCTGCGGTCAGCCCTGCCTACCAGCAGGAGTGCAAGCCTCCCCTCTGTTCTCCCAGACTGAGGCAACCTCCAGGAGGAGGACTTCTGCCCCAAGGACTGGTGGAGAGGCCAGGTGTTATCCCCGGGACTCTTCTCCAACCAGTCGGCCCCTGAGGAGGACCTCCACCTGACAGATTCTGGCTGGGAGTGACGCTGTATCCCCAACCTGACGGCGCCGCCACGAGGAGACTGCAGTCTATGGGCCTCTGAGAGTGTCCCGGGACCCCAGGGCGAGACCTCATCCCTCCCCGACGAAGGCGAAGCCCTTCCTCCACCAGGTGCCAGAGGGAGTGCTTCCAAGACCTATTTGTCCCAAGGGCCAGAACCCAGTCCCCAGCCCTGACAGTGAGGGACCCTTCACCATGCCCAGCCCAAATCCTCAACGAGAGATGACGCCCCTGAGAGTGGTCCCGTGGCCGCGGGACGAAGAGACTCCTGACGAGACTTCTTCTACCCCAGGCAGACGACTGTGAGTCCCGAGGCCTCCCCCTTCCCCCTCGCCCGATCAGGGACATTCTCCAATAGTGACAGTGATATATGGCTCTTACAGACTGACAACGAGAGGCCAATACTGTGATTTAAGTGAAAAGTGTGAATCAGTGAAATAAGGAAAACACCAGAAACCGTGCATAACTATTTTGTACAAGACGAGAGGCGAACAGTAAGTCTTACTACTGTACTGTAACTCAGTGTCAGTGTCCAGCTATCCTGTGTAAGTCCAGAAACAGAAAACAGTGACACAACTCTCATTACTGTCGTAAAAACCAGAACCAGAGTCAGTGCCAGAACAAATTCCCCCAGAATTCATAAAACCTGTTTTGCCTCCTTTGTGGAAAAGAGCCTCTTGTGCAGAGACTGTAAAAGTTGCGTATTGCCAAGACCCGAATTAAGACTCCTGTCTATCTAGTATCCTGCGTGGTACTCCAAACTCACCTACCAGCCTATGTTTTAATTTTGATCAGTATATTGTGTACGAGTCTTCCTGTTCCACAGTAGAGAATTTGTCAATACACGTGTAAGGTTGTTGCCCTGTGTTTTTATGGCCTGTTCCTCTCTTATTGTGTCTAAGCTCCGGTCTAGAAAGGGAACCCACCTACACTCTAGGCGTTCTAGGAACGGGAAGCCGCCCCTTAAACACCTAGCATAATAATAAAAATAATAATAATAATAATAATAATAATAATAATAATAATTGATGTTTCATGACAGTGATGAAAATATCCATCTATATTGCCAGACGCCTCAATCCTGGAAGGGGTGACCACAAACAAATCCCCTCCATGTTGCCCTGTCCTCCGCCATTTCATTGATAATAATAATAATAATAATAATAATAATAATTTACAATTCAAACATCCCGCCATTTCAGCGTTGACAATGGCTACCCACAACCACGACCACCACCACCAGCACGGCCACGGTGGCGACGAGGACGACGTACTCCAGTGCGACCACAGCAGGGGTGCGGCGCACAGGCACGACCATGGGTTGTGGGACGACGACCTGATGAAGAAGAAGGAGTGGGACCTGGACGACTGGAACAAGATTTATAGCAGGATGGTACGACTAGGTAGACGCTGAGGGTAGATTGGTGGTCGTTATGATGGGGTAGTTTGTTAGACGACCCATGAAGACCCTCATTTACACAGGAAGTGGGATGTGTACGACTGGATTGAGATGTATGGCAGGATGGTACGACTACATTGATATTGAGAGTAGATTGGTGGTCGTGATGGTAGAGTTTGTGATCTATTACGACTATAGACGACCCTCCTCTAGATGCAGGATTAGGACGACTGGGGTAAGATGTAAGGCAAGGCAGTACGACCAGGGTAATGATGGTTATAAGTTACGAGTCGTTATTGGGTGGTTTAGTGTGGGATAAATTGGGAGTTGGCAGGAGTTTGGGATTTGAGGGACATTTTTATTTACTGTATTCTGTTTTATTTGTATGTATTTCCTTGTGGTTTATTTGTGTTAATTTATTTGCCTTTATTTGTTTATTTTTTATTTGCATCTTTGTGTATTTTCTTCATCATCAGCAGCAGCAGTATCAGCTATCATCATCATCATCATCAATTTCATCATCAACTTCATCATCAGCAGCTTCATCAACAACTTCATCATCATCAGCTTCCTCCTCATCATCATCAACGTCATCATCATCATTTAGACCTCATTCCCACCTTTATTTGCTTATTTATTTATTTGTTTATTTATGGGCACAAACTCAACCCCAAGTTCTGCCTGCCTGCGATAACTGTCTACACCGCACTACATGTGCATAACATATCACACCTATTCACTGTCTTTAGTAATGGCTGCTGCAATCTTACTATCAAATGAGGTGGTACCTCGGATTGCCACCACCGGCAGGGTAGGGCTGGCGGCACAGGGTCCTCCCGGTCGCCATCAAGCGACTGTGCCGGCAGCGACTGTTGCTATCTCTGGGAATGCTCATCAGCGAAGAAGTGACAGTGCAGCCTTATTCTTTACCAACATCCGCGGCCTTACCACAAATTTAAACTCAGTTCATTTTTTCCTTCAGTCCATATCCCCTTTGGCCCTTTTCCTCACAGAACCACAAATCTCACCCTCTACCGATATATCTCCATTTTGTTTTCCCTGTTACCATCTCCTTACAAACTTCCGTAACAAGGGCGGCACCTGTTGTTATACCAAATCCCAATATGCAGTTGACACTATTTTAAACTTCACTTCATCCAGTTTTGATTACTTATTATATAAATTAAATTGTCAAAACATTACCAAATATATCTGTGTAGTTTATCGTTCCCCCAATGCTTCTTCGGAACCCAGTGTATTTGATTCCATATCCACTCAGTTGAGTAACCTTGACCTTGCCCTTGGCACCGAAATTACCATTTTGGGTGATTTTAACATACACAATGTTGAATGGTTATTGCATTCTTCCCGGACTGACGACGCTGGTCTAGAATGCGAGCTGTTTTCGGAATCGTTTAATCTCACCCAGTTGGTAAAGCAACCAACCAGAATACCTGATAATCCTGACCATAATGCCCATTTCTTGGATTTATTCTTGACAAATAATCCAGATCAATACAGGATAGGTACTGTCACCACTTGGATCCTCTGACCACAATCTCATCAAAGCCTCATTAGTTAACCCTCCACACCTCCCCGTTCTAAACCTGTCAGGGTGACCCGATTGCACTTTGATAGGGCAGACTGGGATGGATTTAGAAATTATTTTGCTGATGTTCCATGGCAGTCTTTCTTCTCTAGTGATCCCAATTCTACCCAGTCCCACATTTGCGACTTAATACTAGCTGGTATGGATTTATTCATACCAAGTCAACAGTTCACTAAAAGATCAAACTCTCCAAAATGGTTTGGTGGCAACTGTGCCAGAGCAGCCCAAAAGTCATTAGCATATAACTCTTACTTAAAATCAAGAACATCTGAATCACTCTCCCAATTTAAAATTGCTAGAGATCATGCAAAAGCTGAATTAAATATATCTAAATCAAACTTTCTTCAAAAGCAAGCATCAAAACTGCTTAACAACCCTAATGACAATAGAATATTCTTGTCAGCTCTTAAGTCTTTCCATAATAACTTTAACAAGTGATCTTCCATTCCCCCACTAAAATCTTCAGATGGCAACATTACAGATGACCCACGTGGGAAAGCGGATATCTTTGCCAGTAGCTTTGCCAGAAACTCTACCATAGATGATACCAGCCAGAATGTTCCAGTACTGGAACTTGATTCTCCCGAAATTGCCCTACTTAAAATACAGACAAGATACGTAAAATCCATCCTAGACAATTTACCTACCAACAAAGCTCCGGGCCCAGATGGAATTCCGCCAATTGTTTTGAAAAAGTGTTCCCCTGAACTTGCCTATCCTAGCTAAATTATTCAGACTATGCATACGTACTTCTTTATTCCCAAATTCATGGAAAGAAGCCAATATCCACCCAGTTCCGAAGAAAGGAAGTTCGTCTGACCCCTCCAATTACAGACCAATATCTGTCACATCTTCTCTTGGTAAGGTATTTGAAACTTTAATTAATAAGCACATTGTTAAACATCTTGAATCCAACAACTTAATTAGTGATAAACAATATGGTTTTCGCCATGAAAGATCCACCATTGACATACTCAATCTCTTAACTCATACCATCCATCAATTAATTGATCTTTTTGGAGAAACTCATGCAGTAGCTCTTGATATCTCTAAAGCTTTCGACAGAGTATGGCACTGTTCCCTACTGTCCAAACTCTCTTGCTATGGACTAACGTCTTTTGTTCCTTTGATTTCTTCATATCTTAGTGACAGGAAAATAAGAGTAAAAGTAGATGATGTATATTCCAATTTCCACTCAATTAACGCCGGCGTGCCGTAGGGATCAGTTCTGGCACCGACCCTGTTTCTGGTTCATATTAATGATCTCTTATCTGTCACCCACAATCCCATTCACTCATATGCAGATGACTCAACACTACATAGTTCATTCACACTCGGACATCCATTTACAAAGTCTAATATCTCTACCTCTCAACTCAGTACAGCCATCTCCATAAATCAAGATCTATCTACAATCAGTGAATGGGGACAAAATAACCTTGTCTCTTTTAATGCTAGTAAAACTAAATATATACAGTTTACTAATAGACAGATATTGCCAGATTCGTACATTACCTTCAGTGCTATTAATATTCCCATCTCCAGAAGTATTGAAATTCTTGGCGTCTCACTTAACAGTGCCCTCAGCTGGACCTCTCATGTCAGATCACTTGCTAAAACCGCCTCAAAGAAACTTGGATTATTGTACAGAGTCCGTAACTTCTTCGCCGATGAGCAGTTAGCTATAATTTATAAGAGTCATGTGCGCTTTCAGCTTGAATATTGCTCACCCTTGTGGAATGGTTGGGGAGAGGTTGCATTAAAACAACTAGACAAAATTCAGAACGAAGCTGTTAGAATCATTAACAACCCTGTCATTACATATAAACTACCTCCCCTGCAAGTAAGAAGGAATGTTGCCTCCCTTGCATTATTTTACAGATATTTTTTTGGCAAATGCTCAGATGAAGTTGCGTCCATGGTGCCACCTCTCCATGCCTTCCCTCGTGCTACATGGGCATCTGGTAGCGCTCATGACTGGAATGTCACTTAGCCATATTGCAGAACTTCTGCCTATCAGAATTCTTTCATTCCCCGAACTGCATCTCTCTGGAACTCGCTTCCCCAGAGATGTTTCCCTCCAAATTTCAACTCACAACTGTTCAAGTCAAACTGTTACAGATATTTTATGAACAGAGGACACCAGTAATCTGGTGTATGGATAATTTTTTTTTTTATCATTTGTTTTTCCTTCCTCCGTTCTGTTATTTATAAAAAAAAAAAAAATGCCAGACCACTACAACCGTTAAGCGATATGCACAACTCTACTTAACTCTCCCTACTGGATATTTTAGGAGTGGTGTCCCTCTTCTCACTCCAACTGCTCAAAGTCGTGCACAGCTCTACTTTATCGACATGGTGCTCTAGTTTGGCGCTTTGTATCCCCAGGCAGAGAAAGTAACAAAGGGACGTCCATCGAGGGAGCTTGTGAAGTACGTGGGTCGTCTGCTGCCCTCTGAACCAGCCCGGGTGTTCGTTCCCTTATGTGGCAAGAGCGCGGACCTTAAATGGTGAGTGTGGCATGAACGTAACCTTATATAGTTCTTTCCTTTTAACTTGGCTCAAATTTTCCTGTTGTAGCTTGGGTCCATATTCTCGTTGGGCATGGAGTTTCCCTGATACTTCTTCCTTAGCTATTTATTTTTGAATGTGGGTGGTTACTATCCTTATGTGCGTTATTTTTGCAGAGTGTGGCGGTATTGGAAAAATTTGTATAACACAGAATGGGACAGTAAAGTGTGATAAACAAACTAAATAGCGGAGGAAAAGGTGTTAGGAGCTTCTTTAAAAGACGAGAATACTTGCCTTGGACTTTAACCCTATAATCCTTTCACCTTAACATGGCCCAGATTTTCGTCCTTTTGCAGCTAATATCGCGTAGCTCTGGCAGAAAAAGGCAATAATACGGCTATGTATCCATTCCATAGCACAACCTCGTGACCAGCACCACCATAGCACTTTTACTATAACTTGGCTCAGATTTTCGTCGTTTTTAGCTTATTTCACGTAGCTCCTGACCTGGCTTAGATGGTGAGTTTACCTTACGTTTACCCTTCTTGCAGTACTCCATTCACCTTAACCTGGTCTCAGATTGCCATTTCTCCTTGAATGCTTAGTTATAGTCCGGGATTAACACTAGAAAAAAAAAGTTGTAGAGCCATATTTTCTTCTGCTACTGAACTGCGTAAAAGTAGGTACAGAAGGATTAAATTACAGTATGGGCTAAGTTAAGGTGAAGAGACTTTAGTAATTTTCCATGGATGAAAGATAAAAATCGTCGCGTTATACAGCCTGTCTTGATTTGGAACTGTGTTAGTGTATTGCGGTAGTGTGTTTAAAGCGTAGACATTTTTCTCCTGAGGTCTTAATAGTTTCGAAAGTCACATTAAGAAACAGATGATTGTACAGTATGTGGGTGAGTCAAGGGAAGAAAAAAGGTCCAGATGTTTTTATTTTATTATTGTTATTATTATTATTATTATTATTATTATTTTAAGTCTCTGGTCTTCTGCTTTACCCCTTTGGCTCACCCACACTCTTACCCATCCTGTCTCATATATATATTCCCTGCCTCACCCACACAAATACTCTGTCCCTCAGCCTGCCTCACCCACACGAGTACCCTGTCTATTACCCCGCCTCACCCACACGAATACCCTGTCTCATCCACACAAATACCCTGTCCCATACTCTGCCTCATCCTGCCTGCTCCCTGCCTCACCCACACAAATACCCTGTCCTTTACCGTGCCTCACCCACACGAATTCTCTGCCTCTTACCCTGCCTGCTCCCTGCGTCACCCACACAAATGCCCTGCCTCACCCTACCTGCTCCCTGCCTCATGCACACGAATACTGTATCCCTTACCCTGCCTCGCCCACACAAATACCCTGTCTCACCTTGCCTGCTACCTGCCTCACCCACACAAATACCCTGCCTCACCCTGCCTACTCCCTCCCCACCCACACAAATACCCTGCCTCACCCTGCCTGCTCCCTCCTCACTCACACAAATACCCTGTCCCTTACCCTGCCCCACCTACACAAATACCCTGTACCTTACCCTGCCCCACCCACACAAATACCCTGTCCCTTACCCTGCCCCACCCACACAAATACCCTGTCCCTTACCCTGCCCCACCCACACAAATACCCTGTCCCTTACCCTGCCTCACCCACACAAATACCCTGTCCCTTACCCTGCCTCACCCACACAAATACCCTGTCCCTTACCCTGCCCCACCCACACAAATACCCTGTCCCTTACCCTGCCCCACCTACACAAATACCCTGTTCCTTACCCTGCCTCACTCACACGAATTTCCTGCCCCTTACCCTACCTGCTCCCTGCCTCAGCCACAGAATACCCTGCCTCACCCTGCCTGATCCCTCTCTCACCCACAAAATACCCTACCTAGCCCATTACTAATCTATTCCTCAGTCACACCCATACCTTACCTCAGCTTGCCTAACCCCTGCCTCACCCTGCCACCCTTCCACAGGCTGTACGATCGAGGCAACACAGTGGTGGGTCTGGAGGGAGCGGTGAAGGCGGTGGAGCTGTTCTTCCACCTGCACCCGGACCTCAAGCATTCCACACAGGACCTACCTTTTGGAAAACTTTACAAGGCAGGTGGAATTGGGCTGTTAGGAAGGATGCTGGAATGAGTCGAGTGTCACATAGGGTTGTCCATATATAGCGCTCCTTTTCCACTCTACTGGGGGATTCCTCGTGTCTTATGGGGACTGCCTAGGGTTATTATTGTACTCCCCGCGTTATCTCTCCTTCTCCCGCTGCCACACTCACGCCCACACCAGCAGACTGAGTCGTTCCCGCAACACAAAAGATACAACCTGGTGTTTTTGGTGGAGTGCTACTTCCGGATCACCCTTGTATTTTGTCAGGGGATCAGTTCTTTTACCTCTCCACAGACCTCCACCTCCCCACACCACCTCCCCACACCTCCAGCTCTCCATACCAGCTCTCCACATCAACTCTCCACACCACCACCTGTCCACACCACCACCTCTCCACACCACCACCTCTCCATATCACTACCTCTCCACACCTCCACCTCTCCACACCTCCACCTCTCCACACTTCCACCTCGCTACACCTCCACCTCTCCACACCACCACCTCTCCACACCACCTCGCCACACCTCCACCTCTCCACACCACCACCTCTCCACACCACCTGTCCACACCACCACCTCTCCATATCACCACCTCTCCACACCTCCACCTCTCCACACCCCCACCTCTCCACACTACCACCTCTCCACATAACCCTTTGGCAAATTACAAGGCGGGTGGACATATACTCTTTTCACCTTAACTTGACCCAGATTTTCGTCTTTTTGCAGCTTATTTAACTTAGCCATTTGGCGGAAGAAAACGGTGCAGTGGGTGTACATCCTTTCCATACCACTTCTTCGTGACTAGCATCATATTCCGGTTTTAATCTCATATTGCTGTTAAGTATTCAAGATGGAGGAATGGCAATTTTAGGCCAAGTTGGAGTGAAAGTGGTGTAGGTTTTTAGGAGAGGGGAAAACGGTGGTGTGTTTTAATTTTTTTTTTAATTGACATTTTTGACATTAAAATCCCCCCCCCTCTCTCTCTCTCTCTCTCTCTCTCTCTCATTATCTTTTTTTTTTATTTCCCTTATTTCTATTCCTTGTGTGTTGTTATAGTGATTACCAGTATTGAGATTATATGAATAACACAAAAAGGAATGTTCATCATCATCATCATCATCATCATCATCATCTAATCCTATGCCGCCCCATGAGGAGCGTAGGAGCCCGGGGCTTAGCAAGTTGATCTTGACATTTAAGATTAGAGTGACCAGCCTCACTCATCCCTGAGTCCCATTACGTTAGCAGTAAACCCCAACCATCCCTTGGATATAAACTTGCACAAGCTCAATCCGATTGGAGCGCCTTAATTACCCACTAAACCAGGCGCCATAGTTTGGTTGAATGGTTACCACCCAGCGTAGTAAATGTTTTGTTGGTATACAGGAAACCATTTGGCGTTCCACTCAGTGTAGAGTCACCCACAGGCAGAAGGAAGAGAAAAGAATGAACTAAAAATGACAGAAGAGGGAGTGTAGAGTCACCTGTTGGCTTCAGGAAGAGGAAAGAATGAAGGAAAGAAAGACAAGAGGACGGAAGGAAGGAAGGGGGGAAAGAGCAGTCACCCGAGAGCAGCACCACATCGAGTGAGTGGATGGTGAGCGCCCGCACCTACCACCAAAAAAGAAATGTTAAGGTGTAGAATACAGAATAAATCGCTTGTGAAGAAGTGCTACCAAGCCTTCTGTGCCCCCTAAAAGACAAACTAGGTTAGGTTAATGTTTGTTCACATTCAAAAATCTGAAATATAGATGGAATAGATTGGGTTGGGATAAAGTAAAGAAAGTTGAGATAATTTTATTTTTTAAACACTAACTTGGACCAGATTTTCGTCCTTTTCCAGCTTATTTTACGTAGCCCCTTGGCAGGATTGGGACAGCACTATGACTCTGCCTTCATTCCATAACACTCCTTCGTGAGTAGTGTTACTCTATACCATAACAGCATTCCTGATGGAAAGAGTGCACTTTCAGCCAAAAATTAAGCCTAAAATACAGATTATAGTAATTATAATGGAAGTTGTTAAATAATACTGGTCTATGGCTGAGCAGACCCATCAACTGCAAGAAAGCAACTGTTCCTACAGGGTCGTCCCGTGCAGTGAACCAATATTACCTTCTGACAGGCAGCACCTCGCCACAGAGAGGCTGGGAAGAATATGAAGGCTTGGTTCCTGGATGGACGCCCAATTTGCATCTCCATTTAGTTACAGATGCACCATAGTAGGCTTCACATCACCCCGTTATTTGTTTATATGGTTACCACTCAGCACTGTACATGGTTTCCTGGGTCACAAGAAATCATTAGGCTTGTCACTCAGGGCAGAGCCACGTGAAGTGGAAGGAATGATAATAAAAATTGACAGGAAGGACGGGAGGAAAAGGAAGTGAGAATGGCAGACACCAAAAGAATGAAAAATGTGATGGAAGAAGGATGCAGAACTACATCCCATGAGTGGATGATGCTTGGACCACTAACCACCTTGTGGAAATTGTTGTTGACTCGTGTGTGGTGCATTTCCAGAGCGAGGACGGTCGGCTGCAGGTGTATGTGTGTGACGTGACGCAGGTGCCGGCCGGAGCACTGGGCACCTTTGACGCTGTGGTGGACTGGGGAGCCTACACTGCCATCGCGTCACCTGACAGGCCAAGGTGACATGGGGGATTTTGTTGTAGTGGTAGTTGTTGGAATGGTGGTAGTAGTTGTACTAGTGGTGGAGGTGGTGATGATGGTGGTGGTGGTAGTGGTGGTAGCAGTAGTAGTAGTAGTAGTAGTAGTGGTGGTGGTGGTGGTGTGGTAGCAGTAGCAGCAACAGCAGCAGTAGTAGTGGCAGTAGTATAAGTAGTAGTAGTGGTGGTGGTGGTGATAGCGGTGGTGGTGATAGCGGTGGTGGTAACGATAGTAGTGGTTACGGTAGTAGTGGCAGTAGTAGTAGCGGTAGTTGTAGTAGTAGTAGTAATAGTAAGACAGTAGTAATAGTAACAGTTCTCTATCTTTAATGGAAAAGAAGGCAAGACTTCCATATGAGTATATGAAATCTGATAAATCTTGACATGATGTACCCTACAAGATAGATAAATAAATAAATAAATAAATAAGTAAATCAGTCAATAAATCAAACTCTATCTTAATGCCCCCTCTCCAGGTACGCCGAGATAGTGACGGGGGCGCTGAAGGAGTGTGGTCGGTACTTCCTGGAGGTGTGTCACGATGGGCCTCCTCGTGTTGGGCGTATCCCTCATTCCATACCCTTCAGGACTGTTAAACTGGAACTGGGTGAGGCGGCACACACACACACACACACACACACACTCTCTCTCTCTCTCTCTCTCTCACACACACACACACACACACACACACACACACACACACACACACACACACACACACACACACACACACACACGGAAGCTGGTTGAGAATTACATAGAGCATACAGATGTTATGGTGCTTATTAAGTGGTACCTCCTTATGTCTCTAAGAAGAGTTTTAAGCATAGAGAGAGAGAGAAAGAGAGAGAGAGGAAATTAATCACCCTCTTCCTCCCACAGGTAAAGGTCGCAAGATGGAGGTACTCGACACACAGGACATCAGTGCAGCATGGAGTGTGGATTCGTTATTCGACTCGCACATCCTCTTCTCTCCCCTCCACTAACCACACCACGCATCATTTACCGCCTTTGTCTGTGCGTAGGGTCAGTAGGAGCCGGGATGTTGCAGAGGTGTTTTGTTTAGTTCCTTCTCTCTCTCTCTATCTCTCTCAATACCCACGGGCATAGCATCCCATGGTATCCAACTTGATGTACTTTTTTTTACTCTAACTTTGTCTAAATATAGTCTTTGTACTCTAACTTGGTCTAGAAATACTTTTTACTCTAACCGGATTAAAATCGCCATCACTCCATCATGAAGGCTGAGCTGTAACAGGGGATTAGTACTGTAATATGGTGCTAGTCATGAAGAAGTGCTGTAGAAAAGATGTAGAGCCGTAATACTGCCTTTTCCTGCTACTGAACTGTGTGAAATAAGCTACAAAATGGACGAAAATCTGGACCAAGTTAAGGTAAAATGAATATAGAATCTTTGTACCATAATTTTTATTGTTCTTGAATTTTTGTTTCATTCTGTTTTTTATCCTCTTGAAATTTAATGTAAGAATACGTAGTTATCATATTTAGTTCCATATTTGTGTTGTTTTCTCCCAGCTCTTGTTTTGGTTGTACCCAGGCGCATGAGGATTTAAGAATTTGTATATGTCGATTGTAGTTCATTGTTTGTACTTTCTTATCTACCAAGTATTTTGTTTGTTCCCAGGGGTATGAGGATTTAAGAATTTGTAGATACGAAGGGTAGTTAGTTATTGGTACTCCCTTCTCAACCATGTATTCTTTTGTTCTCAGGAGCATGAGGATTTAAGAATTTGTAGCTATCGAGAGTAGCTAATTATTTATACTTTCTCCCATGTCAGGTATTCTTTTGTTTGTTCCCAGCGGCATGAGGATTTAAGAATTTGTAGATGTCGGGTGCAGTTAATTATCAGTACTTTCTTCAATTCCAAGTATTCTTTTGTTTGTAGCCAAGAATATGAGGATGTAAGAAGTTGTGGATGTCCAGTTTTGTTCATTATTTCCACAGTGTTCTGTTCTTTGGTTTGTATCCAGAGACGTTACGATCTAAGAATTGTTTAATGTCAACCTTAGGTACTTATTTACGTTTTCTTTTCTTACAAGTACTTTGTATCTAGAGACATTGGAAAAGGCCGGATGCAGAAGTTTGGTAAAGCGGGGGAGGGGGGCGTGATTCTTAGTTGAATTACCAGAAATTTAAATTAATCCTATATCATCACCAAAATTCCTCAAAAGTTATTACCAAATCCCCCTGTGTGATTAATGATTCTGATGTAAAAGTGCTTAAAATTTAGGAAATATATATTTTTAATTATAAGTAATATTTTTAATTATAAGTAATCATTGGTCTGTCGAAAAGAAAGGGTCGTGCGCTGCCCAAGCCCCCTTCCTTATAAAATCTGTGCCTTATTAGGATCTAAGAATTCGTAGATACAAAGTTCACCATGTTTGTACCGAAGGACATTGGTATGCAAGACTGTAGTACGGTTCATTTCAGATCAAATGCCTGTTCTGATTTTTTAAAATCCCTTCAGATTTTATTTTACTCCACCCATATCAAACTCAGTGCCTGATTTGATTGTTTAAAATCCATATATATATATATATATATATATATATATATATATATATATATATATATATATATATATGGAGCTTCAGTGGTAGAGTGTGCGTTTCGTACGCTTGTGGACGAGGGTTCGCCTCCACCCAGAGTTGTAAAAACTTTTGGAATCGTTCACCGAGCCACTTGCTACTTTGGCGGACATAAGGGGTGCTGTGGTTGAACCAGTGTCGCATACTAGTATGCTTGCACCCAATCGGCTTAAGGCGGGCCGATTACACTTGGTTCACAGACTACACATACATCCAAAGCCACTACAATACTACACTTACACTTACAGGCACTTCTCACTCTACATACAGTCTCTACCAGACAGCCTAAGCCACTGGGTAGTGATACATTGGCTGTATCGTCCCTGCTTCGGTAGGGATAGGCTGGTCCTGCAGTGGACCTCAACAGATGATTATATATATATATATATATATATATATATATATATATATATATATACTCTACCGAGCGACATTTGGATCGATCATGTTGTCGAGTATGAGTTTTAGTTCTTTGGCGATTTTTGCGATGTTCTTAATTACTCAACTCGGAGTTATTTTCACCTTTTATTCAGCACTGTCCACATCCTCAATAAAAGCATTAATCAACCAACCTTTCAGTCAGTCAATCAGTCCTCTTCTTGTACCTACTGATGATATGATCCAGGATATATGCAAGTGTCATGATTTAGGGTCATTTTCAAACACTTACGATAAATTCCCCCGTCGTAAGCAACCTGTCTTGTATTGTTTCCATCCCCAGACGATTTTATTAAGCTGTGAAGAGTTTACTGTAGTGCCAGACGCCATAATCCCGTAAAGGGTGGCAGTTTGTCTTAGAGTTATTAAATTTGTTTTACGGGGAGGGGCACTAACTCTCTGCCAACTCACTTGTTCACATGTAGGGAACACGTATGGGTTGGTTATATGGCTACCGCCCAGCGTTGTAAGTGGTTTACTGGCTTACAGGAAACCATTAGGCTTGTCACTCAGTGTAAAGCCACGTGAAGAAGAGAGTAACAAAAAATTACAAGAAAGGTGAGAGAAATTGGAAGAGAGGAGGACAGACACAGAAAAGGAATGATAAAAGTGAAGGAAGAAGTAGGCGACACTACACTGAGTGGATGATGGTCGCCACCACCTACCACCTATCATTGTAGTTACGGGGTTGAGAATAGTCCCCGTCAACCCCCTTCACAACCTATACCATTTTTTCTCTAACTTGGCCTAAAGTTGACTCTCTCTCTCTCTCTCTCTCTCTCTCTTGAATTCTCAGTTGTAGTAATGAATTTAGCACAAGATTATGATGCTGGTCACGAAGAAGTGCTATGGGAAGGACGCAGAGCTATAGTACTGTCTTAGTGAAATTAGCTGCAAAAGTACGATAATCTGGGCCAAATTAGGGTAAAAAAAAAAAATAACCTTTCCATAAACTGAATAAAATCGCCTGAAGATAGAATAAGATGCATGAGATGGAGTGAAGGTGTTAGTGTGTTAAGTGTGATAAAGGACGGAATCCACTCCTCTCTCTCTCTCTCTCTCTCTCTCTCTCTCTCTGATGGCTACTCCACTCGGCAAAATAAAATCGTATCGTCAGCGAGAATGAAAAGGCGAGATCAGTGCAATGAAAACAATTCTCTCTCTCTCCCTCCCTCTCTCTCTCTCTCTCTCTCTCTCTCTCTCTCTCTCTCTCTCTCTCTCTCATACTACAGTGGATGTTAGGGAAGAAGATACAGGGCTGTCCATATATAACGCTACCCAATTTTGTGTTACTTGCCTCGTCTCCCCATACGTCTTTGAGAGAGACGCCTTCACGTGGTGGCACCGGTATAGCTCGGTCACTTCACTGCCGGGTTACATAAATGTCCCCTTAACTTTCCTGCCTGCTGAAGGGATGGGGAGGTTATCTATCTGTCTGTTTATCTCTATCTACTGTGTCTGTCCCTGTCTGTCTGTCTGTCTGTCTATCTGTCTGCCTACCTGCCTGTTTATCCGTCTGTCTGTCAATCTGTATATCTATTTGTGTCCATCTGTCTCTGTCTGTCTGTCTGTTTATTTGTCTGTCACTTAGCGACGCACTGCACAGCCACCTAATCATTGTCATTTCTGCACGTTTTGAGCCTGCGAATATCGTCTTCTTTTATTGCCCAGGTCTCACTACCATACAACATCACACTCCTAACACATCCTACATACAAAGAACCCTTAGCACGGAGGGAAAGCCCTCTCAATGTCAGGAGAGGCAACAACTCCCTGAGCTTCTTCCAACCACTCCTCACTCTAGCCACAGACGGACATGACATGTCTCCCAAATAACAAAACTCTTCCACACACTCAAGAGACTCACCAGCAAGTTCAATCCTTTCACACCTGGCAGTCTCCACATGCTCTCCCCGACACACTGCACACATGAAATCAGTGTTATTTCGCAGTCTACCTCAAACACCACTACCATACATCTCATGCACCCATTTATCACAAACACTGCACAAGATGGGGTTACTTCCCACACCCTTGTGGCAAACCGCACATGGCCACTCCCCCTCTTTTTTGACAGTACCGCCACCGGCACTTGATACCATCACTTTTGTTTTATCTGCATTTACTTTTAAGCCTTTGTGCCCCATACCATCTCTCCACTTCCTAAATATTTCCTTCGAGTCCCTTTCATTCCCTGGACTCAGCACCAAACCATCAGCATACAACATCTCCCACGGGACTCCATTTCTGAAGTCACGTGAGAGGGTTTCAAGTGGCATGATAAACAACAAGGGACTCAAGACTGACCACTGATGCACAGCAACATTCACGGAAAACTCATCGCTCAAACCTTCATTCACCCTTACGTGGGTGCTAGCACCCTAACCAGCCACTCCTTCATCCCGAGCGTTCTCATTGTCCACTTTACCACCTCCCTGTGGACTCAGTCAAAGGCCTTCTCCAAATCAACAAAAATAAGAAGCGGTGCCAAGGCACAGCAAACCCGTCCCCCGCAATCATTATAGTGCTGACGTACAAACAATAGGATATCTAGTCAAAGATGTCACATAACAAATTTGGAGTAAATAGGTTAAAAACTGACGATTTTATGCCCATTTAAAATTTTAGGCCTGACCTACAGTACCTGACATTGACCCCCCTACCATTAACTGGGGGGTGACCCCCCTGATGTAATAAGGCATGTTATAGGATGCAGATTTGAAAGATGCACCTTTAGATTTTGGTTTCATGTCGATATGACGAATTTGAAAGGAGTTATGGCGAAAAAAATGATTTTAACCCTTCTCTCTCTTTTCTTTCTTTTTTTTTCTTTTTTTTTTTTTTTTCTTTACACTTCTTGGGCCAACAGCCTGGGCCTTGGCTCAGTTTCCCCCAGAATTTAATCAGGTGATCAAAAGTTCATAACCCACCATCCCTGTAATTATAGTCAACATTGCTCCGGTAATTTTCGCGTAAAGTTGTGAGAGAGACAGACAAACAGACAAACAAACAAGCCCAGTGAAAACACTACCCGTCCCCGAGCTCTTGCGGGCGGGAACGGGTAACAAAATACAGATCTCTTTTCTTCCCAATATATTTTTCCTGAACCTGTCGAACAATGACTGTGGCATCAGTGGTCCCTTTTCCTGGCATCAACCCAAACTGCATCTCATCAGCATTCACTCTTTCTCTAATCATACCTTCTAGAACTCGCTCCATTACCTTCGCTCTCTTGTCCAAAAGCTTTATGCCTCTGTCTATAATTTCCTCTTTCCAGGACATCACCCTTTCCCTTGTACACATTTATAATTACACTTCACCCAGTCATCTGGGAGAACACACTCATGTATAATCGTATTTATCAAGTGTGTGTGTGTGTGTGTGTGTGTGTGTGCGCTTATTCCTCCCATCTGACATTCATTCAGCTTAGAATTGACATTTTGAAATTTTGAACTTTAAGCTACTCAGTTTGAAGGCCTTTCCTAAGCTGAATAAAATCGTGTCAAGAGTGAACTAATAATGACGTCACTCGGATTCAATGGAAGGTGAAGTAATGAAGACGCCTTTGAGATCAGAAAGTTTAATTATACGTCAGCGAACAAGACAGCAACACTGACCTTACGTATCTAAGGCCGGTTCACACGAGCTAAATCGCGGCCGTTTTTTTCGCCGATTTACGGACAAAAGTGTTCACACGTATAGCGACTGGAGAGGCAGGAACGCGGCAAGTGTTTACAAAGATGGACCACCGTACTCGTACTAGGTGTGCAGCTCTTGCACTTGCACTTTTCCTACTTCAAGATGAGCCTTCAAGGCAGCGATTTAGCTCCTGTGAATAGGCCTTTACTGCCACTCAGCTTTCCGGTGGCTTCTGGGGCCGTATGCATAAATTTTCTTAAGCATAAATCATGTACAAGATTCCTTTATCTTTAACTCATTAATTTTAACTCATCCTTAAATAATCATTCTTTTATACTCATTGTCATATCAGGTACACCCAAACTGGAATGAACGTTAAAGTGAGATTAGAAGCAGTAGTAAACACAAGATGCATTCGTCTTCGTTCCCAGAGCTTTGCCTTGTTCGGTGCAGCCATTTAAATCGGCCTGGCTTCTTTCTCCCGACCGACATGTTGGTCTCTCTATACCGGCGAAAAAAGCGGCCGGAAATTCAACCGGGAAGCAAATTCCGGCAAAAAACGACCATGATTTTGCTCGTGTGAACCGCCCTAACAAGCCATGGAAATAAATAACTGAAATGTACAGCTATATTTGCGGCGCATGACTCTAAGGTTGTCATTATCGTAACCTGGCAACCTACCATTCAAAAGTGCGTCCCATTTCTTGTATAACATGAGACGCAAGTGATTCGTGTATAATATGTTCGTGTATGATAATATTCGTGTATAATATATTCGTGCATAATAGTATGATTCGTGTATAACATGATACAAAATCGGACGCACTTTTTAGTGCTAGGTTGCCAGGGTATGATAATGACAATCTCAGAGTCGTGCGCCACGACTATAATCATGTCAACTAAGAGTAAGGATTACACAAACTTTGTATAAAATAACAATGAAGAACACAAAGCACATTCAACCTGTAGTAGTAAACAACTATAGATACAAAGAACACTTTGAAAACGTGTTTTCGCGAGATTTTGCGAGTTACACAGGAATCAACTTTTTCAACACTTGCTTTGTGTTAGTCTCCTGTGTGTATATGTGTGTGTCTGTGAATTTTTATGGTGGATCCCTTGCCCAGAAAATGAGTTGAAGTAAGATCAAAGTATCTAGCAATCTATAAATACTTGGGGCTCGTTCAAACAGCTTCAGCCAGTAATCTCTCTCTCTTTCGAAAACACGCCAGTCTACCGTAAATTATTTATTATTTATTAGCGGTCACTTTTGCAAAATGAAAGACTCCTTAAAACTATGAAAGACGAATTCAGAACCTAATTTCATTTTAATAAGTCTTCAGGTACTGATGATTGAAACCGGAGTGTGTGTATGGAGTATAACTAAAACTAGAGAAGCTAGATGTGGCGCCAGGAACTTCGTTTTGATGAAAGCTTACGTCATTACAAGTAGCACTCGGATGTGGTTCAAGTTTCTGTGTTTGGTATAATTCTGGCGCTAGGTAAGGGGATGAGTAGGTTTCTGGTTGATGGAGATTAGTCTTTTTCGGGTAGCTCATCAAATGCGCTGCCAGGATACTATTTCGATGACGTTCCTGGAGCCACGTTTTCCTCGCCTGGTATTCTTCCGCCAGGTACGAACGCGCTGGGGAGCAACCGTCCGCCGTGTTTACGTTTGACTGTGGCTCTATTATTTCTTCCTTGACTGGGCAGGTTTCAGGGCAGGCCACTGGTGAGTACACCCAAGTTTCTTCCATTTTGAGCTCAGGGACTTCAGTTTTCACCAGATTTTCGGGAGGGACGCAGTAGATCTCTCTCTCAGACGACTGCAAAGGTAGGAGGGGAGGCGGACTGGTGAGAGACGATTTCCTCTTGTTTTCCTCTGGGCTTCTGGGACGGTGGCTGCCTCTTTGGGATAGTTTTCGGCCGCCCCATTCTGTGAAAAAGAACGATAGTGTCAGGGCAAGTTGTTGAGTTGTGTGACTTTCCTTGATGTTATCTTGTTCTCCTTCTCATAATCGCGGTAACGCCTAGTTCGAACTACATATTCTGGTAAAACAAATCGTTAATAGCAGGCCAGGGTAGTATCAGTAAACCTTAAGGAGACAGAGACAGGACCACCTTAAAAAAAAAAAAAAAAAAAAAAATTGTTTTAGCGACGTGTGTACAGAAGTGCATTTTCGAGTATGAAGAGGATTCATCATTACACAAGGAAAATATAATTGCATAAGGGATAGGTTTGTTAGGTTAGCATAAAATGGGTTAGGTTAGCATAAAATGGGTTAGGTTAGCATAAAATGGGTTAGGTTTGTTAGGTTAGCATAAAATGGGTTAGGTTAGATTAGGATAGGATAGGATAAACGAGGTTGGGTTTAGTTAGGAAAGTTTTGGCTGGGTTTTGATTAATAGTCATTGATATATATATATATATATATATATATATATATATATATTTAATGGCGTTCTAAGAAGGCGTCCGTCTGGCATCACCTGGTGTTCTCACCTGGTTGGCTACCCTTTTTTGCACTGGTTAGGTAGGCAGTGAGAGGAGCCGCATAGAGGAAAACAAGGGTAGCACAAATCTGCAGGTACGCCAGTCAAATGGGACAGCAAAGGCAATCAACTAAAGACTGTGTTATGTACCTTAAGCAGAGTAAAATAATACTGGCAAGGTGTATTAATGGAAAATTCTGTTAATGTTGCAGTGAAGAGTGAAATTTCAAAGCAGGGTATATGGAGAGGAAAGGTGGGTTAGTGGTCAGTGGGGGCCGAGAGCTAAAGGGAAAGGTTAGGTATGAGTCTAGTGAGGAAACTGATAAAGAAGAGGGCCTAGAAAAAGAATGTAAGGCTGACTTAAAAGAGCAAATTGAACTCAGGGCAACAATATCATCAAGTAAAGAGTTCCACGGACTGACGCACCTACTGTAATCGAGAACCTCCTCCTAGCCTCTAAAGAGCCATGAGAGCGAAGAATCTTAAATCTGTGCCGTCTCATGCCGAATGGGAGTGCCAAAGTAAAAATTTCAGCAGAATGAATACTACATTCATGATGAAAATTTTTTCAATATTTTACCAAATCTGCACGCAATAAAGGCCCCTGTACGGAGAACAAATCAAGATTCCCATAAGTTGTTCACCATAGGGAAGTTCGGTTAGTCCTTCTACATGACGAGTCCAAGATCTCTGGACTGATCCCAGAAAACGAAGATCTCCCACAAAGCCTCTATTTCACACACAAGAGGCATATTCCAACAAAGGTCTAATATGTGTTTTATACAAGGTAAGCATAAAGTCCTGTGATCTACAAAGAATACATCTTAGAAAATTGGTAGACAACCCAGAAGCTTTGTTAACAGTAAACCTGATATGGAGATGAAATCTGAGGGAGGAGTCCACCAAAACACTAGGATCCTTGTGAGAGTCGACCAAGGATATTGCATGACCCTGGAGGTGGTATTCGGGTACAGTAAAGTACCAATGTGCTGCCACGCCACAGTATCACGTTGCGCTACAAGACTGCGTCCGTGTCTTCGGCGCCGGTAGGGATTTGATTTTAATTTGATAATATTTACTGTTGAGAAAGTTACAGAGCACTTATACAACAAACAGAGGTGGATCTTGCCACACACCTTCAGCAAGTAAGATGATTATACAGTCAGTGGTTAAAAGTAGTAGTAATAATAATAATAATAATAATAATAATAACAAAAGGGGGTGGTGGATTTTGATGTTCAAAGTAGGTAATGCAAAGTGGATTTTAACTGAACAAACGCCACTTTTTAAACGCTTTTCAACACCTACTCAAATTAAAAAAAAAAAAAAAATTGCAATTTGAAAACGCAATCAGAAAATACTCTAAAGAATCCCACGAAGAGCTAAGGTAAAGAGAAAGAAAATATGCAAAATAAGGTGGTTCTCTGTCTACTCATGGATTACCGTACCGTAGAATCTTGTGTCAATAAGATTTTGAAAGTAGACTTGGGCAAGGAACGCATTTATCGTTTTTTCCATAGCTTACTTCCAGTTCTCTGAAGTTAGGAGTTGAATAAGGGAAAGTTTGTTTGGAATTATTTTATTATTATTATTATTATTATTATTTATTGTGGCAGCAGTGATAAGGATTTTTTTTCTCATGCTTTCGTTTTTCTTTCTTTTTATCCATAACATTTTCCATTAGATATCCAGAGCAAGAAGCCTATATTTTGTGCCATCCACAACTTTTCCTGTGACCTCCACGATACCGTAATTTTCCAACATTACCGGGTATCTATCTCATTGTCTGTCATCATGCCTGTCGATCTGCCTACCTTCCTTCCTTTAAATCCATCAGTCTATCTATATATCGAGTTGTGATATCCTTGGCAGTACTGTTTTTGTGAAATGCATTGTATTTTTCGTGACATGCGTGGTAATGTTTTTTGTGTGGCATTTATTGCGGCAGCCATAGTTCCCTGAAATCATGGTTTGCCGAAGAAATCGTGGTAACCGCCCACGAAACCGTGGTAGCCGCCGAGGATTTCGTCGGCAAAACTGGATTCGGTCCAAATCCATTCCTGCCTACGGAATCAGGTACAAAACGTTTTGTCTGATGGCAGAGCGAGCTGAATGGAGAACTTGGAGGCTATACTGCTGTATTTTGTTTATTTTTTGAAAGTTATAATTCCCTCCTAGAGTGCCTATTACTTTCCATTATATACGATATATATTATAAATTATGAAAGCTTAAATAACCTTTTATATCGTGCACTGGTGAACTAACAATGTCGATAAGTCAGTGGTTTACATTGGGGAGCGGACACAGCACACCACGCTGGGCGAAAGAGTATTGTATGTATCTCGCCGTTCATTCAACACTGCAGATACGATGGCATCTGGGGTTTTGGCCGTCTCCGCCTCTTTCTTCTCAAGTGCCACCACTACAAGACCCAGTGCAGCAATCACTCTCCCCTCAGCAAATTCAAGAAAAGCCATGTTGCATCTGATACGTGTGACTCGTGTGAGACGCTGGGACAGACTCCGGTATGCTTTGTTGACATTTTTGCCGACCGTCGGCGGCGTTCGTGGAACGTGTGTGACAGGGTTTGTGCCTGGCTCCAGCAAACCAGGAACGCGTTCCGTCGGCAAACCATGTTTTCAGGTACCGTGTGATTAGTTATTCAGCTTAGGTGAGACATTTCGTGGTATCTGAGTTCATAAGTAGTCTGGTAACATTTCAGTACGCTTTTTTTTTTTTCTCAACAAACGATAATATAGATTTATGCGTAAAACAGATAGCTGAGGAAGAGTTAGAGTTGCTGTGTCGATATTCAGCATATTTTGTTATAATTACTGATGCGCATTATACAAAATTAACATGACTAGAATGCATCCCAAACGTAAGAAATAGGACCCTTTTCCGGTATCCACAGAAAATGTATTATCGTAGAAAACTCGGAAAAGGAAGACCTAGACTTCAAGATGACATTTTGTAATAATTTGGATATATGAGCCGTTCTGCGCGATGATTTTTTTTTTTTTTTTTTTATTCTCGTTTCCTTGTAACGATTTCATTCAGCTTAGGAAAGGGTTTTTTCTCTTGAAGGAGCTTCTTTCAGTAGGTTGACACCATTTATTTCGTTCTTGTTGATGATGCAGCTTATGTCAGTTGTCACTTTTATGGAAGGCAGGAAACAGTTCTCAAACGGATGGGGTTACTGCGTTTTATTATTTTATATGTATATCTGGCTTATTTCCTGTGAGCCCGTTCCCTCCTTTTTTCCTGTCTGGTGGGATAGTGTTGAGGCAATACAGCGAGTTGACGTCACTGTTGACCTGTTTCCTTGTGTAGGTAGATCAGAGAGAGAGAGAGAGAGAGAGAGATGTTAGCTTTATAAACATCCACCTTGACCTAGCCACACTTCCCCTCCCTTCCACCTCGTCCTCGGTCTCCCTCTCCTTCACCTCGACCCACTTGTGCCTTTAAATTACGGTAACCGGGACGGGGTTGCACCGTATCTCTTATCTCAGGGTCTTATCTGGCAGTTTCGAGTGAGAATAGAGGAGGGAGGGGTTGGAGGTGTGGGGGAGTAGGAGAGGGGAATGGAGGAGAGGGATGATGGGGAATGAAGGAGAGGGATGATGTGGAGGAATGAAGGAGAGGGATGATGGGGAATGAAGGAGAGGGATGATGTGGAGGAATGAAGGAGAGGGATGATGGGGAATGAAGGAGAGGGATGATGGGGAATGAAGGAGAGGGATGATGGGGAATGAAGGAGAGGGATGATGGGGAATGAAGGAGAGGGATGATGGGGAATGAAGGAGAGGGATGATGTGGAGGAATGAAGGAGAAGGATGATGGGGAATGAAGGAGAGGGATGCAGTTGGGGAATGAAGGAGAGGGATGGTGTGGAGGAAGGAAGGAGAGGGATGGTGTGGGGGAATGGAGGAGAGGGATGATGGGGAATGAAGGAGAGGGATGCAGTTGGGGAATGAAGGAGAGGGATGATGGGGAATGAAGGTGAGGGATGGTGTGGGGGAATGAAGGAGAGGGATGGTGTGGGGGAATGGAGGAGGAGAGAGGGATGGAGTGGGGAGAATGGAGGAGTAGAAGAGGAATGGAGAGGGGCGAGTGGAGGAGTAGGTGAGAGGGATGGAGTAGGAGAGAGGGATGAGTGGGGGACTAAAGGAGAGAGGGATGAGTGGGGAACTAAAGGAGAGAGGGATGAAGTGGGGGACTAAAGGAGAGAGGGATGAGTGGGGGACTAAAGGAGAGAGGGATGAAATGGGGGACTAAAGGAGAGAGGGATGAGTGGGGGACTAAAGGAGAGAGGGATGAGTGGGGGACTAGAGGAGAGAGGGATGAAATGGGGGACTAAAGGAGAGAGGGATGAGTGAGGGACTAAAGGAGAGAGGGATGAGTGGGGGACTAAAGGAGAGAGGGATGAGTGGGGGACTAAAGGAGAGAGGGATGAAATGGAGGACTAAAGGAGAGAGGGATGAGTGGGGGACTAAAGGAGAGAGGGATGAAATGGGGGACTAAAGGAGAGAGGGATGAGTGGGGGACTAGAGGAGAGAGGGATGAAGTGGGGGACTAGAGGAGAGAGGGATGAGTGGGGCGTGTGGAGGGGCATGAGAGAGGAATAAGGATAGGGGAAGGAGGAAGAGGAGAAGAAAGAAGGGAAAGAGGAAGTCAAGAAGGAAGAAGAGGCGGAGGAGGAGGCCTAAAACAAGAGAAGACATGCAAAAACCAAATCCTAAAAACCGCAGTAGAACCTTTAAACCGGCGTCCCCTGTAAAGCTGATCGGTATTGGTCGTGTGGCGTAGGGAGTAGGGAGTGTGAGTAGGGAGTCGCCAGTGGAGCAGAGAGGGGTGGGAGGAAAGAGAAGCCAGTAGTGTACAATACAAAGGAAGGGGAAGAGACACTCAAGTAAGAAAGCAACCAGTAGGACAGGAAGGAAAGGTTGGAACAGGAGAAGATAAAGAAGACACACAGAAAACGCCTGAACCAGCTCTGCATACCGTTCTCACCTGTGAATCTGAAGTATCGGTATTCGTCGTGTGAGGTGGGGAGTCGCTCGACGGACGGGGACTTGTTCAGGGCCATCCTCAGACTCTGCTTCAGCTCCACGGACGACAGGTTGGGCGGTTTACCTGTTAGAAAAAAAAATAAAAAATGGTTCGCTATTTTAAACCCGTCTAGCTCTGTGATGTCTTGTTTTGGTGTGTTTCTTAGTGTTTACAGACGGTTTGATTCTCTTTAGGTTGGATTTTTAAGCTGGAGGGGTTTGATGCGGCCTTCGTTAACCCTTTCAGCTCGGATTTTTTTTTTGTTTTTTGGAAAGCTTACTGTTTACAAACGATTTTATTCAGCTTACGAAAAACCTCCTCCTCCTCTTTCTTTATCAACTGTTTTTCTTCTCTTCCTCCTCCTCTCTCCTTCATTAAATGTTTCCTCCTCCTCTTCCTCCTTCATTAAATGTTTCCTCCTCCTCCTCCTTCATTAACTGTTTCCTCCTTTCTCCTTCATTAACTATTTCCTCCTCCTCTCCTTCATTAACTGTTTCCTGCTCCTATCCTTTATTAACTTTTTCCTCCTCCTCCTCCGAACTTCCCCATTAGGAGCAGACTTTCTCAAACTAAAATATATTCAGATCAAGACAGAATGGCCGTATTAAAAGAGTTACTGACACATGCATTTCTTATTGGTCTTTCACGTAAAGATTTTCGTTCTTTTGTGTCTTATTTCACGTAGCTTAGTGGTTGAAAGGACGCGCTACGTGTCCATTTCTTTCCCACAGCACTTCTTTCTTTCCCACAGCACTTCTTTCTTTCCCACAGCACTTATTTTCTTTCCCACAGCACGTCTCTCTTTCCCACAGCACTTCTTTCTTTCCCCCACAGCACTTCTTTCTTTCCCCCACAGCACTTCTTTCTTTCCCACAGCACGTCTCTCTTTCCCACAGCACTTCTTTCTTTCCCACAGGACATCTTTTCTTTCCCACAGGACATCTTTTCTTTCCCACAGCACGTCTTTTCTTTCCCACAGCACGTCTTTTCTTTCCCACAGCACGTCTTTTCTTTCCCATAGCACGTCTTTTCTTTCCCATAGCACGTCTTTTCTTTCCCACAGCACTTCTTACTTTCCCACAGCACTTCTTTCTTTCCCACAGGACATCTTTTCTTTCCCACAGCACTTCTTTTCTTTCCCACAGCACGTCTTTCTTTCCCACAGCACTTCTTTCTTTCCCACAGCATTTCTTTCTTTCCCACAGCACTTCTTTCTTTCCCACAGCATTTCTTTCCCACAGCACTTCTTTCTTTCCCACAGCACTTCTTCCTTTCCCACAGCATTTCTTTCTCACAGCACTTCTTTCTTTCTCACAGCACTTCTTTCCCACAGCACTTCTTTCTTTCCCACAGCACTTCTTTCTTTCCCACAGCACTTCTTTCTTTCCCACAGCATTTCTTTCTTTCCCATAGCACTCTTTCTTTCCCACAGCACTCTTTCTTTCCCACAGCACTCTTTCTTTCCCACAGCACTCTTTCTTTCCCACAGCACTCTTTCTTTCCCATAGCACTCTTTCTTTCCCATAGCACTCTTTCTTTCCCACAGCACTCTTTCTTTCCCACAGCATTTCTTTCTTTCCCACAGCATTTCTTTCTTTCCCACAGCATTTCTTTCTTTCCCATAGCACTCTTTCTTTCCCACAGCATTTCTTTCTTTCCCACAGCATTTCTTTCTTTCCCACAGCATTCCTTTCTTTCCCATAGCACTCTTTCTTTCCCACAGCATTTCTTTCTTTCCCACAGCATTTCTTTCTTTCCCACAGCATTCCTTTCTTTCCCATAGCACTCTTTCTTTCCCACAGCACTCTTTCTTTCCCACAGCACTCTTTCTTTCCCACAGCACTCTTTCTTTCCCACAGCACTCTTTCTTTCCCATAGCACTTCTTTCCCACAGCACTTCTTTCCCACAGCACTTCTTTCCCACAACACTTCTGAACTCGACACGCATCGTCTCTCCATCCTTTCCGTAGCATTTCGTAAGTAACATCATATTCTAGTATTAATCTCTTATACCTCGGCATGGAAGATGGAGGGATGGCAGTTTTAAGCCAGGTTGGAGTAAAAGGAGTACATTCATCACTCAGACTTCAGTGCCACGTAAGAAGAGTACATTCATCAAACTTCTGTGCCACGTAAAAAGAGTACATTCATCAATCAAACTTCTGTGCCACGTAAAAAGAGTACATTCATCAATCAAACTTCTGTGCCACGTAGAAAGAGTACGGTACATTCATCACTCAAACTTCTGTGCCACGTAAAAAGAGTACATTCATCAATCAAACTTCTGTGCCACGTAAAAAGAGTACATTCATCAATCAAACTTCTGTGCCACGCGGATGCATTCATTACCCCACCAGCATAAAGATACAGTCATCATTTCATCACCTATCTTTATCAGCGAGGGGAAACGTCATCGTAGTACACCATGCATGACTAAGACGTTTTGGCCAGTATCATTTCCTATATTGCCCAAGTGTCTCTTAAGGTAGATAAGGGACAGCTGGGGGCAAAAGTTAGCCGATAGTCACCAGCTATAATTGTGTGCCGGAAGTGTCATCAAACTTTTGCTCTTGGCTCTTCCTTGGAATTTAATTAGTGAATATTAGATTACGTAGATACCGCCGATGTGTTAACTCCTTCAGTCCGGTGACGAATTTTGCACTTTAATCAGGCAGTTTTAGTCATCAGAAATGTTCATGTGTGTGTGTGTGTGTGTGTGTGTGTGTGTGTGTGTGTGTGTGTGTGTGTGTGTGTGTAAGGAATGAATTACTTGTATATCAAACCCCCTTTGTTCGGAAAGACTCTCCTAAGCTGAATAAAATCGTCTGAAGGTAGCACGCACAGAAGACATTGATTAATTTTAGGGAGAGGGGTGGTATTGAAGTGAGAGGCCTTCATGTGGTGGCACCTATATAGTCTGGCGGCTCCACTGCCTGCTTATACAAACGTCTCACAGTTACTTCCCCATCCCCCGAAGTGTGGATGGTAGCCTGCAGGAGGACAACTTAACCCTGCGGCCACTGGGTTCACGTTTTAGATGAGCTTGGGACCACAGCAAGGATAACAGGGACAGGGATGAAAGAATGAGACCCACGTATTCCCTGCGTATTTGCAAAGGGTAATCAGAAGGGGAGGAATGGGACTATAAATTCCACTTCTTGTATAAGGGTACGATAATGCCGTCCTTACCACCCATAACCACTTCACTGGGAGGACGTGTTATGTGTAGTGTGTCTGTACTATCCCAGACCATTTTAATAAACATGGGAAAGACCTCTCGTACTGAAGGAGATAGTGAAGGCCAGAAATAACCCTTCCAGTTTGTTAAGTTTCTCTCGTGGTGAATAAAATCGTCTGCACATAACAAAAAAAAAAAAAAAAAAAAGCACCGGAATGAAGGAGTTGTGTTGTCAACAGCCATATCGCTATTATGATACAAGAGGAGGGAGGTGGGATCGGAATGTCCCTCAGATATTGCTCCAAAAAGTTAAAAGAACCTTAGTTTTCATTTGCCCAGTGTGACCATGTAATAAGCGAAATGAAACTTCGCAAATTAATCACACTGTTTTGGCCGAGATTCGATCTCAGGCCCTCACTCTCCATACACGTGCACGTTGTGACTGAGCCAAAGAGATGATCCCCGCTTTGCCTGTAGGCAACGCGGGCTTTTATAGACCCCATTACAACCATGGTAAGTGGAATTATGGTAAATGATTTTATTTTTTAATATGCGGCAAATATACTAAAGGAACTGATTTTTTATTTAGGCCTCTGAAGTGCCCAACGGCAAACAGTGCTATGATCTCTTGACCTAATGTTTACGATTCCAAGGCATCACCAGCAACTGCAGCTTAGGCTATGAAAATACCTCGAGACAGACGAAACCTATCTCTAGCGAGCGGCCACAAATGATGAGTGCTGTGATTTATATGATTTTCTGTTCCAAGGTCTCATCAACAACTGCAAGTTTCTTCTAGGTGTCAGCAACAACTGCGTCTTATTTCGACATCAGAATGCTGATGTACCTGGTAATAACGAGATCTACGATCTGACATTTTTACTGTTACGAATTCTTTTAACAGCAAAAACTATAATATCTGACACTCGAGAACATTGACGAAATCCTAACGAGTGCGCGCTGATGACATGGGTTATGTTCTTTGAGTGTCAATTGTTATGGTTTTGATGCTTCAGCAGCAATCGCAGGCTGTGGCAACCCCAGAGCACAGACTGACCCATAGAAGCCTGACATTATTACTGACTCATGGTATCGGCGAAAAGTGCGTCATATGACAGCCTCAGACCCCTAGTGTGTGCTGTAGCTATAAAGAGTATCATTATTATTTACTGTTCTAAGGCGTCAGTAACATTTACATCTGATAAAAACCCCAGAAGACAGGCATATCCCTACTGAGTGCGTAATGATAATGAGACCTATTACTGTTTACTGTTTATAGGGGTCAGCAGCAACCACAGCTTATGACAATCCCAGAAAGATCAGCATGTGATTACTGTTTCGAAGCCTCGTCAAACATTGCATCTTCAGACTGCCCCCACAGGAGATGAATTCGTAGAAATCTGATGTTATTCCCTATACTGAAGCTTCAGTAACAGCTACAACGCATGGCAACTCCAGAATGGACTTACCCCTAGCAAGAGCCCAGTAGCGGAAGAGTGCGGCGTCCTGCTGGGTGAAGGCGCCTGAGCTCTGATGCGTCCACAGTATCCGGAACACCCCTTGATCCCTCTCCACCCACTGGATGACCCGGCCCGCAGGCGCTTGGTCCAGGTTTTGCCGCAAGAACTCCTCCAGGCGCAGCTTCCTCCGTGTCTTGATCGAGAGGTCCATCGGGGTGTCAGACAGGCACACGGGCGCCATTTGGTGTACTCTGTGATGGGAGGATAAGATGCATTTCCCTCTTCCCCAGTTAATTTTCTCTAATACGGGATCCTTATTACCCGCTTAGCTACCTGACCTCATAGCATCATCCCTTTACCTGACTATCCTGTACTGTTAATCCTATTATTTGACAGCTTGTCCCTTGGCCTGTGTACCCTATCTACACATGTAATTAATCAGATACCTTATTATCCAGGTGCATGATTATCACAATACCAGATTATCCACGTTTAGTACCGGTATGTAGTTTAGTATTCAGGAGCCTTATAATCCGGTTACCCTATCAGCCAGTTGCCTAAATACTCACTCCCCAGCTTACCCAATGATTTTTAGATTAAACGAATTTTCATAGGAATCGTTTTGTCATGTCTGGGAATCATGCTCTTCTCTCTGATTTTAGAAATTATTGTTTTTCTTCCCTTCTTTCTTTTTCATTCATTTTCTTTCCTTTTTCGTTTTTTTTTCCTTTCTCGGTTTCTTTTTTGTTTTCTTTTTTCTTTTCTCTTATATACAGCGACTTCAGTCTGATCGTAAAACATAAACTCTGCTTTGTTGTAGCGTAATTATATACCGGTATATTTTCTCTGCGCCAGGAGTTGTAGCAGTATTGTAACCAGTTTATGACAGTGACGAATTCAATCTTATGTTTTTGAATCGGCTTATCGTTCAGCCTAGGGAAGACCTGCCAGAACAGAAGAGGATTATATTTATGTTATACTCAATTTTGTTTATATAAATCCATCGTTTACGTACAACATACTGTATACGGCATTTTTGTGTATGGGGACTACGGTAATTATACTCTGTTCATTTTAATTAGGCTTATAATTGCCTCGTTTGTCTTGAATTTTGAATCAGAAAAAAAGAGATTAACACTAGAATATGGTGCTAGTCTTGAAGAATTGCTATGGAGAGGATGCTGAGCTGAATTATTGTTTTATTTTGTATTATTATTATTTTGTATTATTATTATTATTATTATTGAGAATGAGCTGTGGGAAAAACATTGGAAAAAGACGAAAATATGCGAATAGTTTAAATAAATTACCCACAAACTGAGTGAAATTCCACCAAATGGTAACCTTATTTCAGAATTATTCGATCTCTTAATTCTTTGATTGCTTGGATTTTGTTCATCTAAAAAAAAAAATAAAAAAATACGATAAAAAAAAAAATGGCGTGGTTTTAGATTGAAAGAAACACCCAAGTAAAACCACATCAGTTTAATTTATTAGGAGGGAAAGCCACTGCCAACTACGATTTCTCTAAGCTGATATAATCGTGAGGTGTTAGATAAAATGAAATATGTAAATGCCCCCAAAGCAACAGAAGGATTAACTCTCTCTCTCTCTCTCTCTCTCATAAATGTATAAGTAAATAAAGATAGTAAGAAGCGATAATATTAAGTAAAGAAAAAAGTATATATTATTAGGAGTCTTAAGCACCATTATATTGTAAAGAAGACACTTTACAAAATGCAAGACTTTTTTTTTTTTTTTTTTTTTCACTATACTGTACGGTACCTCGTTAAAGAAACACTTCGGTTGGAACAAAAAAGTTAATGAGTAAATAATATGCATTTTCGAAAGACGAGGAGGACCAGACAAAAAAAAGAAAAGAAAAAGAAAAAAAAGAAAAAGCAGCATTAAAAGCCACAATGTCCTCTCCTTTATATACATATGATTTTTTTTTTTTTTTAAGAGAGATTTTGAATTTGAGGGATGTATGGGTCTCACTCATTCATTTTTTTTTTTTTTTAATAGATTTTTCGTATTTGAGGGTTTAGATAGAGATTTCATTAACTCATTCACTTCTAGGGGGATTTTTTCCTTTTTTTTTTATTTTTCGAATTTGAGGGGATGGATATAGATATAGATTTCATTCACTACGGGGGGGATTTTTTTAATTCTTTTTATATATTTCGAATTTGAGGGGCTAGATACAGATACAGATTTCATTAACTCATTCACCGCAGTGATGATGATTTTTTAATAAATTTTCGAATTTGAGAGGTTATTCATTCACTACGAGAGGGAGGGGGGAGTACCTTCTTATTTAATCTGACGTTAGACCAGAATGAATGATGTCCTCAGGCTGAATAGGTATAGAAGATTTATACATTTGTCTATATTTCTCGCCTCTTAACTTGGCCCAGATTTCCCTCCGTTTGCAGCTTATTTCATGTAGCCCAGTGACCATAAGAGACATTGTGGCAGCTCTGCATCCTTTCCATAGCACTTCTTCGTGACTAGCTTCATATTCTGGTGTTAGTGTATTGTTACGGCTCAGCATTCAAGATGGAGAGATGGCAGATAGGTCAGGTTAGAGTGAAAGGAGTATAGAGATATATTACAAGTGCGAAAAATTGAATGAAAATCGAGGTATGGAGACGAGGCAGGAATAGACTATAGTAGGAAGGCTGCGCTACACCAGGCAATAAATAAATAAATAAATAAGTAAAAATTGGGCTGAATTAAAGAGAAACAAGATCGTGCATTTTCAGTGAACTTTTTGGAGCACCAGGTAAGTTTGTTTTTATTTATTTTTGCTGGAGGGAGATTCTGGAAATTGGATAAGAAAGGACAAGTATTAGGATGGCTTTACACTTCCAGAAATATGTTGCAATAAAATCATATAGAACGGAGGGAAATTTTACAGAAATCAAGAATATGCCATTTTAAAAGACTTTACAATTATCAACCAGTTTCAGTAGAAAGAGGTTAATTGTATTGTTATTATTATTATTATTATTATTATTATTATTTAGGAAGAATTGTGATTCAGATTTTTATTTAATCAAATCATCTAAAACGGGGAACTGCTTTTTCGTCTGTTAAGGAAGCTCCCAAACACCTTTAACTAAGCGATTCATTTTGCATATCTTGCTTTCTCATGTGCTACATAAATCGTCCTAATTTCACCATACTCTGCATCAGTACCGTACAAAACGATATTAGACGACCGTATCCAAAACTAAATCGGTAAAGAAGAGGTGTTTGGGAGTTTCCTTAACGGACTTGCTTATTTCATCCTTACAGCCTCTTGACGATTTAAAGAGAAAAAAAATCCTGGCTGACGATTCTATTAAGAGAAAAATCCTGGCTGACGATTTCATTAAGAAATATCCTGGCTGACGATTTTATTGATAGAAAAATCCTGGGCTGACGATTTTATTGATAGAAAAATCCTGGCTGACGATTTTATTGATAGAAAAATCCTGGCTGACAATTTTATTGAGAGAAAAATCCTGGCTGACGATTTTATTGAGAAAAATCCTGGCTGATGATTTTATTGAGAGAAAAATCCTGGCTGACGATTTTATTGAGAAAAATCCTGGCTGATGATTTTATTGAGAGAAAAATCCTGGCTGACGATTTTATTTAGTGGAAAAAATATTGGTTGACGATTTTATTTAGGAGATAAAATCTTGACATACGGTTTTTAGTAGAGAATAATCTTGGTTGATTTTATTTAGTAGAGAAAAATTCTAATCAGTTAAAACAATCTATAGCACTTTTACTGGGTTGATAGAAGTGATTTTTTTCCTGTTGGCACCTGGCGATTTTATTGAGAGAGAGAGAGAGAGAGAGAGAGAGAGAGAGAGTTTATGCTCCTTCAAAATATCATTATCTTGAATTGGAAACTTACCATATCATCCTGATAGTGGGAGTAATATGGTATCTATGACGCAAGAACTTTTTTTTTGAAGGTACGATAAAGACTTACACGTCACCATGTAAGGAATCGGTAAAACACACACACACACACACACACACACACACACACACACACACACTTGGGATGGAGCAAAATTTTAAGTCATGCTGTTTAGCTTTTTTCTTGGGGGGGGGGATTTTTCTAAAGCAGCAACTGATTTTGAGAGAGAAAACTTTAACATACTGTAATGCAAGCAATGGCACATTCTTTACAACTTTGCGCATAATCAGACAGATATTTCAGCTGGCAGATGTAGAAATGATCAGACATATCACTGGTACTGTAATATTCTTCAGAATATTTTATTAAACATTAGCAGGTATGGAAAAGAGCAAAGTTGTAAATTTGATGCAAAAATCGACTGTTTTAGACTGTGTGTTTCACCACAATCTATCAAAAAAAAAAAAAATTCTTCAAAACCTCTTGGAGTGTCAGGCTACTTAGAAATCATAGGGAAATTTTGGATGAACGTAAGTTAGGTCTTATAGTAGGAAGACTACGTTTAAAAACATAATTTCAGTTCGAACTCTTAAACGAACGACTTTGGGAAGTAAAAGTCATGAATTTATGTTTTTAAAAGACTTTCAAAGACAGGTCGATTTGGAAAAGAAGACAGTTTTGAAAATGAACGCAAAATGGCCCTTTTTTAAGACTTTATTTTATTTCCGTTACACATTTCTGCAGAAGCACTTGTAAAGTAATGAAACATTTATTATGAGTAATGGGCTGGTATTGTTGATAAACTGCTGGGGCAAAGGATTCCGGGAAAAGAGAATTATAAATATGTTGCAAGAGCGGACATGATTTCAGATTTGCACAAAACTTGAGTATTTAGCAGTGGAAAAAGAGGCAGAATTATTACGAACTAACGTCAGGACGAGCAGGAGAGACTACTGAATATTCAAAACACTGATCTGAGAGTCAGGATAAAGTCTATGGGAGATGGAAAATCACAAAAGAATGGGTATAGTACTTCATCAAATTCGCGTTTAACTAGAAAAAGGAGAGAGCTTCGAACTGAAAGAAGATACAGGGTGGCAGAAAATTTATGTGATTCTGTAATCGAGAAAATGCTATGAAGCGTTGACGGGCGATAATAAAATAATTCTTTAGACATACGGCACGATGTCAGTTGGCGGCAGTGAATGAAAGAGGAAATAGGACTGAATTCGCAGTAAGGAAATTGTTTAATACCAAAAGCAGATTCAGAAAGGCTGCAAACGTACGTGTGAATCTGCACTGGTGTTATATAAAGCCTGGTAAATTAGAGGTGAAAATCAAAGCCTTTTTCCATGAGGAAAAATGATGTAACGTGAGGGAATCAAATAAGAACGCAAGTAGTATCTAATTCGCGATAAGTTACAAGATGATGGAAGATGATAGATTAGTGATGAAAAAAGACAGATGCAGAATG